>NC_133063.1:20394670-20703791 GCF_048771995.1 Taeniopygia guttata | reverse complement strand
TGCCTGGGCAATTCTGCAAAATCAATAAGCCAATATTGATGAATGCCAACCTGGTGAATTCCTCTGTTTTACTAGCTCTGGAGGCAGACTTCTTCCTTCCTTGAGATTATTTTACAGAACAAATTCCTTATTTTTCAATAAGCAAAATGATACATTTTTTCAACTGATCTATTAATTTTTATCATCCTCATGTTTACTATATTCCTTTGTAAACTAATTACTCTAGTCTCTACTTCTTAATGTGTTTCCGGATGTTTTGGTTCTATTATAATACATTACTTTGGATGTACAAAACTTGCCCACCTTAGTTTGCTAAACACCTGCTGGAATTTTCTGTTGTTTTCAGTGATGGGGCTAACTGCCTATCTTGATTTGGTTTTTGTTCTACGACATTCAACTATTTTTTAGGTATTAATACAAGGACACATTTTTCAGCAAACTCTTTAGCTTTTTGGTCACCTAACTGATTCCCTGTATTAACTGGGGAGTCCCCAAACTGATGGGCTTTATAAGGGTATCACAACCACTTTCAGTTTTTCCATTCTCTTTGATTTCTTTGTGTTTTCTGGAAGAACTCTGCACCAAAAAAGAATTGCCTTTTCTTTCATATGACTTCATGGGCAGGTATTATTCCACAAACATACTTTAAATCAGTTCATATGTTTACCTTTTTTCCTTCAGTGATTTCTAGGTAAAGTCATTAATTCTGTTTTTGGTGCTGATGTGTTAAAGTCTGGGCTTCTATTACCGGAATTGAGGTTTCCACTGCATACCTAGCCCAGTTTTGGGTCCTGGATGGGATTGCTCTTGAGATCTGGTTTGCCAGAACATACTTATTCCATGGTTACTAAGCAGTCATGATACAAAGTTCTCTGGGCTTCTTCTGAAGCCTGAAAAAAACATGGCCTGGATTTAAAGTAGTGGCTACTTTATGCTCAACATTGTCCTGCTCAAACTGAGCAACCTGGTATATCAGCATCCTGCTGGTAATATCCAATATTCTTCTTTTTGTTATAAATAATCTATTACCACATGGGGTATGTATCATTTTTTTGTGTTTCTCTGCAGCTACCACCACTGTCAAGTATCCAGGTCATCCTTCACTTGTAATGTTCACTTTTTGCTTCCATGACCCCAAATGCTGGACAATACTCCTAGTGCATTCTTTTATGCACAAATAACTCAGATGGTTCAGCTTAAGTGTGAGAGTTCCAGTGCAAGGGCTGTCATTAAATTTATTAAATGACTTTTTGGGCCCTCTGACTTTCAGAAGACCACACCAAATATTTTTGGTGGAGAAGCATACAAGGGTTTTTCCAGTACCCCATAAATGTTGTGATATGAAATGTTGATTTAAGTGTCTTCTTCCTCCTTTACATTTTTCCTCATTAAGAGGTTTTCTAAGAGACAGCAGAAATGGCAAGGAATAGCCTGGGCATGACTAAACACCTTTGGTGAGTACCACCCTGAGCTGATTTTAAATAACAGTTTGCCTGTGCGCCTCAAATATTTTTCAGGAAGCAGTTTTGAAGCATGGCATCCTGCAAACCTAGACATGTACATACATAAAATAGAGATGAGTGAGTGTGATAACTGTCCATTCCTACCCACAAGTATGGTTTCAAACCTTTGCATTAGCATACGGCAGATCTTGTTGGAGGTGTTGTTTGCTTGTTGTGATAAATGGAGACTGAAATAATATCCAGCAACCACTGTTAAGCTTTTTGGAGCTGATGTTAATAAACATAAGTATTGCCATGTGCATTTTACTGGAAAAGCACAGTGAGGAATCTTACTAGTCTTAAAAACCAAAGTTCTAATTAAAGTGTACTTAAAATATTCAGCACTAAAGATATGAAGGTGTTATTTCCTAGCACCACTTTTTGTTAAGCCCAGATAAAGGTACAACACCTTCAACACTAAGTTAAATCGGGATGTTGGTTAGCAGCTGTAATAACCTGTAAGGAAGACAGCATTGTTTTTTCTGCTGTGGTTTTGATTCATAAAGTAAAAGGTGTCATTTAGAGGGCAGGTACTATAAAATATGTACACCTTTTTGTCCAAAAAGCACCAGTAAATTTTTTCAATGTGTGCATCACTTTTCAACAGCTGTTATTATGAGGACATGGGGGCCACAATTCTGAAAATTGTGGAGGCTTCCTGTATACCTCAGCTGTCTCCAGGATACCTCTAAATGTTTCCCATACCTAATCCAGTAAACATCACATGAAATCCCGTAGGGGACCACACGTGGCAGCCATTCTTTGTATTCAGGGAATAGATCTGGGGGCAGACAAAGCACACCACTGTGGAGAGACTGGAGGAAAAGGAGAGGAAGGATCTAGTTCCCTCATGGCTTGGAGCATATTCCTTTTGTTCATCTTTCCATGCATGGGAGAAGACACAGCATCTTGGAAATTCAGTTTTCTTTTTCTTCTTTTCAGTGTTCCTACTGCACTGTATGTGCACTACTTATTCTGCTTATTCTGGCTTCTTTTGCTTTTGATGCAAATTGTTTACTAAGAGAAAGAGATCAAAGCTATTATTATAGTAAGGTTTCCCCCCAGAGAGGCTTCTGATCTAAAAGAATAGGCTGACAAACACGAGGTTCATTTAGTTTCCACTTTTGATTTCTTTATTTCTTCATTCAGACTATTTAGCCACATTATTTCATTTCCTCTTTTAATCCCACAAGCTTATCTCATGCTTCCCTGTATCAAGATTAAAAAAAAAGCACACTGAGCATGGAATGCAACAGTGCTAAGTTAAGGTTTTATTAAAAAAAAAAAAAAAAAAAAAAAAAAAAAAAAGAAAAGACAATAACATGGGGGAAAAAAACCAAAACTAAACAGAAAAAAAAAGAAGTGAAGCATGTTTGAGCTTCTGGGAAATAAAGAAAGAAAACTGCCAGAATTTCTATTGTTTCAGAGAGGAGCTCGAATGGCTGCATCCTGTGATTTCTCTGGAGGCTGGAATTATTCTTGTAAGGAGAAGGGCTGTGATCTTGAAAAACCTGATCACAAAATGAAGAAGTGCAGCTTGAGATAAGTGAGAGGAAGATGATCTCAGGGAAGATTTTTTCCAGTTATGCCTCAAACCTCTTTTAAACAACCTGTTTTACTTTATTGTGATAATTATTTTGCATATTTCTGAAACCTCACAGGCTTGGTTGTTTTTCAAGAGTGGTGCTCAGAGAGGGATTGTGGCTTCAGGCAAGCAGAAAAAAGCAGCAGCAGGTGCCTTGTAGCTAGTTTTTCTTTCTCACATGAAAGGTTGGGCTACATGTGCTCAGCTTCTGTTTCAAGCCTGACAAAAGGAAATCAGAAGATTTTTTTTCATCTTGTTAAACTACAATCAGCCAATGGTTTCCCGTTCCAAAATATTATTAGATATTATTACTGAATGTTCAGGCTTTATGTTCCTGACAAACAGGAAATATACGCCACAATAATAGGATGTCAATCAGAAAGATAGCATCAATTTCATGCTTTCTAAATCATCCCCACCACCTGCTGAGCCTTTGATCATCCCAAACAATTTAAGAGATACATGATTAAGAAATAAATATTTCCCAGTGAACCTGCAAGCTACAGTACATATTACCAAGATCGGATCTTGTTCTCAGTGAAAACAAATCACTTACATACAAAGAGGAATAGAAGAAAAGTGCAAATAGAGTCAGCTGATCAACAGAGACATCCAAATAACTGTGCATTAAAATATATCATGAAGATATTGTGGTGGATCAGTATGCTTTAGGGATATACATTTGTTTCTTCAGGAACAAGTAGTAGAATGGAATTCGAAGTTATATTAATTAAACTGGGTCTCTGCTGTGTGGAACACTTTGGAAATGTTGACTTTAAAATTCTGAATTGAAGTGAAATTGTAGAGTTTGTCATTCCCCTAGGAAATCACATGCCATACATCTAGTGCTGCAATATGCTTTCACCAAGACTTAAACTTTCTGCTAAAACACTTTTAACATAAATTATAAGTGATTAATTAAGTGCATGGCAAATAAAATATTGCTGAAAATGTAAAGATGACTTTTGAATAACACTCTTTTTCCTCAATGTAAACTTTAGCTAGACAGTTTCAACCACCACTTATTTTTTTGCGCTTTTATTTGATAACTAGACCCCAATAGAGCAGCATGTGGCCATGCAGGAACTGAAAGAGTTTTTCTTCAATATCTGGTAGACCTGTGCATGCCTGGAGCCCTCAAGAAAAGCCACAAGACTCTACAAACTGCCAACTGTGGGTTTGCCTGTTCTCTATTGATTCTATTTCTTCAAAATAAAAAAGAATCAGTGTGTGAATCATGTGACTACTGAACTGAGCAAGTACTCACCAGCAGATAAAGCTGCTGCTCTGAGACCTTTTATAGCCTAGTTTTGGTTACTGCCTCAAAACCTTTTTTTTTCTATTTGTTTCTGAATCATTTGTGTTTTTCTTTTTTTTCTTACTTTGAGGCTAGAGAGTGGAAACCAGCCAACTAAGATTCCTAAACACATTTTGGAAATTGCAAATACATTCTCTAGAATTGCTAACAAAATCTGCCATTCTGTAATTTTATTTAAACATAAAGAGGATTTTTTGTCTCTGGATGGTACAGAGCACTCACATTTCTGTAAGCAGATTTGTGTTGAACAATAGACAATGGAGACTGCTGTGCAGTTGCAGACACACTGACAAAGGGGCAGAATTGTGAGACTGATTTTCACAGGACTTTTGATTAATTTTAAGGTAATTTATGCACAATTTATTCCAATTACAGGTTGTAAATTCCACAGTGCTGCACTTATATTTGAAAATATTTATTAGCAAGTGGTTATTTTCGCTCAAAAATGAAATTCTGTTCATGCTGTCTGTTCTCTTGATATATTACAGAAGATTCAGAATCACAAAACAATAGAATGTTTAGGCTTGGAAGGGAACTCTGGAGACTGGGCAATCCAACCCCCCTGCTCAACCAGGTTCACCAGAGCAGGTTGCACAGGATCTGGTTCTGAATATCTACAGAAAAGGAGACTCCACTAACTCTCTGGCAGCCAGTTCCAATGTTCAGTCACATTCAAAATGAAGTTTTTCATCATATTCAGATGGAATGCCAATTTTCAGTCAAACAAAGATTTTCCAACAAAGATTTTCCAATTAAAAAAAAAATCAAAGAACTATTACTAACAAGAATTTACAAACAATACATCTCTTACTCCAATATTTCTAGTTTGGCTGAAAATTTTTGTATGTGCCACAACTCCCTTCTTGCTTATTCAAAGACCTTTCTTAAATCCATTGTCTTCCACCTCCACTCTTCATTTTTATTAGTTTATCCTTCTTACCCTTTTGGAAATTTCTAATTTGGTCTTTTGGCACATGAATCTTCAGCTTTCTTTTCTTCTTATTTCTTCCCTTTCTGTAGTTTTAACCTGAGATATGTTCTTTCCAATGAAAGTGGTTTTGCTCTGATTTTTTTCAGAAAATTTTTTTTCTGAATTTTTTTCAGCACTAGTTCCATGCTTAATGTCCCTTTCCTCCTTTCATCTATTTGTGCCAAGTAACTTCCTGCCTGGATTCCCACAAGATCTAGCATTTAACCTCTGCAAGGCCTCTCATGAAGTTTTCTGACAATGCTACCCAGTTAAGCTCTGCTCTCCTTCAAACCGCTAGCATCTTTCAACATAATTTGATCTTCTGTAGGTTTCATGGCTGCTTCTTCTCACTCAGTCGAAAAACACCATCAGTAGAGCTTTTTCTCCATCTCACTGCCTGTCAGTATCACCATTGTGCCAGCACTCTCCTCCTTCCACAGTATCTATCATCAATCAGGGAAATCTGTGCTATGAGAGGAAATCAGCTCCACCATGCCCACTGGATTCTCCTAATAGCCATATTCTTCTTTTCCATTTAAACCACATTCAAGCAAATTGCTGTATATTTCAACCTTATTCAGTGGACTTATGAAGCACTTTGAAAAATGCATCACAATGATGAAAACTCAGATCAGTAAGCATGCAATTCTTATTTATGCAACACTGATAGAGGAAGTGATGCTTTATCTAAAACAGACATAAAATATCCTTATATATTTACATGGGTTTTTTTTATTATTACAGTTCCTCAAAATCCTATATCTTACACCTCTAATTTTGCTCTGAAGGTGGTTCTTGTTCTAAGCATATAAGGGCAAAGGGAAAATCCAACTATGTGTAAGCATAGAAAGAGGAAAAATAATGTAAGAAGACAAAGACTGTAATGCCAATTTACATACGCTTCAAATACCCCTGTTTCTCTGCTACTCAGTTAAAAGAAAAAATATTTTTACCTCTTAAACTTCTCTCTCACATGTACTGTCCTTAAGGCTGTCACTCAGCAGAAGGAAACACATATGTCTCAAGAGTACTTTTGTTCTTTTCACAATATTATCAAGGGAAAATATGTTGCACATTCTCCTGAATTTCTCAGATTTTCAAATGCAGTTTATTCTAGTTTCTACAAACTTCCAAAGTTCCCTGTTTTCTAAGCTACAATATAATCACTTTCATAAATGAAGGGACAGAGGGAAGAAAACAAAAAAAGGAGAAATTTTTAATTTATATAATAACAGGATTAAAGATGGATGGAAGAAATGTGTGACTTGTGAGGGTACATAATGGTGTGTGTTTCTGTCCTCTAGAAATGCATAAAAATAGAAATGACACCTACAAGTTTTGCAATTTCTTTAGGAATGACAAAAGGAAAAGAGCCTTTCTGCACGTTTAAAAAAATTCTTATGCTCTCCTAGCTAGCTCATCATGTCAATTATCAGAGAAGGAAGAATGAGATCAAAATCAAATGAAGAAGCTGACAATCCTTATTCTACTACCCAGATAATCTCCAAAAATGTATGTTTGAAAAAATACACATTCTGCTACAAAACCTCAGTTTGCACATGCAAATATGCAGTAGAACATTTAATTGCCACAGATCCCACTTGATGTTTCTCTAACACTATTTGACATTACAGTTGCTGCTGGGAAGTAATGTATTAAAAGGTTACCACAAACAATAATTATTTTGCTAGTTTTTCTAGAAGAAACTAATGAGAACTACTGAGAGAAACAGCCATATATACAGCAGCCAAGAAGTGCAGTCCAAGGTAATATAATGGTAAATAATGTTAAAACTGTAAGCAAAAAAAATACTTATGACAGACTCAGACTGTTCACACTGATAAGACAGGGAATATGGGAAGAGCTGGGTCTCAGTCAAGGATGGTGTGTGCCCCCTGGAAAGAAGAAAACAAAGATATTGCTTCCACAAAGAAGGGTGCCAAAAGGTCTCTTTCTTTCCTGCAGAAAACTAGATAATTCTCATTATCACTCAGACTTGTCAGGAAATGAATTTGCTGGTTAAGAGGATGTTTTCTGGTCTTTTCTTTTTTTTTCCATAATAAGAGTCATTGTGAAGTAAGAATAAACTCTGCATTTTACAGCATAGTGGTGTTTAGAGCAGTGTAACTTTGCAGTTCATAACTTCAAAACACTTTAAATTAATTTCTAAACATGAAACAAATATATGAAAATGTAAAAAGAGAGAAAAAGATGTCTGTATTTCTAGCAGATGAACAGGATTAAGAATAAGATTTATTTCTGTACATATATAAGTAAGAAAATAGAAGGTGAGTTAAAAAAAAAAATCTGGTATGAGCTATCTGAAATACAGCCTCATCTTCAAGGGGTATTTTGTACATACAGTGTACTACACAATGCAGTTACCTTGAAGATACTGAGTTCAGTCTAGCCATTCTTGATTTAGTTTTTCACAGGACTTGCAGGAGCCAGTTAAATCCTGTGAGCAGGACTCAATCATCTGATCTATGTAATGGCCAGAACTGTGTGCATGAATGAGTCATCTACATGGCACTGAAGTTCAACAACCTTAACTTTTATACACCATGATAATGTAGAAAGATGTCAGTATATTTGTAAATCCATTAGATCCTATTTGACTGTACTTTTTAGATCTCAGGAATTTGGCTAGGAAGTTATGCTCATTGGGGAAGAATCACATCACCTATTCATGCTAGCCAGTGAGTTGATCCATGTGCTTCCCTAGTAAACTGGTTATATCTGTTGTACAAATTAGGGAGAGAGCCTAGCATCCCAGCATGGCATATTGGGAAATCATTGCTTAGACTATAATCACATTCTAGGATGAAGAGAAAAACTTAAAACAATATAGAGATGGAAGCTGTTTTCCATCTGCTTTAAGAAAAAATAGGAATCTGGATCCCACTTTGGCTCCTGTGCTACAGAAGAACTATGTAGCAAGCCTCGGGCTTCTCTCCTGCTTCAGCTATTTGGCTGATGTGATTTGTAAATTTAGGCATAATCAGTAAGATGATGACTGCTGAGTCTTATTTTAGATGGACAGTTTTCATGTTCTACATGTTTTTAAATGAAAACAATTTTTAATCTGTCCTTTAAAAATAGTACTGCAGAGTATCGACATCTGTTGTGTATAATGAGAATATATTTGTCAAACATGCAAACTAACAAATGCTTCCAAATATTTCAATGTCCACGGATGACTACAAAAAGTCCTAGACCTTTGTGGTTCTTTATTAGAGAATTTGGTAGCAGGGGGTTTGCCTCTCCATATTGTAATGGGGTTAAATAATTTCTACCAGTATGATGCTGTCAAATTTCCAGTAGTACAAAATCAAAGCTTTTCAAGAGGAAAGAAAGTAGGTTATTTTGGTGCATCAAAAGAAGATTTGATCTGCATTGAAACCTTGAATTTTATCACTCTCCTATCTAAGAACCTGGAATAACCTGGTGCTGAAATTTGGGCTCTCGCCACCACTCTGTAAAGCATTAAAAAGCTTAGATAATTTTAATAATGATATCTAAGAGCCTGATCACCATAGTGATGCATCAAAATGGTTGGATTACCTCAGCACAGGATCAAAGAGCTTATCAAAAGCTTGGGCTTGAGAACACCAGTACACACCAGCTGCCATATTTTAAACAACCTCTGACTACAAATTAATTTCCAGCTTTTCTTTCCCTCAATCTTTGTGAGAGTTTTGTTGTGGTATACAAAAAAAATCTTAAACCCATAACAAGGTGAATATGATACCAATACCATCCTCTAACAGTCACAGGAGTATAAAAAATTATTTTAAGATGTGACACATTTCAAAAAGTATAAAGTCAGGATAAGAAGCAGAAAGACTGTGTGATCCTCTTTTTATTCTCCTTCACTCCTCCACCTTCATATCTCTGCCTTTCTATTGCTAGACTTTTATGTCTGCAAAGACTCAAAGTAACAGGAAGAAGAGAGGACAGTAGAAATATTTATGTCAGAGATGTAATATTTGGAGGAACTCAGTGCCTAATAAGAGCACCATTTTTTTTTTTTTTTTTGTGAGCTTGTAGAGGTTGATAAATAGAAAGGCAATAGCACAACAGGGGCAGTCTGTTAGCAAAGTCCAGACATGAAGATATTCAACCAGCAGCCGAGAGGGAAAGCAACAACTGGCATAAGCCATCATGCTATGTCTTGATCTTTGCCGGAGACAGGTGGTCAAAGTAACTCCCACACCCTTCTCTCTATATGATGTTTTGGAGCTGGACATACAAGTATCTGGGCCTGGAATGCAGCTTTAATATGTAGTTTTGCATACCTTTCCATCTTATTTTTGGAAATGTCAATTCTTGTGCTGCTGAAGCCTCTCTGGCTTGCAGTGAGATGCTGTTAGGGATAGGATGCTCTCCATCTTCTGTGGAAGGGCGTCTCCTAGCAGCTGGCCAAAGAGCAATGTGGATATCTTGCATTGTGCTCACTTTATCAGCCTCAAAGGAGTGCAGGGACTGCAGCTGTTGCCAGAGAGCACAGGGCTGTGTTGGGAGATAAATGCAGTCTGGGTGGATAGGGTGAGTGGGGGCCCTAGGATTCCTCCTCCATGCAACTCTATTTGTGTCTGTCACTGTCCTGCCTTCCTGTTGGTCACATTAACCTTCCACAGTTAGTATGCATACACATCTGTGTATGTCATAAGAAAAACCACTATCCTCAACTGACAAGTTGTGTGAGGCACTCATCCAACCTCTGCTTACCAGCTCTGTGTATGTGGACTTTGCACTTCCACTCTGTTACCGTCAAGTTTTAAAGCTGAAATACCCACATTGGACAGAAACACCCGGGCGATGGGAGAAATGCAGGCTTGTGTTTTCAATAACCCAGCCCCAAAAGTTGCTATAAATGCATGTGTCAAAGGCAAGGGGGTTAACTTTCCCAGTGAACAGGGATCAACTCTTCTCCAAAGGCCATAAAAAGACAGGTTGTTCTGGACATACTAACGAGATCTGGTTCTGTGCAGGTGTGCATGGTGTACCGCTCAACAGGAATCACTGCCATTAAACAAATCCTCATTTGTTGATCACAACAGATTTTTACTGACTTTAGTAAGTTTGTGTAACCCACCAAGATGAGAAAAAATCTTCTGTAGAACTCAGGTGTGAGCAGCACATGGCAGCCTGGTGCCTAAGGGATTTTATCAGGCTGTTTTCCATCTTAATGTAGAAATGCTGGAGTGAAAGATCCTGGCTATACTGCAGTAAGTAGAAATTTTAGTACTTACAGTAGTGGGAATAGGCTTTGTTCAAAAATTGTTTAATAAAGGTCAATGAAACAGTATATGAGCACAGAAAATACTATGGTTGAGGGGTAAGAAAAGTAATCTGCTTTCTCCATTTGGCTTTCGTAGCTCTGTCTTCTCTGGTGTTTGACAAAGAAATAAGCATAATAATAGAATAGTAATTAATCTCTCTATAAGAGAATAATAGAATAGTAAAAAATCTCTCTATAAGAGAATAGTATATTCAAACCCATAAATTTTAATTCATAGGTTTTAAGAGTCAGGTTTAGGACAAAAGCCTCAGCTGCTTTAGTAAAGTTCTAGTAAATAGGAATTTGTTTGTTTTTTTTTCCTCTATGCTTCTACCAAATAAAATTTTTACTGAATTGTATGTCTACTTATGGTGGTGCTAAAGCATTTAATTTTTCAAGATGAAAATCTGGTGCTTGAAACAGATTGGGCTAATATTTGTCTAAGTATTCAGAGATACATAGATGGATAGATTATATATTGAATTATTTTTAGACAGACACAGAAATCCTTTTAGCTATGTCAAGAACTCTACTGGCTTTCCATTTTCATGGATGAAGAAAGAAGCACAACAGTTGTATGTAGTTAAGATGTACAGTAAAATCACAAATATAATTTAAATATGCTAGATAATAATGTCTAGATCACTTGCCAGACCACATAAAATATTATGAGAAATAACCTCTATCTATTTTTGTGAGTTGTTGTAATGACTGATTATTAGTCATTACACTTTATTTTACTGTAAAAAAATATTATTCTAATATTTCTATTAGAATATAGAAATTAGATTGTGATTTCAGAAACACAGCATCTATTCAGGCCTTATGGGATTGACATTTAAAAAGTCTATCAATCATTTTTGGTTCTTGTGAAAGGACCATCTCCATGCCTTAGTTAAGGTATCTGTGCAGGTGAGCCTATGAAAGTAAACTTTATTACCCTTGGTCAGCACAAATATCAGGGTCAGATTTTTGGAGGAAGACATAACTTGGTAGCTGAGTTGCATATGGAGGACATCGAATTGAGTGCTTGCTTGAGACAGCTGGACTCAACCCAGGTCCTCCTGAAGATGCACAGCTGGGTTAGTGTTGTGTTCTGCCACAAGTGGTTGGTCACACTAGTGGCTGAACTTCCATAACAAACTAAATCCTTTGTAGCAGTGTGTGTAATTCTTTCTGTAGTCATACCAACTGTCAAGTCACATGCACATCAAGAAGTAATTTTTTTTCTGAGATTTCCGAATGACTATCAGTAGTCATCCATATTTGGAAGGCATGAATGTTCAAATAGGGAAAAAAAACTCAACAGGAGTCAAAAACATTAACTGTTTAGACAAAAGGAAATCTTATTCACTTTGTGACACAATTATCTCATTAGACTAGTTCTGCAAATTAAAATAAGCACATAGGGGAAAAAAAAGTTAGGATCTAACAATATCTACAGATTAGGTAGTATCTAAATATTTTGTGTGAATTCCTGTGGACAAATTAAATGCTCATAGCATGTAATGCAACATATTCGTTCAGCTCCAGTTGTGACTTGTCACAAGGAAAGTGGGGATAATTATTCTCTGCTCTCTCCTCTCCCACCTCTCTCAAATAGCCACCGTATACATCTCCACTGAAACCAAAATCTCTTTTTATCCCATTGAATTTGGTGCTTGTGCTCCTAGAAGCAGAGAAAATACTTAGCAAAAAATCAGCCAAGACCTTCAAACTTACTGTACTTTAACATAGACCTCAAGATGTAAAGTGTTAATTTATGGTTAATTCCACTAGGCATTTTCCAATACCATATCACTGTTCCAGGAGCCAAGACTGGCTTCACTTTATTGGATATGTCCACAGGAAACATCTGCAAAGATTCGTTCTCAAGACGGTTGGAGCCTGGTGGAGATAGGACACTTGTTTCATATTGTTTTCATATAGCTTTCCCTCGCTGCTGACAAGAAGAATGAGGACTGTAACAAAGTGTTTGTAGCCAGGGACACGTTCTAGTTTGCTAATTTTTTATGGCCAGTTGAGATGGATATAATACAGGAATGGTGGGGCAAGAGTTCTTCAGTGGATAGAGTCTTGTGCTACTCAGTCTCTTGGAATATATATAAAAAAGAAAAAGAGAGATCCATTTCTGTTGTTTCAGTTTTAATAGCCTTTTCTTGCTTTAGGTTGAATTCTGTTTTCTTTTAAGCTGGGAATATCTGAAGTGACAGCATCAAAGCAAAATAAAGAGCAGACATAAAATGCAGCTGACTTTAGAAGCAGGCCCAGTCTGTTAAGAGGTACCAAGATTATAAAGAGTAGTTCAAGAAATAAAAACAGCAATGTAAGAATCACTGTTCCTGACCAGTTCACAAGGAAGTAAACCAAGTATTTCACAATGTTTGTACAATGGAGGTGTTAAAACACAGCTTTCAGAAAAAGATTTTTAAAAATCCTTTAAAAATGCTTACAAAGCCAATGCTTCTAAAACTGTCCCCTTCACCCTGCCCTAAAGCTTTTGATGGATTCCACTCTCAGACAGGGTGCTGCTCTACCTTCTATTGTAGCAGCTAATCTGGGAGTGTTACCTTACAAAAACTACAAGGTGACCAAGTTGACTTGCAGGTCTTTGACTCACTCTTTACGCTAGAGTTACATTTGGAAAGCCTTTGCCATCCAAATAAAGTGAATATTCTGCAAAGTAATTAATTTTTTAAGATGAATACCAGGATCACAGATACAAATTATCAGTTGTCTGGCAAAGAAGTATTGCCTGATTTACTCACTAGAGGTGTCCTTGTTTGGATTCAGGGACCAAGTACCTGGAAGGTCTAAAAGCCAGAGCTTTACAGAGGAAATGTGAAACTGTGGAAAAGCCAGGTCAAATAACAGGTAGAGAGCCAAAAGTCACCAAGATTACTGTGTTGCTTAAAATGAGTCAACATTTTATGCTTTGCACCAAAGACTCAGCCTAAAGGCATTATTTAGCCACCTATGTATGGAAAGCAGTTCAGATAAAAGTAATCCTTACTGTGTTCTGCTACTGAACAGTAGCGGGAGGTACTACTGCGGGTAGCAGAACTGGAGTTTTACATGCAGCTCTTGGTGCTGTACAAAGAAGTTCAAGAATATAGCACATCCAGGGCCACCCTCAAAAGTTAGAAAAGCACTAGATTACTTTAGTAATTGAAAATATTATTTGTTGAAAGATATAGGAGAACTAAGGATAGGTGCCAGGATTGATTGACTCCTACTTTTTCTAATAAAACCCTAATATATAAATGATCTTTATAAACAGGGGACTTAAGTGCACCACTTCTGTAATTCATGACTTTAAAATGAAAAGGAAGTAATATTTCAAGATTATAAAAAAATATACTGTAGCATTTATATAGCAATAGATCATTAGATATAAGAGGGAAGGGGAGACAGGATTAGCCAACAAAATATTTTGATTAATGAAACAGTAACTGGGAAAATGTATTTTCTTCCCCTCCTACTCTACATATTGAGTTTACAGCCTATGTAATTTTTCCATGCATTTCCTGTCTTCCTAATACAGTTGCTACCTTACTCACTTGAGAGATGAGGTGAAGAGCTGAAAAGCTTGGGACACTGAAATATCTCACATCCAATCTTTTAAATATTAGTTAAATATTATTTTTATATGCAATGAATATTTAACTCTAATTTAATGAATACTCTTCAAAAATGCTTAGAACTTTCTCTACAGTGTTGTAAATTCAAGAATTAAAGCCAGGCTACACTGAGAATTTCACTTATTTTTTTTAATATTCCTTCTTCTTGACTGCTAACCGATGGATCAGTGTATAAATAACTCCTTCTTTTCCTCAGCGGTTATCTAGAGGAGCTCACAATGCCCTACAGATTTCTATTCCTACAACTTCATCAATCCTGCTTTAGGAGGCAAAGCTTAGTGAATAAACAAATCCCAAGGAATATTACTAGAATGTACCTTTTGCAGTCATTTACCTGGGTAAAATGGTGGCAAAATGAAACAAATATTACACAGAATTAGAACAGTCATACTTTGAACTTAATTTCTATGACTCTGAATAAAATTTTCTGGTGTAAAATGTATTGTAGAAACATATTCTTAGCAAATAAAATAGTTGTGATATTAGAATTTCATAGGGTCTAATCTCCTAGTCACACATTGTTTAACAATACCTGTACAATATGTAAATTTGTGTTAATACTTTGCCTGCCAGTGTATAAGTACTAAAGCCCTTGAACTTAAACTAATGAAGAAGGTAAAGTTAGTATAGGATCTAAATAATATATAATAATTATCACACCTTTTCCAATGATGCTACTTTTAGTTACATTTCTTGCAGGTAGGTGAGGAACAACTTTTGGATAGACTCCTGTAGGGTCCTAGAGTAACAAGCTGCATCCTCCCTAAAACCTTGGACTCTGTAGGCACAAAAGAAAACAAGTTTGGTCAGAATACTATAGTTATTCATGCACAGAAACTGGATGACTTGAAAGCCACTCACCACTCTTTGGGTAGATGTGCAAGGGGAACAAATCACCCATTGGAAAAGTCATCCAAATAATCCCAGAACAGGACAAGACTAGCATGTGTTCTGGGAGAGAAACCTCAGTCTCTCTGCTGGGTGATCCAGACCTTTTTTGCTTTGTTTCTGCTTGGATCACTGAGTCACCTTCCAGTGGCCAATGAAACTGCTCCACCACAGCAGGAGTAGCACATTTTTTCTTCTACCACAAATTTATTATAATTTGACAGTTCAGCAACCCTCATGAGAAGTATGGGTTGGAAACCTTGGAGGCCAAGAAATTAATTGACTCAAAGTCTCCCATATGTTTCGTTGGGGCTTAAATCACAGAGCTATTGTGTGATGGAGAACCTGCCACCTCCTCTGTTATTTGTATTTCTCAAGAAATTAGCCACTCTTCTGTTGTGCTTTTTTTGCTTGCTTTTGGTGGTTGCTGGGGTTTTGTTTGTTTGTTTATTTTTTGAAGAAAAGACACCATTATATCTCTTCTGGAAAAGTTTTTGGATGGTAACAAAAGGAACAATTAATAGTTAGCTCTGATAAGGGCTCCCAAGTCTCCTGGATAGAATGCTTTGATGATATCCCTCTGTTACTTCCCTTCCCTTAATCTCTCCTCTCACTTTTCAGCCTTTTCTACCTGTGTGATGTTCCAAACAAGAAGCTACCACCTTACTCAGATAGGAGGATTCTGGTGCAGGTGCTTAAGAATTAGGCAAAAGAATTAAACCAAAGGGGCTTTTTTTTTATCTCTGTAGGGTATACAGTCTCTTTGGATGGTGATTTTGATTTCCTAGAAGCACTGGGGGGACAAAGCATGTTAATTCCTCTTATACCATACATACACATTTTTGACATTGATAGCTGAGCTAAGAGTGCCTGAGAAACTTCAAATTATGCAACATGGGTAAATTCAAGAGGTTTTACTTCTCTAGACTGTTTATAAATAGCCACAGCTAAACAAGTATTGCAATTGCTTAATATTTTTAGCAGCTTTAATTTTTATTTCCTTCAATGAAAAACATTGAAATATTTTTTTAAATTCTTAGATTACTATGTGTTTGAAAGGAAGACTTTATTTTTCAGGTTGTAGTGGCTAGTTTCATGGCTGACCTAGAACAAAGGAGTTGTATTTGCAATGAAAGTAACCACACATTGAAAAGTCGAGCATTTTTTCTGAATATGTGGTATTATATGTATATTATAGGTTTCCAAATGAAAGCTTAAGGCACTTAGAAACAGAGGAAGATCAATCAGACACTTTGCCAGATTTGAGGAAGACCTATCAGACTCTAACTCTGCTTTTCAGTCTAAATGTACTCTTTAAAGGAAATGATGCCCTGAACCTGGGCATGATTCTTCAGTATGTATTTTGAAGAGAGATGATTATATAACTTATAATTTTAATACTAATGACTTTGGGACAGCTTCTTGGTTCTCCATGTAGGGCCCAACATTCCTTCCTGCCACAAGGACTATAAGCATTTCAAGAAAATTCATTTAGAAAAGCTTCAATAAACCTTAAGGAAATGTTGAGGCCAGCCTGGTCTTAGGAAAAAACATCAGACTGGCAATTGGTAGGCCTGAATTCTGCACCCAGCCTTTCTATAAATCTGCTGGGCTGCTTGGACAACTTATCTATCACTTTCTTTTCTTACCCTTTGCAAGGTTTTTTGCTTTTCAGTTAGCCTATTTTATATTCTATGAGTCCTAAAAAATTGGGTTTATTTATTACTTGACCTGCCATGTGCTGCTTTAGTAGAATTAATATTAGTAACTGTTGATAATGGTTGATAAATCTGATAAAATGATGATAAACCTGCTAACACGAGTTTACACATTTTCCCATCTCTATATGCTTGGTAACACGAGAGAGAGATTCTTCCAGTCTTAACAATATTTGTGTGGAAAGATCTATGTCCATGTGCCTCAGTTTAGAGACAAATTTAGGAGGAAATGCTTTGGAATAAGTATTTCTTCTAAAGAAAAAAGATTCAGAACTCCTTTATCTGCCAATGAGAACAATTTTTACCACAGAGTAGGAGTGAAATAAAACTTGTTGACAAACAAAGTGTCACACGGCATGGGAAAAAGTTAATAAACACTAGATATTGAACTTTCAGAACCTTACCCTACGCACCCTGCACAGCAGAACACAAAATCCCCAAAATGTCAGGGGGAGAAATAAATAGTCTGTCTGCATGGCAAAGGGGAGATAAAATGGTAGCTGGTTTTTGTCTCAGGACCTGTTTTGATGTGAACCTGTTGAACTTCTGGTGTCGGTCTTCTCCTCACAGCAGTGGAAGCAGTTGGAGTTTTGTGTCCTTTCTCTTGCTGCTTCAGCTTTTCCTGAAGTCTCAGGCTGGTCAGAGTGTCTCCAGGGGCTCCTGAAGGTCTCCGATTGTCTGATCTCAGACCAAAACCAAGCCAGACAGTTCAAGGTAAAAAACCACAAAAGGTGCCAAAAGACTGTGGCTGTAGCCTCTCCAGACTAGAGAAAAAGAAAAAAAAAAAAAAAAAAGAGAAACTTCTTGCTTAAACTAACGAAAACCCCAGCCAGGTAAGCAACAATATAATGTCCAATCTGCACTGCCTTCAACATGCTCAGAGTGAGTTTTTGAACAAAGCCCATGCAGGAGCCTCCAGGGCTCTTGCCCCTTCCCTGGACCCACCTTAAAATTACAGCAATGATTTCTGGGCACAGAGCAGGTGATTAGGAAATAGAGTATTATTATGACTCCAAGACACCATGTGTTGTATTGTGTCGTTAAAATGGTTCCAATACTTTAACAGGTTTGATCCTGTACCCCCCAAGATAATGGTTCTGCCCTCCCTTGCCTCCTCCCACTTAAGTGTCAGTCCTGTTCCTCCTCTGCCCCTACCCCTTAAATCTGCCGAGCCATTCCCCTAAGCCCACCCCAGGGTCTGCATGTCACTCAACAGTCCTACCCCTCTGTCCAGAAAGTTCCATCAGGGACAAGTGATAGATCAGACACTGGGGCCCTCTCCCATCAACTCCCCCCACTGGTGCCTGGTCCTGCCCATTCTCCCTGTTGCCACTCCTTTCTACCTCCCCACTTGTTGATGAGAAGACCACTCCCCTGTTTCCACCCCCATTTAAATGTTGTTGCTCAGGTCAGTCCTGGGCTCTTGCTGGCTGTTCTTTCCTGGGTTAAGGAGCTTCTCGGAGCACTCCAATAAACCTGGATTGAGAACCCCAGCAAGAGTCAGCTCCTTTCTTCTGTAGTCGCCTAAATCTCTCCTGAGCTCTAAGGCTGAACCCAAAGCCACTCTCCTCAGCCCCTGGGGGAACAGGAAGGTGGTCCCGCTGTCCACAGTGCCAAGGCAAGCTGGGAAGTCTCCGAGCACTCAGCCGGAGTGGGCACAGCGACAACCATGCTTAAAAACCCAGCACTGAGAGCTCATCTCATCTTCCTAAATATTTTATATGTTTATATCTGATGAGTTTTGGTGCATTATAAGATCTTGATTATTCATCTGAAAATGTAGCGTATCTCTGAAGACTTGTGGGAGTTGTGAGTATTAGTTCTATCCAATATTTCTATTTTCTGACTGTTCTTTAGAAATAAATTTTAAATCAAGGTTGAAAGATAGAAATCACCAGACTACTAATTTTCTAAGTATGTTTGCATCTTCATGATTTATCCAAAAGCTAGATTGTCATCAAAATCTACTGTAAGGAGTAGATGTCTAACTTTCAAGAACTTTTACTGAATTAGAGGTAAGAAATGCTTGACTCACTGTGAAATGTAATTTATAAATTGGGTAATATTTCTTGCATTAATACCAATCATTAAAAGCTTTGAAGATTGACTAATTCAATGGAGAATTTATGACATGACAAACCATAATGAAACACCAGATGAATCTTGAAAGCATGAGATACAACAGAAGTATAAAACACAAGATTTTCATAAATAGGAAGAGATCTCTTTTACAATAATATAGTATTTCTTTTATCCACCAGATAAACTAAAAGCACATCAGAGTATTTTTTTCTGGATAATTTTTTTTCCTGCTTTTTGTTCCTCTGCAGTCTAGGAAATGTAATCACAGCAGCTGTAGATAAACAACAGGTCATCTTTAATAAATTTCGTAGTGTTTTGAAATCAGTAATCCTACCCTTATCTATATGCAAAAATATGCAACAGAGACAAGAAAATGGCACTTATAATATTTTGCTTTTGAGGTAATAGATTTCAAACTCCTGTCCATACCTAAACATGGAGGCATGAACACAAGATGTTTTCCCTTTGGTGGTTTGCTTCATTCTACAGACAGATAAATCCTGAAAGGGAAAACTTGCAAAAAAGGAAGGAAAGGAAGGAAATTTGAGAGTGACCACTATAACATCCTACAATTACAGCAATTGAATATTGTGGTTTCATGCTAATAGTGTTGAAAACTACTAAAGAAGCTCAAAGTCTTCACAAAAATTTTCTCAAGTTACAGCCAGAACCAGTTTTTGGATGGCCACTATATTTTGTAATCAACTTAGGCTGTGAGATATGGATTTAAAAAAATGTTAAGTACAACATTTGATTCTTTTTCTTTGCACAGCTGACACGGTTTCTCCACGAAGGACATAGAACTAAATTGGAACACCTTGCTTCAAGAACAGGTGCACACTGTACCCAATCTTGATACTGTTCTGCTCCCATGCTTTTGAAAATTACCAGTAGCCCACAGGGCAAATATTATCTCCTTTTCTTGTCAGCCTTTGCCTGTTTTCTCCTTGCCTCAACAATTTATTGTAGATTTTGTTATAGTAAAAAGTATGACTTCAAATCTTTAAGGGGAGCCCTTTACAGTTGCAAAGCTTAGCATTGGCATGGGAAATTAAACTCTCAGCAGATTTCTGTATTTCCTTTTACACAAGATAAATATGATCCAATAACAAGTGAAGAACTGATCCCAGTGGCTGGAGTGCAGTCATGGCTTTCCTTTCCATAATATGTGCAAGAAACCTTTAAAAACTTTAGCAGCAGTAATTTACAGGCATAGCTGGTGCTTCCAGAGATGAAAAAACTCATAATAAATCTGTGGACACTGCATTTACCACAACAGCAGGTTTCCTCAAATGCATGTTACAGACCAACAGATTAAGCTTTTTATTGAACATCTATGAACCACTAGTGGAACAGGGTCATCAGACAATTAGAGAGCACTCTGAAATATAACCTTGGAAAAGCCACAGAAGGGATATTTTTGTTTAGGGGACACTGTTCTTCCACTTTCCAAATATAATTTTTAGAAAGGATTCAAGGAGTGCAAAAATGTCATCTCTAATGACATGGTCATATATTTGCTACCTTCCAAAACTAACAGTGCCTGCAAAGAATCCTGATTTCCTCCTAGGTCTGCTTTGCTTTCCTGATTGTAATAAAAATGGGAAGGTGGTTTTCATTTTTTTGCCTTCTTTTCCACTGTTCATTTATCATTTTTTATAATCTTTGTGTGGATTAACACTAAGTCTAGCATGCAAAAGTATCTTTTCACAGGATGTAATCGCCTTAAACACTACATAGTTTTGGCCTATGGTAAGGGTTGAAAAGATAGTGCAGCCTTCCTCAGGTTCTCACGTCTGGTTTGAGCTCATGGAAAAAAAAAATAAACCAGAAGAAAAACAATCCCAGAAGACTGGCTGCCTTATTTTATACTAAACATTGCACACATAGACCCCTACTTCTCTGAGAACTTCATTCTATAAATCATTATTATATTCTGATTCTGGGCAGTAATGGGTAAATGCTTATGATGCAGATATATTCAATTTAATTTGAAGACAAACAAAGTGACCCAATTTTTCTGGCGCAGATATGATATCACCTACCTATTTTACAAAAATGTTCGTTGTTATTGAAAGCCTTCACGGGAGTATTACAGTTTAATTAGTAGAGTTTCAGGCCTGCTATTGACAATTTTGCCTTCTTCACTAACTTTTTGCACCAGAGGCAAGCATGTTGACCCTGGAGCTGATCAACTCTAAGACACAGATAGTAGGAAAAACCCCAGTTCCTTCAGCTTGGGCAGATCCATCACAGAGGTCACAACAGTCCCTTTGACTTCACACCTTTCTTGCGCAGTGTGGTTCCTCTCTGTGGCCACGGGATGTGGAGATGCTGGCTAGCAAACCCGCTTATGGTCGGAGGGTACCCACAAGAGTGGTTGCCTCTGAGTCTCTTCCGAGGCTGTGTGGGATGGCAGTGATTGCAGCGGTGTGGGTAGCACTGCAGGAGTAACCCACAAGAAGCCAAGGCAAAAAAGGGAAGGAAGGATCACTTCTCTGAGCCTTCAATGAGATTTATTCCCAAAGGGGGTCAGAGGAGAGTGACAAGTAACTGAGGGAAGAACAGCACTTTAAAAGAGGGGTGAGTAAAAGGGGCAGATACAGCTTACAACCACTGAGGGTTGTAATAAAAATATACCACTTAACGCAACCAATGGGGTTTATTTTACACAGGGGAGGGAAGACGCCTCATAAACCAATCCTCCACCAAGGAGGGGACGATTGGCAGGGAACATTCTGGAAAGCAAGGGGTGTGGAAACTCTGATTGACATGGGTAGTGGGCAGTGCAACTGTGATTGACATAACCATGTTGGGGAACAAGGGGAGGAACAGGGAGATTGACACAGTGATGGGCAGACTACTGGTGGAAAAACTATGTGGTAAACAACTTAGGAACAAACCATTTGAGGGAACAAAATGGGTACAAGGGAATCCCATGGGGTACATAGGAGAAACTATTACAACTGACTAACATAGAAATTCTAACTTTTATAGTAAAGCTGTAAAAACACCAACTACCACAGTGCAGAATTACACAATCACGCCAGGATGGACCTGCAGTCCTGTGTCCACCCCTAAACATCCACACTAAAAGTGTTCTTCAATAACCAAATTATACAAGAGCAATGAATACACTCTTATAGCTGCAATTCTCCTGTGGTACTACTGAATCAGCTGGACACCACAAAGTGCAAAGCTCTGTTTTAATGACAAATACCAGATATAAAATTTAGGCTCCTCTGTCTGTCTTTTTTTCCTATTCCAGCTGCTAAATAAATGGCTCTATCTTCAAAAGATCAAGTTGACCTGCTGATTTGAAACCTCTTCCAGCAGCAGTTAACTGTGGACAAGATGAAAGATAGTTCCTGTCTGCATGCAAAAAGGCCTTTTGAGGAGGCAGAAACATAAGCAACTCTCCTGGGAAAGCACAACCAGAAAGCATACAGGCTGCTCATTTCTGGCAGTAAACAATTTGGCGTGATCCAGAACCTTTCAAGACCCCAGAGAAAGCAATTCCAGAGAATGCTGCCCTGGCCCCATGGTATCGCTGACTTCAAAGTTTTGTTTAAAACAAGAAGCAGAAATTACTTGTCTTCCAGCCCTATTTATATACTAGGCTCTTTTCAATAAAGCTATCGGAGGACTTAGTTTTTTGGTTTTTTTTTTTTTAATTGTCTGTAAGTGTTGCAAATTCCAGATCTTCTCCAACACCTTCCTATTCTCCTATCTTTTGTAGATCCAACCTCCTGTCATGGTTTGATGCTGGCACAATGCCAGCGCCCCATGAAAATACAACTTACCAATCAAATGCTGTGAAATGTGATCAAGAACAGAGCAAAGCAGGCCAAACTTAATAACAAAGGAAAAACTTTATTACACTACTACTACTACTACTATAAAAGGAAAAGAAAGGAAAGAAAAAAAAAACCACACAAAATTCGAAATGAAAACCTTCCAAAACATTTCTCCTCCCTCCACCCGACTCCACCAAACCCCAGTGAGACCCATTTGGATCCTTAATCAAGTTTTCACCCTTCAATATAATCAATACTGAGTCCATCGGGGAAGAGAGGAGTCCCCCTTGCACCATAGACCCCCAGGAAACACAGCTGCCACCTCTTGTGTTTCCAATATCACACATGGCACCGCCCAGACACACCAGCCAGTGTGACACTCTCCTCTCTATGTCACAGTGCTCTCACCACTGTGCATGGACAGAGACTGCTCATAGGGCCCCTTTAAGGATGCTTTGCCAAGGACCACCAGGAACAACAGTCCAGTATCACAATTCGGGACTAGAGTCCCCCCATTTTCCCCTGGGGCCGAGGGTCCAAAAGACAGAGATCGCCTTCTCTTCTTCTCTGAAGATGGAGGGCATCCTCACACCCTCCTCAGCTCTCTCTCTGTCCACTCCAAAACTGGTAGTTGCTGAAGAAGGTCTCTTGGCTCACCAATGCATCCCCCTAAAATGCAGTCCCTCTTGAAAGAAAGAGTGGTTCAGTCTATGGTAAACAAGCAGAGTCCAGCCAAAAGCCACTCCATCATCTCCCCCCAACCTTCTTCTCTGAACATCTGAGGTTTCAGGCTGTCTCTCTTTTCTTCAAATTCAGGAGGAGTAATATTTCATAAAGCCTTCATTTCACAGGAAAGGGTTAAAATTCCCGGACTCCCCGGACGGCTGCAATCTCAGCCCAGGACTCCGTCTCCCATCTCCCACGCTGGGCATCTTCCCCCCCCTTCTCCTTCTCCTCCGCCGGCAAACTCCCAGGTGCCTGCTGGCTCTCTTTCTCTTTTCCCTCTAGCTTAGGGGAGGGGGAACAAAGACATCCCAGATGTTCTCCACCCTTCCATCCGCAGGAGCTGGCCCAGCTTGGTTCCCGATCCTTCACCCCCTGGCCTACCTTCCCAGGCCACATGGCTCCCCTCCCCCACCCAGCCCGGGCTGGGCAGGGGAGGTCCGTACCTTGCGATGACCGGAACCAAAGAAGAACGAGTCTTCCTGGGAATTCCGCTTTTAACCCCTCTGTGTTCTCAGAGGCATGTCCACCTTCAATTGGTCACCCCAAGTGTCAGTATCTAAACCTGACCCCTGACTGGATGGACCTCTTCCTTCCAAAAAAAAAATTCTCTTCCCGTGTCAAACCATGACACCTCCTCTCTGAACTTGTATCTTGGGGAAACTGCATGGCTGTGGCAGATATGAATACAGGATTTCAGTAGCATTAATGTGACTGGAAGCTTCTTAAAAAATTATTTTAACTGATATGCAATTTTCCCCAGTGTACATCAATATAACTCTCGTTTAATGGGATGAATCTTCAGTTAGTTGTGTTAATTCACAGTAGAGTAAAGGAGTAATAGGAATTAAATGTATTTTCTTTTTATTGAAAACTTTTCCTAAATACATTTTGTTAAGTTTTGCACTTTTAACAACTAGCTGAAAAATACAGACAAAAAACTCAAAACAGTAGGAAATCTGAAAAAAATCTAACAACTTTAATTGAAAAGTAATCCATGGCAAAAAAAAAAAACCCAAAAAAACCAAAAAAAACAAAACCAAGAAACCCAGACTGTTTGGCCTCTGCATTATTCAGAGGTCACAGACAATGAGAATGTCTGTGATATCAACATGAGTTTTCCATTAATCTGAAAAAAAAATAAAGAAGACCCAAAACCTAAGTCTGTATGTGCATGTGAAAAATCTTTTATCTTTTTGTGGCAATTTCGTCTGTTCCCTTAATGACATCTTTGAATATTGGAATAAATTCCCAATAAAAGCGTTTACATTTATGTAGATTCTAAACCAAATGTTTACCATGACTGGCTTTGGGACAGTTTCCTAGCAAGCCTCATGTCTGAATATTTGGTGAAACCGACCTCTGAAAAAATAAATTGCAGCCTACCTCCAGGCCAAGGGTGTCAAAAGCATAAATAAACATCAATGGAGACACTATGACCACTACCACTTCTAAAGTTGTCATCAAACCACAGAACTGTTTTAATTTCAAATGCTGCATTTATTTGTATTTCATGCTATTTTTATTTATGAAATGCTGTAAATACCATAGCTCTGACATTAATTTTAAAAAATAAATTACTCAAGGAATGATTTTCCCCCCAAAGTTTCTGAATTATTTCTTTTAGATATAAAGGTAGCTATAGTCTCTGCTCAACTTTACACCTAAAGTGGACCATGAATGAAATCATGGTCTTACAAATGTGCATGCAATTTTGGAGGTCACTACTGAGCTGCTGTGATTACCTTCTCATATCATATGAGTGTTGGACTAATGCTGACATAAAAATTGTGAAAGGTTACAGTGTCGCTTCTTTTAAGGCCTAGGGACACTAAATCTTGCAGAATATACAGCTGTTTTAGTCTGGTACTGTCACTCTTGCACCAAGAATGACACAAGAACAGACAAGAGATGTGGCGTAAAAAGGAAGAAAAGAAGGCTTTAATGGAAAGGAAACTTCAGTTTAAATAGATTGATATGATACATTCTATTTGATTGGTTAGTTAATAAAAACATCTTTCTCTCATATTGTCCTTGAGAGGAACAGAAGAGCAAGGTGGAAAAACACCACCTGCAGATTATTTAGACTGACGAGTTATCACATTTCTACATCTGTTAAAAGATTCTCACAAGCCACTGTGAGAAATGATTGCCATTTCTCTCTCCCTGACCAGGCTGGCATCCACATGGCACTAAGAGACTTCCTCCAGTAAAAGAATGAGGTCAGACTGTGGAAACAAAGTTGAGGTGGCTTTGGAGGTTTGCTCCCATCATCTTGCTGTAGCCCTCTTTTCTAAACACTGGAAAGATTTTTTGGTAGGACTTGGTTTTGGACTCCAAACCTCCTTGGAACATGGATCCATTTCTCACAAACTGTAGATCTTTCTGTCCAATGTGGTGGATCGAAGATTATGATCATCATATACAGAGTACAAATTCAAGCAGGCAGAAGATCACAGAATACTCTGAGTTGGAAGGACCAACAAGGATCATTGAGTCCAACCCTTAAGTGAATAGTGCATACAGGAATCAAACAAGTAACCCTAGCAACATGGTCTAATCAACTAAACTAATCTCATTGTCAAACAATAAAAATATTGAAAACAGAGGAGAAACAAAGAAAACAGTCTGGCCACTAGGTTTCTTTTCCAGATTTCATGTTTCTTGTGTAGTCTCATCATAGAATCATAGAATGGCTTGTGTTGGAAGGGATCTAAAAGATCATCTAGTTTCAAACCCCATATGATGGACAGGGATGCCACCACTAGATCAGGTTGCTGAGAGTCCAAGACTTTGACTAATTTCTATAGGATTGATTTTTAATTAATATGCATTCTGAACCATGAGGGCAGTATTTGTGGATCACAACCTGACTGGCTTAGTGATTTCTTTTGGCACTATGGTTACAAAAGTAGAAGAAACACCTTTGCCTACTTCCTGTTCTCAAGGTATATCACCTCCAGCAATAAAGGCCTTAAAATGCAACCAAAGAATAAAATGTTAATAACAGTAGCTGAAAAAGATGTAAGCAGGATCCTTGACCCATCAAAACTATTTGGTATTTTACCATCACATGAGAGTGGTAGAGAAAAGAAAAACATATAGATGAATATGGTAAAAGTTTAAGAATTGTGGGCCAAGTAGTGACCTGGAAAGCATTAGACAACTTTTCCTATGTTATCTCCTCCAAGAATCAGTTTAACCTATCACATTTATTCTTTTTTCTTTGGAAGACTTCACCTGGAAATTTGCCCTGAGAATCAGGATTCTTGAGGTCTGTTGGACCAGCAATGAAATTAATTCCATAACTGAGAGTACTTCACTGAAAATCCTTCCCTTGCTCCTACCAAATAAGTAACAGTCACTAGACATTCCTTACCAAAAGCACCACTGTGTACTGGAATGGGTAGAGAGTATTTTTGGAAAGGCAGCCAAAATCTCAAGTTATCTAGTGGGTAGACGATTGAGAAGAGTATCTCCCAGTGCTCCTCTTAAGATATTTTGCTGGCAGTTTCTCAATATTGCCATCAGTCTCATTTTTATATGTGCACTGTTTTTGGTGCAATATTTCCATCTTTCTTCCTCCGGAGAAGCAAAAGGGTAAACAAACTTCCTGAGTGTTGCATTTCAGCTTGTAACTATTTCTTAAGGACAGACAGGCCCTGAAGCAAGGAGGTGAAGGGCAGGTCAGAGGTATTTTTCCTGGGGAGTGTTCACGGGGTAAGTGAAAGCTGGCAACACCTAGAGCTATTGGGAAGTCTGCAACTTTTTGACCTTGGGTTGCTACAGCTGGATCAGCCAAGCCTAGTGTGGTTTGATTTTAAAAAATATATATTTAATTATTTTTCCTTGACAATCTCATAATGTACAGACAATCCAGATAGCTAAAATTACTGAAGACAAACTCTAGTGGTGTAATGGACAATGAAGCTGATAATTGCAGAGACATTTTGCCTAATATTTAATCTCAGACGTGAATAGAACTGCTTAAAGAATTTATTCTTTAGCTTTATTTATATTTCTGTGAGTCAAAGTTTGTGTGAAAGACTCACAGCCCATGGACTATTAGGGAAACTCTTGCTCCTTTACTACAGAAAGAAATAGTGAAATAGAGAAATCAAGGGGGATTCTGGGAAACTGTTTAGGAGATGTTATTTCTGCAGATCACTTTTTTATTATTATGGGGTTGTTCAGCTTGTTATAACCTTTTTCTCATCATCCAGGTTTTAGTGATTACAGCTTATGTGAAAATGCTGAGACTATGGCACAATATATGAAGAGATAAGAAATCCAAAATAGTTTTTAAAAATCTCAGTCTTCTATAAGAGGAATAAAAGCATGAAATATATTGAAATTTGGGATAGATTATATTTTTTTTTTTTTTTATTTTCAAGTGAGGAGTCCATTTGGGAACTCTCTATGGATGGACTGTTCGAACCCTTGTATTTTTAGCTCATTGGAGCTGCCTACATTAGGAGGAATAATAATGGAAATATGTGTTCTAAATGCAAAACAATGTAGTATAAATAAACCAAATATAACTGAAAAGTCTGTGTGTCATTTTGCAGCATAGTCAATGGAGAAACACTGATAATAGTATGTAATCTGAGGCAGGATCACCTTTTCAGAGGTTATGAAGTATTGAGATCCTTCACTCGACATATTGCACCATGGTACCTAAACATGTCACTGTTTAATCTCATAATGGATTATGAGATGGAGGAATCTGTATTATGGAGCAGAGAATTATTTAGGTTAGAAAAGACCTCTGCGATCATTGAGTCCAAACTTTGATTGATTACCACCTTGTCAATTAGAACACCACACAAAGTGATATGAGCAATCATTTACTGAATACTTAGAGGAATGCTGATTCAACCACCTCCTTGGGCAGCCCATTCCAATGTTTAACAATCCTTTCAGTGAAGAAATTCTTCCTGATATTGAACCTGAACCTCCTCTGGCACAGGTTGAGGCTATGTCCTCTCACCCTGTCACTGGTTGCACAGAGGAAAAGCCCACTTGTCTATAGCCTTCTCTCAGGCAGTTGTAGAGAGTGATAAGACCTCCACTGAGCCTCCTTTCCTCTATATTAAACACATCCAACTCCCTCAGATGCTCCTCATATGATTTTTTCTCTACACTCTACCTCAGTTTTGTTGTCGTTTTCTGGAGAGGCCCCAGCACTATAATGTCTTTCTTGAAGTAAGAGGCCCAGAACTGGACATGGTGCAGGCCCACTAATCCTGACTACAGAACATATAAATATAAATATAAATATAAATATAAATATAAATATAAATATAAATATAAATATAAATATAAATATAAATATAAATATAAATATAAATATAAATATAAATATAAATATAAATATAAATATAAATATAAATATAAATATATATAAACATATAAACATATAAACATATAAACATATAAATACAAATATAAATAATATATATATGTATAGATTATATAGTATATATAGCGAGGGTTTATATGACAAATTCAGTAAAAAATCTATTCTGATGCTGCCTAAATTTCAAGGTGCCTAAACAATTTAAGTGGTTTTCCCTTTTTTTTGTGTCTCAGACTTTAACTGTCAAGAAGAGCTGTTCTTTTGAAAAGCTGAACTTAAAATTTTCAACCTGTTGCTCCAAGTACTCAAACTTGTGTCCTTTCATTATTGGAGTCTTCATGATGAATCATCTTAATCAACATCCTTACACTGACAATATTATTTCAAACATACAATAAGCTGTAGATAAACTCAGAGAATATGCTGAGTTGGAAGAAACCCACTAGGATCTTCAAGTCCTACTTCTGTGCAGAACACCCAAGAATCCTACCACAGGCTGAGAGCATTGTTCATATGCTTCTTTAACTCTTTCAGGCTTGGTGTTGTGACCACTTCCCTGGGGAATCTGTTCCAGTGCCCAGCCATCCTGTCAAAGCTTTTGCCTGATATCCAACCTAAACCTCCCCTGACTCAGCTTCATGCCATTTACTTGAGTCCTGTCACTGGTCACCAGAGAGAGATCACAGTCTGTCCCTCCTCTTCCCCTCAAAAAGAAGTCTCCCTTCGATCTCACCCAAGCTGAACAGACTGAACGACCTCAGCTGTTTCTAATATGACTTCTACTCCAGGCCCTTCATCATCCTTGTAGACACTCTCTAATAGCTTGACATATATATATATTTTTTTTTTTTAATTTTTTTTTTAAATTACAGTGTGCAAAACTGCCCCCAACACTGGGCATGAGGCCACCCCAGTGCAGGTCACAGCAGGACAATCCCCTCCCTTGCCTGGATGGTGATGCCTGGGTTGATGAACCCCAGGACAGAACTAACCCTCCTGGTTACCACAGCACTGCTGACTTATATTAAGCTTTCTGTCAATGAGTTTCCCAGGTCCCTTTCCATAGCATTGCTTTCCAGCATCTCATTCCCCACTCTGTCCATCCTTACATTGCACTGTTCCTGGCACAGAACCCAGTATATTCCATTGCTGAACTTCATATGGTTGGTGATTGCCCTTTCCTCTGAATTGTCAATACTTCGTGTGACAAATTTAATCACAGAATGTGATCTAATATTTTAGAAACCCTGCAGAAGCTTTATCCAATGAAATTAATTGTCTAGTTAGAGTTTTTAACTTACGCATACACTGCACAAGTGCAGGATAAACCATGGTAAAATATAACATGATGATGACGTGATCTTTTTCTACAAAAATGATTTAAATCTCTAATTTTTGATGAGCTATGATGTATTTCTGTGACTAATATTAACAATACTGATGAAGCCATAATAAATGGAATAGTCCTACTAAACTTGTTGGTTTGTTTAGATAATGAAACAATGCTGCCTAGATATTTCTGCATTCTAATAAATATAAATATTTCTATGTAATTATTCTGTGAAATACTCTAAATAGTAAGACAATGTGAATTTAGTTTAAGTTGAACTCATTAACGCCATATAATGGCATGGAGAGACACTGGTGTTAGGCAAATCTGCCTAGAAATTTGGTGTCACAACTTGCAAAAAAGCTATTTCTTTTTGAAATATCATTTGTCATAAATCACACTGAAACAATTTTTATTAATTTAAACAGTGAAACAAAGTAAGTGAAATAAAATAGCTTCTCTGTTACTGCTCACTAAATGTCAGTATTCTTCTCTGTTTCACTAGTGCAAAAAGTGGACTCCCATTTCACAGGATCTGGGGCTACAAGCAAGATTTTTCAAGAAGACCAAGGATAAGATCTCAGAGACTGAAATGGTTCATGCCTTAAACATTGTTATGAGGGAGTTTTTTGGCCATTATAGCAAAAACTGTATAAAGAAGCTACAACCACAGAAGCTCACCCCTCCTTGAAGATACCTGACTAGAACATTGGACTGTGAGGAAAGCCACCTAGATAAGATAAAGGGGACACTATCCATTAATCATCTCAGGTATAGACAGAAGCAAACAAGGCAGAGAGTAAGGAATGCATGCACAAGAAAGCTAAATGCTGAAGAGAATCATCCCTCTCTGGGTTTGAGTGGGAGAGACCACAGTCTCCAGGAATATGAAAAGGTAAAAGATTTTATAAAGTGCAAAAGGGCCCCAGAAAGTAGATATAAAGCTAAGAAAGGCTGGGAAATTTCAAAACCTTCTCATGGGAAGCTAGAAAAAATAAGAACCAAGTGAATACATTTATATTTATCATAAGGAACAAGAAAGAACAAGAATTTGTCGATAGTTTGAGATGTGAAAAGTCCTAAATATATACTTTGCAAAGATAGAAAAAGTTTCAATCTTATATAATGAATTATTGTGTACTGTTTGAGGTTCATAGAAGTCCTTTTATTAATGTTTAACACACTAACCCACTAGATCCTTGTTTTATTAGTTAGAGTATAATGAATTTGCAACTTTTCTTTCATGCTATTAGTTCAAAGAATATGTAGAAAAGGGCTTTGCATGAGCTGCCATCTTGCCTTTGATCTGGATTTGCATGGATGTTTGTTTCTCTGTGTCCCTTACTTTTTACTTGTATGGTACAGACAGATAATAAATCCTAAGTCTGCAACCAGCCAGGCTCCCATCCTGTTTTGTGAAATGTAGACTGATCCGGCAAAACATCCCACAAGGGGCCTGCTTTACACAGACTCCGTGCTAACAAAGCAGGAGGAGGAGGACTTGGATGTGTGGTGTGACCTCTGGTCAGAGGCATTGAACACCCATTCTCTGCTACACAAACCAGCCCAGCTGTGAAACCCCAGCTATGGGAAGGCCACATCCATGGGATGTTCACATGGGTGGCAGCTGAGAGGGTGTCATAATCCATCAAGGACCCCACAGTACTCGCCAGATTCATTCCTGCGCCACAGCACTGCTCATGAGGCAAAGTAATGTAACCCTCAGAGTCTATTGCAGGACAATGTCAAACCACACCAACCACCCCCTCACCCTGCTCCAGAGGAGGTACCTGGGTACCTACTTGGAAAGAGCATACATTAATCATTAGACTCTGTGTGTTTTGAGGGACCCTCATCACCTAGACCAGATGTAGAGGATCATTGGGAAGTCAGTGGGATCCATGGAGTGGTGATATTTTCTTTATGTTCTTTGTCACTCTCTATTTTTTTTCTTCTTTCCTACATTTTTTCTTTCTCTTTCTTCTCTCTCTCCCTCTCTCTCTCATATTTCCTATTAAATAAAATCCGTACTGTTGACATTGGTGCATGGTCTTGTTTGCAACTTAATTCCAACAGAGGCATTTCTAATAACTTTAAAAACCAGACAGTAACACAAGCTGATGATCATAATTTATGAGAGTTATCTGTGATGGCTTTCTGGTAACACTGAATCCTTGTATTAGGAAAAGTCATCAAATATATCTCAGGATTGAAAACACATAAAGCTTCTGCTGATAGAGTAATTTTTCAGATGTATAAGCAAGAGTTTAATGAAAATGCCAAATGGGTTAAGGTAAAGTTTACTTCAATGTTTTTAGTAACACAGTATGGCATTTACTAATAAAATATGGCTCTATCAGAAAATAGCTAATTCTATTATCCTCCATTGTAAATGGAGGCTTCATGATGACTTCAAAAAATCAAAAAAAAAGTATTATTTAGGACCAAGAATGGAATGATGATTCTTTTCCAATCATCTGGAAATGCAGAGGTTCCTGTTTGATCTGCACCATTAGGCATCTGAAGACAGTCAAAAAGTTGGGCTGAAAGTGATCATCTATAACTTCTTCCAATTCTTGTATCAATCTTTATTTACCTAGAAGCACACATTGCAAGGTGTGTACTTGTCTTCAGACCTTCAACTCCTTCGTGATAAAGATTGTGGGAATTTTGTGCCTTTTCACAAGCTCTAAGATCTACCATGAAATACAATCAACTAAGTAACTCTTTTATTTTTAATTATTTTTTAATATTTTTTATTATTTTGCTGGTTTTTCCTATTTAATTTAATTGCCTATCTAGTTCTCTGACAGAAGAAAAGAGAAAATAAACTAAAATCCTGACTCAACACTTAAAATCTTATGTCTGTATATTTTTATTCCAAATAAGTAAATTTTCATTCTGATTAATTCAAACAAAGGTTTACAACAACCAGGGTATCTAAACAAAGCAAAACAAAAAACAACCGACCAAATAAATCCAAAATGCTCTAATGCTGTGAGAGTGAGGAAAACAAAATTAACAAGATGTTAAATATACTTGGCTAGAACTGATGTAATTTGAAAAGGGGAAGCCATGCCAGTCAACCTTCCTCTTGTCATGTCTGCCAGTGACAAGGAGAGCTTTCCAAGGGAGGAACCTCCCACTCAGTTTTGAGGCTCACTTGGCTGTTTTTCTCTCCTAATGATACCTGGCACTGCTGGAAGACAGATGTAATTTTGTTTTCTTCATGGCTCAGAAACTAGAGTCTCTCTGCATTTCCTCATAAATCCATTTGCAAGTTGAGCAGTGGCATGACTACATTGAACATGTTGCAAAAAAATGCAAATATGGCATTTCAGGTGCTTTCAGAGTGTGTATTATTTTATTCTGGCTAAGATGCCTCACTGAATTGCTGAGCATAATAAACTGCTTTTTTAAAGAAGACTTTTGATTAAATAACACAGATTGAGATGAAGCTTATGAAGGCATTTTGAAGAAGATTAGAATGACATGAAAAGGTTTGAGGCAGATCAGTACTGACATTTTCTAGACAGCACTTGTTTAATGAAGCACTTCTGGAATATGCACAACTCAATAAGCATTTCTAATCAATAAGTAAAATAAATACAGGGATTTGAAATATATATTGGTGTGGTGAATGTCCTAAATTCTATGTACCTTTGACATTACATCTTCATTGTAAGCATAACTCAGTATACTTAAAGCAATGAGCAGGATGAAAATTTTTATAGCTACACATTGCACAGTGGGTTTCTTCTATATTTGCTGTTATTTTTCTGATGTTTATTACATCTTCTATTTTAGATATTCTGCCTATATATGGAAAAGAGCATTAAACTGCTCACTTTAGCATTTTGCCAGGTACCCAGATTCAATTAAATTTAAGCAAAGGCATTCATACTAGAAAAAGATCCAGCAGAAGATTTTAGTTTTGCCAAACTAAAAGACCATTCAGTCTTTTCCTACACAACTTTCACAAGTGTAAAGGTCTTTCATGTATTGTAGATATGAAGACTATGGGAGCTTCACTGGTTGAGCACAACTCCCTGAAGGCTCTCATAAAAGTTTCTTATGAACCTTTATTGCACTACAAAAGTGTATTATCCAAGGAGTTAGGATGGAAGAGGCAGGTATTACCCTATACAAAGGGAAAACATTTTGAAAGAGAAATTTAGATTGGAAGGTTTATAATGCTTCAGATGTCCTCAATTGCACTCTTACACCAAGACAAAATTAAGAGAGTTAATGATTACAACAAATGAATTTGACTCCAAGACTGCACCAGTAAAAAGCAAATGGTAAAAAGGAAAAATTTTCTAATGTTTAGCCTATGCCACAGATAAATAATTACACTGAAATACTCAGCCAAGATCAGAACACTGGTGAAGTTAACAAATCAAAGATTGTTGTTTCTACCTGCATTATGCTGAGATATTCTCAGACATCTGAAAACATTTCTTACCACTGAGCATGGTCCCAAAGAGCATAGACAGTTTTAGACAGCCATTTCCTCACCTGGAATGATTTTCTGATTTCATTATGCAAGAAACATTAAAATACTTCCTTTTTTTTTTTTCTGTCTATTCAATGACTATTCATTGTGGGAAAGAATTTCTTTATAAATTTATTCAGAAATCACACATTTAATGGCCTACCTCTTTTAGGGCTGCTCTAAAGAACATGATATCCTCTAGAAATCACCATAGGACAGTGCAAAAGGGTGAGTTAAATAAGATTAAGGACTGTGAACATCCAGCCTAGGGGTCTTGTACTGCCCATCTTTTGTAGTTGTGGCAATTGTTATACTGTGCAGAATTGCTGAAAGGACTGTAACAAAAATGTAGGAGTGTGAAAGAAAACCCAACTAATATTCTTAAGCACATTGTGTCACACACATGAGAATGGATTGAAGGTCATATAACAATTTGCCTTTAGGCACTTCTAAGGTCTGCCTTGCTAGCCTTTATGCACACCTCCAGAAAAGTTTAAATGCCATGTATATATATATATATATATATATGTATATATATGGTTACACAAACATAAATGTGTGTAAGTCTGCTCACTGGAGTAATGTGCAGCAGCATCAAAACTCTTATGGTTCAGATAGGTATGGACAGAGATTATCACTATGAGAAAATCAGAGGTAGTTTGATTCTCAGCTGAGGAATCAGCTCACATGATGCACAATGATTAGGTGACCTAGTTTGTACAGCTATTGAGTGGCTTCTCACTGACAGATGTACCTCCTGAGAAATAATGTGGAAATATGTTAAAGTGTTTATATAGAGCTTCTAGGAGCATATTTCCTAATGTCTCTCTGTAAAATTAATACAGTTGCCTGAGAATACAGCTTTATAGTCCTTAAGTTACAAAAAAATAAGTATGAGTAATAAATGTCAAAACTATTTGCAAGTGGCCTAAATCAGCATTTCTTAATGAATACTGGTGAACTCAAAATCCTTTGTTTTCTAGTGAGCTCCAGGAACAGACAGTTAAAGACAGACTCTCTTCAAGAAACACATTATGGACATGGCACCTTTCCACAGGGTCAGCTGCACACAAACTGCATGGTACAACCTATTTGTATATTATAGAAATCATTTTTTTACTGGTTCCCAGTCTCTACTGTACAAAAAATAGCTGTGTTCTATGTTTTAAATACTCCAAAACATGAAATGACATGGTTTAGAGTGGTAAATTTACTATTTACTGTCCTTAAATGCCATCTTAAAGCCAGCCAGCTTTACTGAACCATTTCAATTATCACTGCTTACCATGATTTGTAGTAATTACAGTTTGTTTGTTTAATGAAATGGTCCTAAATGGCAGACACCACTGAAAGAACAATCCAGCAAAAAATAAAGTTTCTGCTATCATTCTTTTTAAGCTAGAGGAAAGAAAGTGGTGGGGAGAAAATTAGTTTAGGTAAGTTACTCTGGAGCATTTTCAGAACAGATGACGTAAAGGAGCTCTGATCTTCTATTTTTCTGGTATAACACAGCAGTAACCTCAATATCAGTGGTTACACAGACATAAAACCAGTAGACATGAGAACAGAAGTAAGAGTCACTGTTTTCAAATTAGGAGACCATTACCCAGTTTTGCTACAGGATATGTTGTGCAGAACTGCTTACACTGCCTAAAATAAATAAAAGAGCCTAACTTCAGTGTCAGTCACAAAAAAGTTTGTCATTGTTTTTCAGAGACTTTTTTTTCAGCAAAGTAATTATCTTTGACCAAATTAAATGAGATACTTCATCACTAAGGTTAGATGGAAGTATTGGAAATACTCAACTGCTGTAAAATTTCATCCATTTTGAACCCACAATGAGTGACTCCTTGGGCATGTGCAGGCAACATATGACTTTTCATGTCTCATGGTAAAAATTAAAAGGAGAGCCCAAGACATCTGTTCAGTATACAACAGAAAATGCTACTTTGAGCTTAATTTGAAAAGAGTAAATGAGATTCAGGTTTTAAAAAAATTACTTCAGGCATCAGCTGAGTTACTTCAGCTTGAGAGCAATGGGAATTCAGAAAAGTGTCAAAATCCAAAACAGAAAATACAAGTTCACAAGCCAAGAAATCTGAAAGCTCAGGTGGTGTGTGAAATTGGTGCTTCATATGAAGCAAGTGGACAGCATGACTTTCAGTAGAAAGTCAGCCCTTACTAGTAGAGGTATTTCCCTGCTACACTTTACAGCTGGAAAGCCAGGATGTCTATCCTACCTCATTACTTAGGTGAGACCAGACAGCCAGACTAAATTTTATCCTACCTGCTCCTCTTTAAAACACTTCAAGAGCTTTATTACATGATTTAAAATACCATTATGATATACTTATCAGGACTGTCACATCGTCTTGTGGGAATTTTAGAAATAATTTGTTGCTGATCAGAGTATTTCATGCAGAAAAAATTGGTTAAATCCAGTATGAAACTAGCAGTAACGAGTACTCTTATACAGCTGCAAAATATGACAGCAGAACACTTTAGCCCTTGGATAACCATTTGGGTCTCTGTCAGAAATCTCTTTGGAGAACAGCAACACAAATTTTAAATTCTTTGTCCCTATCTATTGAATTGCTTGTTTTCAGCAATCAGTGAAAAACCAGGCTGAGATGGAAATAAGGAAAGAAAAGAAAAAAAGGTTGGTATTGTGTGGGTGGTTTTGATTAGAGTTGGCAGCCATTTTAAATGAGCTACATTTTCCAGAAGGAAAAGACAGTTTTACTCAGGGAAGATACCTGTGATATGTGCCTGTTGCTCTCTGTGGAGAGAGCTGCAGCCACAATGATACAAGAATAAGATCTTTTGACTTGTAATGGGAAAATCTACTGAAAAATACAAGTGCTTATTACAGGCATTTTCAGACCTTTGAAGATCTCCATCAATTTCACCCCTCCTCTCAGAAGCAGTATAGGCATTTTTAGACAGAGGTTTCTTTCTGTTCTTCATACACCACAGCATCCCTGATTACAGCTGATTATTTATGCCAGAGTGCATAGAACCATCAAAAGTCTGAGATTATTCAAGAGGCCCAAAAATTTGCCCCAAATATTTGTATTGGGAAGGGAACATTTTTAGACTATTTGTCAAACTCCTGCACTGAGGGCTTCCTGGAACCTGGATTATTCTCTGTACTTTTCCTGCTACATTAAAAGCAACCCAAATGTTTGAAAATATTTCTGTCTTAAAAAGCAATGTCTCAGGACACCCCTGTATTCTTATTCAAATGACCCAATTTATTCTGCTGGATTATAAACATTTTGGAAAATTAATGTCTTTCCCACAGTGATATGACCAGTTGTAGGTAGAATTTTCAAATTATTTTAAAGCACTGATTATGTGCTTTACACTACATGTATAAAACAAAGGATCAGGCTTGTCTCTGGTGTGAGTGGTGTCAATCCTTTCAACAGTGGAGGAAACCTCATTTTGCTTGCAGTCTTGGCACACTTGAGCACATGCTCCCTGCATCAGTACCTAAGTGGAGGCCATATAACTGCACTAGCACAGTGTGGAGCCTGAGAAAATACATCTTGCCTTCTCAACAAGGCTTATGAGCTTGGGCTGCATGCCTGCTAGCTGCAGATACATGGCTCCTGCTTTGAAGCCAGTTGAGCCTAGCTGCCTCAGAGCACAGGAAGAACAAACTTGAATCTGCTTGCAAAATACCTTATGGATCTTGTGTCTGTTAATTCAGCAGGGCAGAAGCAGAGCATCACAATAGCCCCCTTGAAATCTGCAGATCTGATCCAAAGAACAAACACAGTAAACAATAGGGGAAAAAAAAAAAAAAGCAAGTATCTTGGGGAAATTTTTCTTTTGGTGGATGTTACACAGTTGTTAACCCTTCCATTATCTGATTTCTTCACTGCTCTCCTTCCATTTCCTTATTCCACATTTGTGAGTATAAATTGCGCTCCTACTAAATGCCAAGTTGCTTCAAGTTGAACAGCTCTTGACACTTACACCCATATACACCTGTTTCCTGACCAACAAATACATGACATGTAACTTACACCATTGCTAACTTATAATTGAATTTGGCAAATGTTTTTATTAATTTATTCAAATTTTTATGTACGCTCAGGTCAATACACATGTGGCTCTCACTGGCTGTGGTCTCACTCCTTTTAAGCCTCCTTCACTGAAATATTAAATAGCTGGATTTGCAGAATCTTCAGGTATGCCACGACAGATGCTGCTGGTGCATTTTAATGATAGGAGATGCAGCATTCATGGTTCAATCCATACAGCACAAGAGTGGAGAATAACATTGGTGTTTTCATACATCTGTTTGTAAGTGGACACCAAGTTTAGCCAATTCACACATGTTCAAACAAAGGTTCACGGGGTTTAAAAAGTGGGAATGTAGAGGAGTGAGTGTGAAAAAAATGCAACCCAAGAAACATCTTCTGGACTGGGCCTGAAACAGGGCAGAGTACGGAACATAAAAATATAAAGTTCTAAAAATAGAAGTTCCAGTGAAAAGATGGGAAAAAACTTGGAATTCAGCAAAGCCTTTGACACTGTCTTCCACACCACATTCCTAGAAAAGCTGGCAGCCCATGGCTGCCCATGGACAGGTGCACTCTTTGCTGGATCAAGAACTGGCTGGATGGTTGGGCTCAGAGAGTAGTGGTGAATGGTGCATCCAGTTGTCAGCCAGACAACAGTGGTGTCCCCCAGGGATCCATGTTGGGCCCTGTCCTGTTTAATATCTCCATTGATGATGTGGTTAAGGGGATTGAGTCCACCATACGCAAATTTTTAGATGACACAAGGCTGGGAGCATATGTCAATCTGTTGGAGGGTAGGAGGGCTCTGCAAAGCAACTTGCACAGGCTGGATAGATGGGCTCACTCCAATAACATGAAGTTTAACAAGTCCAACTGCTGAGTCCTTTGGCCACAACAACCCCCTGCAATGCTACAGGCTGGGGACAGAGTGGCTGGACAGTGCCCAGGTAGAAAGGGACCTGGGGGTACTGGTCGACAGCTAGCTGAATATGAACTAACAGGTGTCCAAGAAGGCTGAGGGCATCCTGGCCTGGAATAGTGTGGCCAGCAAGACCAGGGAAGTCATTCTTCCTCTGTACTCGGCACTGGTAAAGCAGTACCTTGAGCGCTGTGTCCAGTTCTGACCCCTCAGTTTGGGAAGGACGTTGAGATGCTCAAACACATCCAGAGGAGGGCAACAAGGCTGATGAAGGGCTTGGAACACAAGCCCTGTGAAGAACGATTGAGGGAGGTGGGGTGGTTTAGCCTGGAAAAAAGGAGACTCAGGGGTGACCTTATCACTCTGTACAACTACCAGGGAGATGGTTATAGTCAGGTGGGGATTGGTCTTTTCTCCCAGGAAACAATTGATAGAACAAGAGGGCACAGTCTTAAGCTGTGCCAAGAGAAGTTTAGGCTAGATATTAGGACAAAAAAAAATTTCACTGAAAGAGTGATTGGGCACTGGAATTGTCTGCCCAGGGAGGTGTGGAGTCAGTGTTCCTAGAGATGTTTAAAAAAAGACTGGACATGGCACTCAGTGCCATGGTTTAGTTGATAAAGTGGTGTGAGGTCATAGGTAGGACTTGATCTCAAAGGTCTTTTCAAACCTAGTTAATTCTGTGGTTCTGTGGTTCTGTGACGAATCTTAAAATGTCAAATCCAAACCATAAAATGTAAACTCAAACAAAGTAGTTCATTTTTTTTTTGTAGTGTATAAATAGAAAACAACCTTAGTGTTTTCTTTCTTTCTTCCGTGTGTGTTATCACGCTTACAGTTTTCCATTCATATGAGCATAATATTTCTGGAATGTATTGGCGCAATCTATTTAAAACAATTTTCCAATCAAGTTATATCCTAGAGATGGAAGTTAAATCTGTATTTAAAGAAAATAATTTAATATTCATCAGTGCATAAAATATAGTAGTTCCTGAAATATATTTCAACCTCACCATTAAATCCCTGTCAAACAACTGTGAAAATGGATAACCAGCTTTAATTCTTTTCCCAGAACTTCATGTGAACCTTGTATATAGCAATATGCATATCTTAATATACAAACATAATATTATATATTAATTATAACTATATATTAATATACAAACATATTTATTTTTGGGCGCAAAAATCGAATGTAGGACATCAGCGATGATATTCAGTGATGGTTTCTACTCTTTAATCTGTTGAATTTCTTAAAAATATTTTATTGCTTCTTACATCTCTTCTGAGTTGAGAGGAGCTGTCTTGGGCAATGATGTGATTGAGATTCATCTAATCTGTGAAATGTCATATTTCAGATCTGGCTTCTTTCTTGCAGGTATGTTTATCATATCTCATTCTTGATCCATTCTGAAGTAGAAGGGATGGATTTGCATAAACCAGCCTCACACCTTAATGATCCTTCATAAAGTTTTAACACTCCTTAATTTGATTGCATCCAGTCCTGGTCCATTCTCTTCTGGGCCTAAAACTTAAAATAGTGTCTTTAAGATTCATGCCAGCTAAAGCAATGCAGAAAGGATTACTTCAGTCCAGAAAGACTTTCCATATTTCCCTTTACAGCCAGTGATCTTTTCTGGGGCACTAAATATCCAACATGACCCTCTTCAAGAGACCTTCTCTGTCTTTACTGACTGGAGAAAAATGTGCTTCCTTCAAGCTAAAGTAATCCTTTTTGAATAATCCTTTGAAAATGCCAATGGCAATCAGGAAAATGCAAGTGGTACCTTGAGCAGTTATGCTTGCTAGCACTTCCAGGAAAGCAGTATTGAAAATAGAAAGCTGCTTTACTTTTTTTCATACAAGAAACTGAAGAAAATAGTGATTCAGCTCTTCGTCCCCTTAGCCCTTGAGATTATTGGTGGACTAAAATTAAACACAGAAAACTAACAATACAGATTGGACAAGAAAAAAAATTATGTGATTCTGTAAAAAGAATAACTTTGTTCATAAAAAATATATTAGGCCACAGTGACTGCATAGGCTCATGTGATGAACAATGTCTTCTATATGATTTTAATAGAGTTACGCACTATCATCTTAATATATCATGCACTGAGTCCATAAAAACCACACGAATGTGTTGGCATGGCCCTGAGCTAGGAAGATTTGCTTAGGCACAGACTAAATTTTGTCACATGTAAGGACTATGTTAGACCAGCTCTTTATCTGCATGTGAAGACTGTCACTGAAGATGCACTTTTGAAGTTCAGAAGTTTCTGTGCTCTTCCTGCATCTCAGCAATAAGGTAGTGGAAGCTGATGAGAAAAAAGGCAATAACAGTGGAAGTGATTCACAGATCTGTGAATGTCATGAAATATATTTATGACCAGATCCTTAGGATTGGATTGTCTACTTGTATTTCATGTTAATTGTGTAGAGACAACTCCAGGATGCAGGATGAAGGCAATAAACAACAGGATGCAGAAAACAGTGCATGAAGCAGACATGGACCCCCTTGGTGTTGCATACTTAGAGGCTCTTTAATGAATTATAAATGACAAAGGTTTTAAAGAGATTACAAAGTACCTCTCCTGCTTCTGGTTTTGCCCTTACAAATTCATTTTGCTCTTAAAAATTTGTTCTTACAAATTGGGTTTGGTTCAATTATACTTGGCATGACAAGCTTCACAAGTGTTTCCAATGTGCGAAAGCACATGGACCCTTTGGATATCTTTAAGGAAGAGGTTTCCATTGAGGACAGGACCATGTGATTTGTTCGGAGTTTCGTCCTTAAAGAATATTAATATTGCCTTCCCAAACATTCACCATTACTTCCACACCAGAAATAAATTTAGCCCTGACATTCTACATTAATCCTCTTCTATCTTGTGATCTGATCCATCATAATCTAAGTCCTTACTATTACAAAAAAAGAGAAAGAGACTTTTTTTTTCAAATTCTTGGCTATTTGTAGCCAGAGAGACCCTTGGCTTGAGTCTCTCTGGCTACAAATTTGTCATTTGTCAGAGATCAAATAACAATATCAGGAGCACCAATGTGCCAAGCCAGTTTGCCAGAGAAGAAATACAGTAAAACTCACTATTTTCCAAATAATAACATTTTCTACCCTAATTTTTTGTAACCAGTATTTTTATACAGCCGTAAGATTTGCTCTGATATTTCTATTTAGTGAAATGATATTTTCTCTTGTATTATTGTTTAAATACTTATGTATGTCTCTTTTTAAAAATTTTTGGGATAGTATGTTTGTTCACTTCTCCCAGGAAGTCCAACACTATGATTTTCAGTAAGCCTTTCACTTTGACTCATTTAGAAGAATAGATCCAAAGAGCTTGTTTCCAAAGTAAATTTTGAAGTCCTTTTCATGTAGGAGTAGAAAAAACCCAAAACATAGTCCTACTGTTGTGGAATAGAATTTCAGAGAACACAGAATCTATCTGGGAGAGAAAGCTTCTCTGCAAATGGAAAATATGATTCATGATTGCAACCTGACTTCAGTCTCAGATGCTACATAATTTACAGAGTTAATGCCATGCTGTAATGAAGTGAGAAGACACAGCAGCTAAGATCCACACATAGCAGATTAAAAAAAAGGAGGAAGAATATTTCTGTGATGATACCAAAACAAAGTCATCACACCTATGCAAATATCAGTGGACATTTTTGTTGTTAGGTTATAACACACAATATTGCCATGTAATTTGGGATTCTTTATTTATGTATTCATTTGAGGCAACAAGAGGAGAACAACTAAGAATTATGCAGGGAAAAGCGGTGTTGCTGTTTATCCTGTAGAACAGGAAGAAGACAATAATATTCTCTAAACAAATATGTCATGTTGAATCAGAGCATATCAGAAGACAATAATATTCTCTGAACTAATATGTAGGGTTAAATTAGAGCATATCAGACCATATTCTAGAATTTAATTCTTAGTAAAATAATTATATCATCCTTTTTCCCAAACAGGCAATCTAGACAGAAGTTGATTAAACTGCTCTCTAGTCAGACAATGAATTAGTGACACAGCAGGAATATAGTTCTGTAGTCCTGAGATCCACATATATATTCTTGTAATTGGATCAAACGCCAGGAAAAACACCCAGAAAATGAAACTGCAATAAGTTAGGTCTCAACTCCTTGCATGTATGTCAGCTATATAAATTTCAAATGCATTTCTTAAAATTAACCTTTTAATTATGTTAGTTCCAGCATTTTTATTCTTCCATAACGCTCTCTCAATGTCTCTGCTTTGCTCACAGAACACTAGTGAAACACATCTTTTAGGCAAAACAAAATGAAAAATCCTTTAAAACATTTAAGCCAGTCAAGATATGGAATTCAAGAGAAATTCCAAGATTGGTACTAGGCCCTTCCTTTTTTTCCCATCTGGAATCGTGTTACACAGGCAGCCTTGCAGCAGTTCTAGTTCACTTTCTCTGGATCTCAGAACTGTTGCTAGGACTCCCCTCTCACCCAGCATGTCCCTGCAATTCACAAATGTTTCTGAGACTTTACAGAAAGTATATCCATCTAATTGGAAAAAAAACCCCCAAACCACAAAATAGGTCTTCTCTGGGATACCATTTTGTATTTTGCTCTTTCTTTTTTTTCCCTCTTTATTTTCAATTTTTTCAAATAAGAAAATGCTATTGACAACAAAAGCATTTCCCTCACTTGTACAATTGCCACACAACCTGTCAGTCCTCTCATTCTCATATTTCATATTAACATTTTTTTGAAGTGATGGAAAAGCACCTTTACATGAGAGCTTTGACACTCCATGAAATTGAGCCCTAGCAGCAGGACATTCATTCACTGTGTAAAACCAGACTTTATAGGGTGTGCTGCTGAATCCTCTGCCTTCAAATGACCTTACAGATCACTATGACTTCACCAGCTCTGTGAAGGGCTATCCAAAACCATGATATTCTAAAGGAAAAATTACATTTTGAAACGTGTCTTCCATCTCCCCCCTTCTCCTTCTTCCCCTCTTCCCCTTCCAGCTCTACCAAAAAAAAAAAAACAATTTTTTTTTTAGAAATAGAGAGGAAGCTGTGGAAAACCCCCATGCTTTTTTTACCACTCTGTCTAGACATAGACCAAATTTAATATAATAGGTAATCATTTAAGAGTTGACACAGACTTAGCAATTTAGTGGCATGTGTGTTTGCATTATCACTTAGGAAAAGCCTTGTAAATTTTGCTGACTGCCTACAACCAGTTCTTTGTTTAAGGATGATAAAGCACAAATTCAATACATACCTGACTAAATATAAGCAATAAAAGCAGAATAAAAGTAATTGATCCCATTCAGGAGGCATTTTACAAATTATGAGTTACCTGGCTTTGGGAAAGGCAGTTTGATGACCTACCCCTGGACTTAATTGCATGGATCCTTAGAAAAAAACCAAAAGGTGGGGGCTGTTATTACAAAATTAGGCGATGGACCAAATCTTCAAAGGCAAGGAGCACAGTGCTGGGCACTGAAGGATATTTCTGCATGGATCTAGCCACTTTGTGAAGATTGTAATCTCCAAATAAAAAGCCTAGGATGAAAAGTCCTGTTTTGGTATTGGTTTTCTATTTGTTTTTGATTTTGTTTTGGTTTTTGTTGGGTTGGGTTTGGCATTTCTGTAGGTTTCTTGGGTTTTTTTCTGTTCACAGTGGCAGCAAAAGCAGAAGGTCATAGTGTCTTTGTTGGGCAGTGAACCTAGGATGCAGAAGATCTCAGTTTCCTACACTGTCGGAACCAGACTTCACTTCCGATGCCACAAAATCCTCCCTTGCCACCAACATGTTTTCATAAACAGTGAGAGACTGACAAAGAAGTTAGAGGCACTCTCTTATCCTCTGATTGTTAATAATGTGACGTTCAGGCTACGAGATAAAATTTGAGTGCAAATAAATACAAGACTTGTTAGACAAGAGAGAGAGATGCTGAAAACATGAACAGTGAGCTCCTTGCCCCTTTCATCTCAATTATGCCTGAACACACAGGGAATTTCACTTGTTCTAATGGGACAGACAGAAAACTGGGAGGAACTGTTGATTCTTATGAAGGCAAGGAGGGACTGCAGAGAGACCTCAACAGATAGAGGAATGGGCAATCAACAATATGAATTTCAACAAGGGAAAGTGTTGGATTCTGCACCTGGGATGGGGCAACCCTGGATGTATGGACAAACTGGGGAATGAGAGGCTGCAGAGCAGTGCTGTGGAAAGGAAGATGGGAGTCCTGGTGACTGCAAGTTGGATATGAGTCAGCAGTGCCCTGGCAGCCAGGAGGACCAACCATATCCTGGGATGCATCGAGCACAGCATCACCAGCCAGGCAAGGGAGGGGATTGTCCCACTCTGCTCTGCACTGGGGCAGACTAACCTTGAGTGCTGGAGGAGTTTTGGGCAACACATAAGAAAGACATAAGCATAAGAAAGACATTAAGCTACAAGAGAATGTCCATGAGGATGATGAAGGACCTGGAGGGGGTGTGAGCCCTGAAGTCACTTGGTCTGTTCAGCCTGGAGAAGAGGAGACAGGGGAGACCTCATCACAGTCTTCAACTTCTTTGTGAAGGGAAGAGGAGGAGCAGATACTGATCTCTTCTTTGTGGTGACCAGTGACAGGACTCAAGTAAATGGCCTGAAGTTGTGTCAGGGGAGGTTTTAGTTGGATATCAGGAAAAGATTCTTCACCCAGAGGGCTCTTGGGCCCTGGAAGAGGTTCCACAGGGAAGTGGTCACAGCACCAAGACTGAAAGAGTCAATGATCCTTGTGGGTCTCTTCCAACCCAGCTTACTCGGTGATTCTGTGTGTGACTTTAGATGCTCCAAAAACTGCTAAGTAGGATCTCCTGGTATTTTGAATTTGGAAGAAAAATGGGAAATTGAATACTGTGTTCATCTCTGGGGTATCTAATATAGGGAGGATATGAAGGCTGGAGCACCTCTCTTATGGAGACAGGATGAGATAGGTGGGGTTGTTCAGTCTGGGGAAGAGAAGGCTATAAGGAAACCTTAGAGCCTTTTCCAATACCAGTAGCATGGTAATTATGCGAAAAAATAGAAATTTCCCTGCTTTTGTCAAAATTTTACTTCTTGACAGTGAAGAAAATGTTTAGGTTTCTTCTGGCATTATAAAAGTGCTTCATGAAACTCAGACAGTGGTAGGCTTCACAGCAATTGTATACTTTGTGTTTCACTGTGGACACATTGCTTCAGCCTGTAAAATTCACCGATGCCCCAAAAAGGGTGCACTGCATAAAAGGCCAGAGTGAAAACTATATTGGGTAACTGTGATAAGTAGTATCTCAGACTATATGTAGAAAACTTCATTCAAGGTGTAAAAAGATCAATAACAAAGGTCATTAGACACTTTGAAAATTAGAAACATTTTCACTCGCACTGTCTCTGAACTTATTTTTGTCAGACTTGTGTGCTGTGGAAGGCTTTTATTTCCTTTAGCCATTACCACAGGTAGGACATGACAGGTTCATAGCCTGATTTTTAAGGAAAATGCTGTACTTTTTATTTTGGAAAACCTTTGTCTTGTAGCAGAGTATAACATCTCTTGTTCCAGTCAACAAAATCTAAAAGGGAATGGATTTGATCGCTTTATTTGACACCATATTTTGGGGATCCAACATAAAAAACATTAAATGCATTTTTTTTAAATGCAATCTGACCAACATTAGCAATTCTCTGGCATCTTTTTTCTTTGCAATTAATTCTGAGTGTCTGCACAGACAACCATAGCTCATTTGTATCTTACAGAATAAATGTTTAAAATTCTAGAGCAGCTCTGTTTTTTGAATGTCATGAAAAACAAGGAACTTTCACAAGTAAGACCTGCTAAAATGAAGTCAGAAAATTACCATAGATACTGCAAAATCAAGATTCAAAATTATTTTGAGAAGTGAACTACTTAATCATCTACCTTCTCCAAATCTTGTTAAATCTTGTTCTTATTTTTATTTTTATTTTTTTCCTGTCAATGAGGTAATCTTCCATTTTGCCAATAACAGCAAACAAATACCAAAAGACTGCATCCTTGATCAATTTGAATTTGGTAACCTTGGCCTTAACAATAATATAGATTAATTTAGCTTAAGAGAAAGGAACTGGCTAGGAAGTTCTAAAATGCCACATTTTTCCTTCTGTTGCAAAGAAAATGTAGGACTTCTGCTACCCATCATCACTTTATAAAAGACACCACCTATTTAAACCTGGCTGATAAAATCTCATTGATCACTGAAATGTCATTGATATTTTGCCACTGTATCCACCATCACTTCGACAGGTATACCAATCCCCAGGTTGTCCTTGCATGAAGCCAGAGTTCTGGATTGTCTCAGACAAAGTCAGGCTGTGGTGATAGCTGGTGAATGAGAGCTTCTTTATGTCCACAGAATAAAGGTACACCACTATTCCTGAACTGTCAGCCTCTCAGTGTGCTCCTGTGCCTCCCACCATGATGGGAGGATGCTGTTGGCTCTACCTTAGCCTTCACTCAGTCTTATTCCAATCAGATAGCTTGCTTTCAAAAGAAGTTGTATGCTGGCTTCTTGAATTGTGTCTTGTTATCAAAAAACAGAGGGAATTTTTTCACTTGAAAGACACTAGCAAATAAGTCACACTACATGCATGTGAATATCTGTCTGGCAGTTTTCTACTATGAAATGACTAGTGTGGAGAATGTAGGGAGAGCAGAGAATATTGTTGAACTTCAGTCCTACTCCGACAAGACAATGAGCAAATTCAAACCAGCAGTGTTACATGTTGCCAAATTGGAACTAAATGGGATTTTAATTAAGGTGAGTACGCTAAACAGGAAAATGCCCGTTTTATCAGGGCTGGTGTGTGGGAGAATAGATTGTGGGAGAATAGGAATGAGGCTGTGGCCAAGCCTCATCCCTAATGGGGTACAGCTGAATAAGACAGGTGAACAGCATTGAAGGAGAAGAAGCATGGAATGCTGATGTATAATGATTAATCACAAAAGAGGAAAAGAGCATGCAGATGTTATGCATATGAGAAAAAAGGTATAAAAAGTTGTACAAGGGAATAAGAAAGAGCTGATGCTTGCCATCATTTTTAGTATTATTTGTGTGTCCACAGTCACTGGTGTAGGGAACTTGGGTTATGGGTTCTCCAGTGCTCCAAAAACCTGCACTGAGGTTCTTCCTTTCTACACAAATGTGGTATGCTTGCACTGGAAAATAGTAAATTTTCTGAGGCATTTTCACAGATGATTAATTCTGTTGTTCACAGGGGCATGCCCAGCTGTATATCCTATTGTTTTCCATTCTTTAATTTTTGTCAGAAGTATAAATGTCTGATATCAATGTGAACTTAAAAAGTTTGGACTCTTTGAGGCTCTTGATACCAACTGTCCGCTTTGTATAAAATGAAAAGTGTATTTTAAAAGTAGAATTAAATAAGGGCTTTGCTAGCCCCGTCTTGATTCTGTATGCTTCCTATTCATGCAGAGACAAAAGAAAGTGGTTGCTTTAGTAAGTATTCTTCTGGTTCTGCACCATGTTCATTTATTCTGTTCTCTACCAGATGTGACATGTGCTATGTTTCATTTCCAACCAAGTTCCCATCTGTCCAGAAGGCTGGACTTTGAAGGACCTTATTACTGTGGGGCAGGCTGCTTCTTATTCTTCTCATTTTGAGTAAAAGGTAGGAAAGTGTGAAAGTGGAAAATTAAGTAGAAATTTTTAAAAACCCCAAAAACCAAAAAAAAAAAAAGAAAAATCAAAACAAACTAACACAAAAAACCTCAAAAAACCAAAGGCATCCCATCCCCTCCCCCCCAAAAAAAACCCAACCAAAAAGCCTCACAATCTCTTCCAAAGATTTAAAAAGTGAATGTAGAGGATTGTGTGCAATATTATAGGGAGACCTTGAACAATATATGAAATTAGGTGTTTGGTCTGAATTCAATGAAAGATAATGAAGGGTTTTGATATGATAATCCCACTTAAATGGTTATAGAGTGGGGGGTGTATGTGTGTGCGATCTGTGAGGGAAGGAGGGTGTTTCAATATGCTAGCCAGCCAGTTCTGCTCTCAGTAAAGTGTCAGATCGGCTGTTTTGCTAAAGATAAATTTTTCACGTTCCAAATATTCTGAGAGAAAATAAATTATACAAATAGCAAGATGTGTGGTGATTTGCACATTATCCAAGCCATTGAGTTATTCCTGACTGTCCCTATTCTAGTTCTTGATTTGTAGGCCAGCTACGCTCTGCAGCTGGAGCAAATTATATCAACAGAAGTGCTGATGTGACCACAAGTTGACAAAAGGACATGATTTCTAGTAGCAGAAAAGCAACTAGATTTTATGAAATTGTATCTAATAATGTTGTTTAACTCATGGATCTTGCATCTGACGTCTACTTTTTATCCAGTCCTTTCAGCAGCCCTTTGTTAGCAGTCACTCAGAAGAGGAAATAAAATGTAGCCATTGAAATAAAAATTGCTCTACGCTTTTTAATAGCTCAGCTGCAAGCTCTATTGTTTTCTTTAATGGATTGTATAACTGAAGTCTTTCCTCATGACTATACTCATTTGGCTTCCGTGTTTCCAAAGTAAACTACAGTATCTTGGAGTTCCAAAGCAAAGGATTGAAAGGGAGTGATGAAAGGATGAAAGGGTTTTTATACACACAGATTGAAAACGGCTGGAAATAATGTGGGAGTCAGAAAAGTGACTGAGAGTCAAGAATTTCTGTAATATTTCCATTTCTGACACTGACTCTCTCTGTGCCTTCGGTTATTAAACTCAGCCCTCCCAGCTCTCAATTTCCCATCCTGAAAAGAGGTTTAACAATATCCACCCAATCCAAAGACAAGTAGTGAGTGTGAGTATTTGTACTTTGAGAGTGGTGTCAAGTGAAAGAAAAGTGATCTATTTGTTCCTCCATTAAATGTCTACATTATATAGGAAAAGTTCTCTCATAAGCTAGTTTCTGTCAAAATACACCAACAGTATAAAATAATTAAAGAAACAGGATGCAGAAGTAAAATAATGGATAAAGAAAGCATTGTCTTACTGTTCTCTGGCCACTTAACCATAGGTACAGGAGACTTAAATTACTCTTGAAGTTCTGTCACAGCCTCATTGTATAACTATTTTCACACCTGTTTTTTTCCTACAATGATTTCCTAAGAGATTGTCTTTGGGAATTTGTACAGAGCCTGGCACCATCGCTTTCAGCTCTAAACAAAGCAGCAATCTGACAGAAGTATAAAGGAATCATGTACAAGGGTTAGAATGGGATAAAAAACATAATTTTCTGCAGTTGCATTAGCAATAATCTCTCTATAAAAATTTGGAGAGCTCTTGTAAGATGAAAGAATCCTTTGAAACATCTAAGAATGAAATCACTGTGTTTTTAGTAAAAAATTTGATAAATTTTGAGAGAGAATCAAGAGTGGCAAAAATTAATTCAATATTTGTGAAGTAATTTTCTGCCAAGTAACCCAAAGCATCTTAAAAATTAATTGACAGGTAATATGAACATTCAGTGGTGATGAAGTAATAAAACCAGCGATAATCAATCATCAGTTCCACTATTGTCTGAATTGTCTTCCCATATCTTAAACTTAAAAAATCTTGTGTTATCTCTGTGGCCTTTTGAGACTGTTTTTTGGAATGTGAATTGCATATACCCTTTAAAGAATTTGGGAAAAGTTTTCTTTTTGCCACTGTCTCAGATGTACTTGTGCCTTGTAGGTATGTTCAGCAAAATGAAAAAAAGAGCTTTATTAAATCATCAAGTGCTAGGAATTATTTCAGCTGTGGAAGACACACAATGTACAATGCAGCTGAAACAAATCATACAGTATAACCTGTTAAGGATGTAATTGAGATACATGTAATCATTAACCTTGGAACAGACTGGGAATCAGTTAATGAATCAAATCAATACCCTCTCAACTGATCCATAATAATTTGAAAGAAATGAAAAATTTAGCAGTTGCTATATGTGAAGTTATCATGGGCTGCAATTAACCAGCCTCTGGGAGATTATGTTACCTAGTTACCAGAGGGTAAGTGTAATTTCCGTAGATATTTTGGAAAGATTGTTATAATGACAGGTGCCAGACAATAAAATGGGTCAGAAAGAGACTTTAGGTACTGGCTTTAGCTAGGTCATCTTACTGTCTCTCCGTATAGCACTTCTCCTGACATTTTGCAGTTATAGCTGCTGACTGATGAAGACATTTCAAAACCCTCTCTGCTGGATGTATTAGTTACAAAAACTACTGAAATGTTATCTTTATTTAAATACTGCTATCTATGTAGACCTCACCAGTTTGTGCTTTTTTCAAGGTGTAAAAGAAGGCTACAATATATGCTTAAAGCTGTGCAGTTTTCACAAAGAGTGAATTTCTGTGAAATATCCACTGGCCAAAGAAATAAATACAAATGAGAAATAAGATTCAAAAATACATGGGGAATATATGTGCTTAGGTGGCAAAAGTTAATGAGCCTATTTTCTAAAACTAAATAGGGTAGAAGGAGGAAAAAACCCTGTTGTTTGCCTTCACAGCATGCACTCAGTGATACCCGTGCACAGTAGGATAGTTAGTTAGCTACCACATGCAAAGCAGAAAGCAGATGGTATGGTTAGTATAGATCACAGGAACATGAGTATCTGTGAGTGTGCATGTCTTTGTATGTTCGTGTGTAAATCAGCAAGGAGTTTGACATTGACATACTCCATCAAGTCTAGTTTATAAGGAACAAGTAGTGCAACATTCTGTGCATCTGGCAACTTAACTAGCTCTGTCAATCTGTGGATACTGCTGACATTGTACTATTAGCATCACTTCCATCTGTTTTGTTTATATAGGGCTTGATTTACTTTCACCACGTGAATCGGTAGTGAGTACAAATGTCCAAAAGTCTCTGGTTCCAATTAAGCTTGCAGTGTATTGTGTTTCAGAGTATTATGAAAAAGGGGAATATGGTTGCAAAGACTGTTACCTGTTTCTTCAATGAGAAATATCAACATACATTGTGGAACACAGAGGCATGTTAGTAGATCACAAGAAGTTATTTCTCTGTGACATATTTAGCCCTTGTTCATTTTCCTATCTTCTGAGATAAGGAAATTATTTTTGAGACAGGAGTCTGTTCTGGTAATTCTTAGGCTAGTCAACCCTCTGTAGAATGCTTTTTCCTCTTTGATATCTCCTTGGTGCCACTTGATGCTTTAAATTAAACCATGTGAAAGATCTCTCTGAAAGATATTGCTTCCCAGAACCACAGTAAAAAAAAATTATCTTATTTTCCCTGTCTCTTCCATTACTATAAGTGCAAACTATCGGAGTGTTCTAGCTTAAAACTTCGTATTTACCCTCATTTTCTGCACTCACCACTGACTTCAACTATCTCTAAATGAATAAGGGAAATCAAACATATTGTTTAGTTTTGTAAATGGTGACAGAGCATGAAAATGTGTTATTCAACTGATATCATAAGGCATACTAGATGAGTATGTCATATTAATCAGCCTGGAATTTAAGCAGGTTGGATAACCTTCAATACATGTAATGGAATCTTTTTTGGCCCTGTATAGTCAAGTCTATGCTTTCATATATCTTATAAAGAAACAGTCAAAATTCTATTTAGGAGAAATAATTAATTACTTACTTGGACATCTGTCAAAAAAACCTGTTTTAAATGATACATATTTCCCTTAAACAGCATCCTGTACAATCCCATCTTCAAAATTATAGAATATACTTTATCAGAAATTTAGCTATGCAACAACTGTTTACTGGAAACCCATCCAAGATGGATTTGAAAGTAGCTTTTATGAAAATACAATATTTTCCCATGGCATTCGGTACAATCACTAGTTCTTGTTCTCACAGGGGACTTTAATTTACAAGATGTCTTCTGGCAATACAATACGTCAGAGACAAAACAGTTCAGTAGGTTCCTATAATTCGTGAAAGATAAACCCCTGGCATAAGTGGTGAGTGACCCAAGTAGGAAAGGTACTGGTAGGTGATTATGGACAGCTTGTGGGTGATGTGGTGATCCAAGGACATCCTGGGCATAGCAATGTAATAAAACTGGATTGTTTTCAGTCTCAGATAAGTAGGGAGAGAGGTCAGCAGCGCTACAGCCTTGAACTTCTGGAGGGCAGACAGAGTACCTCAGGAGGCAGTCCTGAAGGGTCAAAGAGTCCAGGAAGGCCCAGTGTGTTAAGAAGGAACAGCTGCAGGAGTAGGCCGTCCCCATGTGCCAAATGATGAGCCAGTACAGAAGAAGATTAACCTATCTGAACCAAGAATTTTAGTTGGAACTTAGGGAGAAAAGGGGAGTTAAAAAATATTTATATATATACATTAGAAGCAAAATGATGGCTAAGTGGACTCTCCAGTCTTTATTGGATGTGTGGAAAACATAGTGACAAAGGATGAGGAAAAGCTGAGTACCCAAAGTCTTCTTTGCCTCAGTCTTTGCGAGGAAGCCCAATTGTCCTGGGCGTACCCAGCTTTCTGAGAAAAAAAAAAACAGGTACAGGAAGACAAATGAAACTTCCATAATCCAAGGAGAAATGGTCAGCAGCCTGTTATGCCACTAAGATCCATGGAAGTCCATGTGGCCAGATGGAATGCTCCCTGGAGTACTGAGCTGGTGAATAGATCCTAATCCAGTTGTCACAGGATCACAAGTGATCAGTGTTTGGGCCAGTTGTGAGCATTTATGATTGGTATGAAGGGGTCAAGGGCATCCTCAGTCAATTTGTGGATGACCCCAATGTGGGTGGCGGCATTGATCTGCTGCAGGGTAGGAAGACTCTGCTGAGGGATCCAGAGAGGCCAGTGGTATGAGATCTCACAAGGCCAAGTGATGGTTTCTGGCTGTGGTTCACAACAACCCCTGCAGTGCTACAGGCTGGGGCAGTGGCTGGAAAGCTGCTCAGCAGGAAGGACCTGAGGTGCTGGTCAACAGGAGCTGAACGTGAGCCAGTGGGGGCCCAGGGGATCTAGAAAATCAATGGAATCCTGGCTTGGGTCAGCAGTAGTATGGCCAGAAGGACCAGGGCAGTAACTGTCCCCTTGTGTTGGGCACTAATGAGGTTGCATCTCAAGGGCTGGGTTCAGTTTTGGGCCTCTCACTGCAAGAAGGACATTGAGGTGCTTCAGTGAGTCCAGAGAAGGGAAATGGAGTTGGGGAAGGGTCTGGAAAACAGGTCTGGTGAGGAGAAACTGAAGGAATTAGAGTGGTTTAGCCTGAGCATAAGAAGGTTCAGTGGTGACCTCCTCACTCTCTTCAACTGCTTAAAAGGAGGATGTAGGCAGGTGAGGGTTGGTCTGTTCTGCCAAGTAACAAGTGACAGGACAAGAGGTAATGGCCTCAAGTTGTGATAGGTGTGCTTTATCTGATCCACATTTTTCATTATTTTCATGATTCCAACCACAGTAATAAACCCTCTTGTTCACTGGTTTGGTGAATTTAATAGAGTAACCTTCTGTCAGAATATTCTGCTCTCTTTTCTCCCACAGGCAAATTATTATGGCATGAAGACAAGTTAGTTCAACTAAATGGGTACCAGACATCTCTTTAGCCCAAGAGTTCATACTCAAGATATTCTTGATGCTCTGCTATCATAGTTCAACCAAACCACCTGCAGGCAAATATCATGGCTTTCCCTCTCTGTCCTTGGAGGAAGGAAAAAAACCCACCTTTTTTCCATATGCCAAGAAGCTTCTAAGTTTTCAAATCTTAGACACAGCTCCCCCAGAAGAATAATATCATATTTGTTGCTTATAAGTCAGAGTGAGCTATCATTCTTTATCCAGTTGTTAGTGTTCAGGAACACACATAATCACAGAATATGATTATTCTGAATATGTATATGAATTAATTATTGAAGAGCTCTGAGAATCAGGGGTACAGACCCAAATCTGACTCTGACATGGCTTTTGAGCTGAATGTATTTTATATTCTATCATTATATAACTTACATATTAATTATTAAACTTATATTGTTCTATTGTATACATTTACCTTCTTCAAGCATGAGTTTCTCATGATCTTTCTCAAGCCCCTGACCACAGTTTCTCATAATTATTCTTATGATTAAACAGTAGTTATATTTAATTACTAAGCAATTATCACATCTAACAGTTATATAATTTATCATATACTAGCTACACAGATGCAGTTCTAGCAAGTACAAGGCCAATACTTTCCCTGGGTATTTTCCCAGGGCCTACTAAGCTTAACTTTCCTTCTAACTCCCCAAATCCCCATGATATTAAAACCCTATTACTATCACAGTGTTTAAAAATGTCATATTGAAAATTATTGCAGTGGAAAAAAGAAAAAAATCCACCCTAAGACAATGATTCACAATAGATTTGCTGAAAGAAGTCCTCTTTCAGTATCAGATTCAGCCTGAGGTGAATGGCTATGTCATGGCTATGATAAATTTGAGATCTGATACTCAAGTGCAATATACAGACCTAAATTGGGAACAACAGGCAAAGTACAGAAAGCCTGAATTGCATAAATTTAGATATTTAAACAAGATTTTGATTTTCAAAGCACTTTAAAAAAATTCTACTTTTGAATGCACCAGATCTCCTACTGGCTCAATTTCAGGCAGCGCATTTTGGTGTGACAAGATTAGGACATATTCTTCTGGTTGTCAGGTATCACTTGAGGCAAGATCCAGATTTCCTTGAGTTTCTTCATTTAGTCATTATTTCACTTCAGCTATTTACAGAAACCTTTCAGCAGGAAAGACAGCCTCTACTCTGACTATCAGAGCATATTACAGTTATTTTATGCTCTCTCCATCATGCCACCATTGATTGTACTGGGGTGGAGAGAGAAAGCAGATATTCATTGGTCTTTACTTCATAAGCTTGTTATTGATACCTTGAGCAATGGAGGCAAAAGTTGCCATCTGCTATTTGAGAATGAATCCTGCACCCTATCTCAATAGCCATCAAAGGAATACAGGAGGGGAAAATGTGTAGTATATACCATTTTTAGGGCATCTCTCAGTTAGCATTAGTTTTTCCCTTTTCTCTTTCCCTAAAACACGTAATTGCAGAACAAGAATCTTTCTGCAACATTCAGTAACCTGATTTTCACATGTACCTATGCAGGGTGTTCAGAATCAGGGTAGGATTTTGTAAGTATCTTTCTATAGATATATTTTCTATGCAGCTGACATAAGCTTTTGAAAGGATGGACAGTCTGTAGTATTTTTTTTTTATTATCTCCAATATGATACCTGAAAAATGTATTTAAAATATGGGTTTCAATATGAATGAGGAAGAGGAAGCTCAAATTCCTATACAGTCCTTAGATACAGCACATAGGCAACTCCAAGACGTCCCTCCTTGTAGCTGGGTTCAGTCTGTGCAATGAAACATCAAGTACTTAACAGATGTCAGGTAGAGTTTAAGTCAATCATCCTGGGATGAAGGTCATGGGCTGGGACTTTATCTCTGGACATTTGGTACATTGTTTTCTGTGTTGCTTTCTGCAACAATTCTCATGCACTGTTTTCCACCAGCTAATCTGAAGCTACTAAATCAAAATCTTCATGTGCGGCATATAACGGGGCTGTTATTTCTTGAGTGCATCCCCATAACTACTTCGGAGCTGTGTTTTTTCCAAAGAGCACAATTATCAGCAGATAATTCACTCAAACTCAACTGAAATACAATTTTCACTAAACTTATTCAGAAGTAAAGGGGGATATAATTCCCTGAAAAGGAAACAGTAGTTTAGTTGGGATATATAGGACTGCAGAAACTTTATGTTTATAAAAACATGAATAAGTTTTGCCTTTGCAATTTCACGTTTTCCATATTTAAGAAGGAACAAAATACTAGTCATCCTACATCTCTAAATAGTAAATGACAAGAAAATTGTTTGAGGCCCATAGGTAAAAGGCAGCATAGAATCACAATAAAATTATAGAGCCATTATTGTTTTATAGTGTATTATAGACAAGATAAGCACTCACAACCTGAAGCTAGTACAGAGTTAATATTTCTTATAAAACTTATTAATGAGCATATGGCCAAAAAAGGAAATCAAAACAGTTTTTGTGAAAACAAAGATCTGCAGATGCACAGAATAAAGTTAATTGTAAAAAGAAATGTGGGTCCCTGTTATTTCTAAAGCACAAACTCGAGGATTCTGTTTATTCATCTGCTGTTATTTACTCCTGTTACATCAACTTGCTTTCACTCCTGTGTAAGGGTATGCCATTGCTATTGTGTCCTCTGCATAGATGTTTAGTGTAGAGAAATTCTGCAGATGAGACATTTGGCAATTATTTGTGTTTGGTCCTGAAAATGAGGTAAAAAGAAGCCTGACACCCCTTACAATATGCAACTATAGAGAAACAGAGTGCAGCTCAGGACTGAGATCTCCAATGTGACTATTCTATTTAGTAGATTACAAACTACATCAGGCAGTGGTGGCTCAATGGCACATCACCATGACAAGTAGTGTAACATCTTTCCAAAAAGTGAAAGACTCACCATGATTAATCTGTGACATGATGATCATGGTTGTCCTTAAGGAAACAGCAGATGACATCATTCATTACCTGATTCTGGCCTCCAGGGTCAAGCGGGTCTTCTCACTTTACTTTCTCCTACTACTATATATTGAAAGAAAGTGGCAGCAGCCCTACAGTTCTGTGGGCTCTTGTTGTTTTTAGAAAGTTCTAGTATGTTTTAGCCCTTAGAAAGATACACTTTGCTTATAGTACAGGCTTGATACAGGCAGGCAGCTACTTACACCTGAAAGATGGGAAGGACACCTACACTTAAATACATAGAGAAAGATGAGATGGTATCTCCATGGAATTTATATTTTGATATTTACAGATATACAATGGCAGCTCCTTGCGGACTTTTATTAGGTGGTATGCTCTTGCTGAAGTCTCTATAGGAGGTTGTCATTTGGGAGGGTTACAGATTGTTTTTTCCCTGTGTTTAACAGCACAATTGAAATTGTTCCATGAGTGTATGATTCTTTCAAAGGAGAAAAAATAGTTTGTTACTATGGAGTGAAGATGTTTCTGGAAAAGCTTTTAAAGATATGAAAAGATAACAGGTATATGAAAGTGACAAAACATGCACCAGTTCCAGATATAAACTAAGCACTTTCAAAGAATGGAGTTTTCAGAACTTACATTGGAGAAAAAAGCCAGCATTCTAACCTCTGAACATGGTGTTCATCAATGAGTGAGTAGAATGTTTCATTGCCTGAGTAGTCTAAGCCTCTACACCTATGGGACCTGATGAAATTCAGCCTTTCTAGTGAGCTGTAGATCAGTTAGGATGGAAGCTAATTTAGCTGTCAATGAGTGTTTAAGCCATATAAGCTGCTTAAGTTTAACCACATGAGTGAATTTGTGAGATTTGAAATTTAAAAGAATGAATACTTGAAAAATCCACCCAAACAGTATCTGGATACTCCTGATGTCATCATGATGGATATTAAGGGTGTCTGCTACCATAGACCCAGGAGAATTCTGTTTCTAAAAGATATAAATATTTTTTTGAGGAATAGATAGATAGGTCTAGATACATGCGGGTGTACTGTATTTATACATTTACTATTTTTTATGACAGGTTTGAAAACAATATGAAATGTCTGTGGAGAGAAAATTTGCATTTTTTACTCCACTGCCACAGAAAAGAGAAATAAGGATGAAGAGAAGAAAGAAGAAGATCCCCTCTCTAGGCTATTCTTTCTATCTTTCTATTTTCTTTTTTAAGTCTGGATTTACTTACAATTTGGGGAAGACTAGCTTTCCCTATAGGAATAATTCATTAGTTTACAAAACCTATGTTCAAAAGGCTCTCGATGAGCAAAAATGGACACTCTTCTCTGAATATTTTCTACTTTCAAAAGTTTAATTTATGCTGTCTCTGAACCTAAATGCATCACTTTCAAATCTGGCAAAATTTCTTCCTCTGTGAAAAGGAAGCAATATTTCTCAATTTCTCTCACTTTTCTATATATTTATACATCTGTATTTATCTAACTCCATTTTATAAATTTATAAAAGTTTTAAACTTTGCTACACATGTGCAGGCATTTGGACTGACTTCCTGGATGTCTGCAGTATTTGACTGCAGAAACTCTCCATTTGAAAATTCCTCTGATATAAAATATGTGAGTATGTGTAAGGGAAAGAAGAGAAGAGTTATTTTTAAAATTGTACAAATGTGCTGGTTGATTAAAGCCAGGATGGAGCCTTAGTAATTTTAAACCATATTTTTCATAAAAAAAAAAAAAAAAAGAAAACAAACAAACAAAAAACTTCAAACAAACCCCAAAAGAAAAATGTTGACTGACTCAACAATTTTAACTATTTACTATTTAATATTAACTCAATTTTACAGAAATATAAGCTTATATATAACTACTACCTATCTGTAATCCATCTACCAATCTATCTACCTACCTACCTACTTACCTACCTAGTGTGTCTCTGATTTTCTTAAGCCTCAGGTTTCCTACAATGTAAGCAAGGTATGATAACCATACACTAATTGAACAAAGCAATGGTGATTTTGATTATGTCTCGTATGGCAAGTTAATATGGCAACTTGCCTATTTACCTCTTATTCTCTTGATTCATTTCTTGAAAAGTGCATCCTAATTTGGAGCTGATTCTCATTTTTCTCTTCATAAATTAAATTCAGCAAATTGCTACAACCACAGATCTCATTCACTGGCATAATAACCATGATAACTTTTTATTCTTAACATCTACAATTTAAAATATTATTTCCCTTTTTAATAATTTCTATGGATTTTTACTGAGGTTTGGATTTTGAAAAGACACTGCATTGCCCTGCAAATATACTAAGACATCATAAAATTCTCATATTGAATTCAAATTTCTTGATTTCAAAGTTTGGTTAAAACATTAAATGTCTGTGGTAGTTAGCTGAGGTTCCATTGGATTTCCTTATGAGCTCCTAAGCTTCTTGACAGTTTCTTGAGCTCACTTGATTAAAGATCTAAAGTATGGTCAACAGTGAGGTCTGGCTGGATGTTCCTGACAACCTCTTCAATCAAAATCTCCCTTACTTGAGAGTGTCTCTGATATTCCTAATATTCTACATTACAAAACTTACAAAGATTCAAAGAGAGACACCTGGCTCATTAGAAGAGTGATGACTCTCAAGAGAACTACTTGCCACAATCCCAGCTAGAGGAATCATGCTCTGTCAGCCCATATGGCAAACACCTGAAATCTTTGACTACAGGCAAGTCAAGTGAAAAACAACTCCCTCTATTCTATATCCCTAAGCTGACAGTCCTACCCTTTGTTTTAGAACAAGACTTCACCTTGTGAGCAATATGTGTGTCATATGAATGTGAGTTACTTCTCATCTACACCCACTCATACTTCCTTCTTAATGGCAAGTTGCTCCAAAATATCTTGTCAGCAGACCCTTTCCTGCTGCTTCACAGGGAAAAAAAAAATCCCTTGTCCATTGGTTCATTTTACGCAGTGAACTAAACTTGTGTATTTTGCCCTTGACAAAGCTAGATCTTTCCTGTTTGTGAATGAAACACTCATCAGCACAATATAATGTGACTTCATTCAGTAGTAGCAGCTACAGAAGCAGTCAAGAATAGAGTTTTGAACAATCAAAGGAGGACTGCAAAAATGTTTGGCTTTTGAGGTTTAGGAAGGGGATTTTTTTTTTTTCTGGGAACGTTTTAATTTTGGCATTATTTCATTTCAGTTCAGTTTTCAGCATCAAATTTGTGGTGGCGTGTTTTTTATTTAATTTGATATTTTTTTAGTGCCTGTTCATACCCCCCCCCCAATCTCCTCCTCTCCCCAGTTGTCAATCTTCCCTAGCTCTTCCCTAATTCCCTCCTCACCAAGATGTCAATCTTCCCTTCCCCTGCCTCTTTCCCTAGAACCTTCCCTGTCAACACCCTATTGGTTACGTTGTATTTCTCCACTCCCCTGTTTTCCCTGATAGGTTTATGATATGTTAGTCCTGCCCTAAACTCCTCCCCGGGTATTCCCCTATTGGTTGCTGTCCCTATACCCCTCCTCCTGAGTTCTTGTATAAAACCTTTGTTCAGCCTCCCCGGAGGGTCTTGGGGCTCACTAAATAAATCCATCCTGCGCGCCCCCAAGTCCCGTGTCGCCTCCATCTGTCCCTGCGCCAACAACTGGGACTGCAGAGCTTCACAGGGGGATCGACCGCCCGTTCTCTTCCCTCGCCGCCCAGCACGCCCACGCTCGGGACGTTGTGGTGAGAGGTTGCAGACCGCACCGCAACACAAATTAAATAAAAAATAGAAGAAAATATTTTGTTTGTGTTGAACAAAACACATAATTTGACCAACAGGCTGTATCATTTATTTTTAAATTTAAAGTCACTTAAAATATAATTTAGATGCTTTTTATGGAAGTTCAAAGCAAAAACCCAATAGATGTAATGTTGAAAATATGCAGGTGTCCTCAAATTCAGTTTTTTCTCTGTTTCATTCTAGGAAATAAAAACTTGCTTATGCTTCAATACCACACCAGTACTTCCACATACCACTGCATGATGCTATATAATATTACATAATGTGAACTTTGAAACAAAACAATGTTACACTTTATGACTTGCAAAATGATACTATTCAAATAATGCACTGAATTAACATTCCAGTATTTTTATCCCAAGGCTTCTTCACTTCAAACTCATCCTATAACTAACTTCCTATTATTTTCCTCTGCTTGCTTTGGCCTTCTAGTATTTTTAGTCCAAGCATCTTTCTTTATAATTCCTACTACCATTTCTAACTTAAATAACCCTATTATTCCTGTATCAACAAGTCAAACAACATATTCTACCAAAATAACATTGTTTTTATTGGCTGCATCGTGCTAGTATATCTGCCTTATCTGCCTAGACTATATAGTCCCACTAATTAAACATACCTATGTGTTTAATCCTATGACTTCAATGGGACGACTCAAATGCCTACATTCCTCAGTTCTTGTCTCTCAGGGTTTTGAATAAGGGTGAACTGAACTCCTTTAAAAATTGCTGCAGGAAAATTGCCTTCACTGGCCAAATGTAGAAAACATATACTGGAATCTCATATTGGAAAAGGTTAGCTAATTTAGCCTTTCTTATAATCAGTAACATTGCACCGTCATTCTTATTCAGACAACCTTGGAATCATATTGCTTATGTCTGAATAAAACAAGATTTATATTATTCAAGTAATGAAGTGAAACTAATACATTAGGGGAAAAATAATTGTCATATTTATACCTTTTTCATACCCTTACAGATTTTGCATAGTGACCCTTTTCTGTATTTTTGTCATACTGCATTAAAAGCTTTGAAATTCCTATATTTATAGGACAAAAAATAGCTTAATGAGTCACTGGAAAATATTCTATTTCTAAAATTAAACTATCATATAATGGAGCTTTTGTATTCTAGATATTTATTCAAAATTGATTACAACCAACATGATGAACAAGCATAGGTAAAAAATTCAAGACCATTTTCTTCAAATTAGCTTTATAATAATGTAAAAAATGTCTATAAATCCACCTTGAAAAAAAGACCACAGTGTGGCCATATTCAGATATCCATGACTCTCCTGACCAGTGCAATGCAGCATCTGAGCTTGAGACACAGGTTCTCATTTTTGCTTGCATTACAGTTTCTCTCCTGGTGAAACTGTGAGTTTTTAGCAGGCTGAAAAGCATCTACTCTGATTGACTTTTTCCTCAGATGTATTCATCACATAATCGTAATCAGAAGAAACCAATTTGTGTTGTTCCTACTGAAGTAGAGCATTTGCAGCATTGTAATTAAGAAGGCTTCATTGCTAATACACTGGGCATTTGTCTTTTCTGCAGATTTAATGACATTTTGCAGTGTGATTGAGTTCAAGATTGTGGAATACCTCTCCAAAAACTCTAGTACTTCTTTAATATAAGGGGGTGGACATGCATCTTCCTGTAGTAAAATTTCTTGTCTGTTCTGTAACACAACCCTTTTCCTAAAGCACATTGTTTCAATAGGTTTTTACAGTCATCGTGTCAAAAGCAAGATGCCTTATTTTCCCAAGTCACCTACTTTCAAAGCACAAACATCATTTTCCCAGTTAAATTTAAAAGTCACGGTTCTACAAATATCACTGATATTTCAAAAATTCCTTGCATCATAATTAATTATATTAAGAGTAGAAAACTCTGGCAAGTATAGAATCAGAGGAAGGAGGGGAAAAATGAATTGTGAACAATGAGGTCATTCATCTTGAACTTATTTTTGTATATTATTTTTCTATAATAACTTGTACTTCTAAAAAAGTTACTCTAAACACTAGTAAGTAATACTTGTTAAAAAAAATAGTCTCTGAATCTTTTTGTGACGGTTTTCCAATAGCATTTTAAACAGGAAATCTTTATTGTCTGGACACAGATTTATTTCAACAAGTTTTCAGTTTCCTTCCTCCCTAAAATGGTTAATTGAATGATGTTGCAAATTCACTTATTTGTGCAATGTCTTTACATGAACAGGGAGAAACTTATGTTTCCTTACATTGAAAGGGAGCCCAGAGGTAGCTGGATGCTGGAGCTCTTGGTTGCACTGAAAACTGTTGCCAAGGGATTTAGCTTGCTGGCAGGATCACATACCAAGAATCCAAAGGGTGACAAAAGTGTCAATCAGATAAGTCAGATCCTGCTTAGAACTCTCAATTTCTTCACACTCTGCAGGGACATGTATGCACACAGCTGCAATAAATCTTTCTGTGTACACTTTCCTTCACATAACAATGTCCCCAGAGAAGCCGACCCATCTGAACCCAGGATATTCAGGCATATTGTCTGCTTGATATTTGTCACTCCCACATAACTGCATAATTTCTAGGTGCTAAACTCATTTGTGAAGATAGAGGTATGGTGGGAGATGACACCCACTAGTAGCAGCAAGTGGTAAAATCAAAAGAGCTTTTCTTTTACTTGTTTTACAGTGTGATGTATTGGGGTTATGTTAAGTTATTGATTGCCTCTTCTATTTTTAGAGTTGTTGCGGTTTTTTTCTTCTGCTTCTATGTAGCTCCTTAGTCCCTCTCCAGACAATCTTTGTTCCTGTGACAAGCAAGTCATAGTTAAAAAAGGCAGTTGGCACAAATGCTGATTTCCTCCCACCTCCCTCAGCCTGAAGTTCACTATGGGTCACCAAGGGAGTTCCAAGGAAAGGTATTTGAGCAAAGATCAGCAAGCCTTGTATGGCATTTGGCTCATATTGTCCTGTTTCCCTCTAGAGTCATAAGTGGCCTTCAATTTAGCAAGAAATATGGTGTGTCCCTCTTTGCAAAAATGAGACCCCAAATTTATCCCACCTGTTGCTTGGTTTCAGCTTTCAAAGCTATATCCAAAGCAAAAAAAAAAAAAAAAAAAAAAAAAAAAGCCAAAAGAAAAATATGTAGGCAATCTGATATTTTTTGTACTATAATTTATTTTATTTTTTAAAATTATGTCACTGTTATTTTACTGATGCATTCTTGTCCAGAGTGTCATGGGTGTTTATAAGTGATTGAGTTAAGCAGAAATGCCAGATAATTATTCTATCTTCAATAGGCACACCAGGGATTGAAGAAATGAGGGACATTATATAGAGAGGGCTATATTTAAGAAGAAATTATTTTTGAAGTTTGAAACAGCCAGCAGCACAGAGGGAAGTAGGAAAAGTAGTTTGTACTTTTCTAACAGCAGTAGTTATGAATTCACTACAGTTCCTAACTCTGAAATCATCTGATGTGGAATAACTCTGCTTTGTGCTCCCAGAACTCCTTGTTATAAGACCTTCTGCAACCCAAAACTATAGAACCCAAAGACCATTTTCCTTATGATTCACTGTAGTGTGCAAACTCCCTGTATGTTGGTTTTGTAGACAAGGAATTCTTGTCAAAGCTTGCACTCAATTTTCTTAGAGGTCTTTTCTGACCTAAATGGTTCTGTGATTATATGACTCCTGAAGCACTGAATACCTAAAAGAAGAATGTGTACAAAAGGCAGCAAAAATGGTTTTATATACCATTCTTAATATCACACATTAGATTTGCAAACCTCCCAGTTATCTTTGGGCAACTCACAGAGAATATAATCTTTTCTGCCAATAAAATCTGGGTATATTCACAATGGCCCAATTCATAATATAATTCAGCAACTGAAGATCCAATTCACGCCTCAACAAGAAAGCATTTTGGATTTTTTCTGGTTATCTTTAATTGTCCTATCTAATTAAAAGGTAGATAAACAATCTCATTTTCTCAGTATGTTAGTGGTAGGAACATTCACCTACATGAACTGGGGAAAAAAGTAATAAAATTTTTAAAATATTATAGAACTGATACTTCTCTGGACATATTTTTCAAGAAAGGTCTGGCCCTACCATGTTTTTTGAAGTGAAGGATCAAAACCAAAATTTTAATGAAAGACCACCACCTACTCATATTTCAAAAATTACTACATTCTTCCAAAGTTTCTCTACTTGACATGCTCATTTTTGAAGAACTCGTTCCTGGGTACACATCCTTCTGATTCACATTTCATCTAGGCTAACTTCATTTTACAAGTTGTTTCTTGCTCAAGGTTATAGAAGCTGGCTATGATGGAGATGTGAAATGAATGCAGCTCTTGCAAGCACAATCCACCTTGAGCATCATCACTCTCTTTCTGCCTGTGTTGGAGCTGTGGCTACTCTGATTGCTTCAAGGCAACCTTAGTGATGCTTTTGTCTTGGACTTTCCGTGTAAAGAAACCTGTTTTAAAAAGGCACAGACAGGGCTTTAGGTATATACAAGAATTTTGAAATTTCACCTAGAAAATGACACAGTAACATGTATTTTTACTGGGAAAGGAATACACTGCCACTAAAATGTCTTAGTAAAACAGGAAAAAAAATAGAAAAATTCCAGTGCAACAAAAAGCATTAGGCTACAATAACTAGTAAGTAAGTGGTTTTAATGGCATCAGTGCTGTTACTCTTCAAAATATCTGTTCTTAAAAAAAAAAAAAAATCAGATTTTGAAAGACAAGAAAAATTTCATTTACAGTATTTACAGTCACTCCTGTTTTGGACAAACACTGATGATCAGATACATTTATATTATACAACATGGGGGTAAACACAAGAAAACCATAGCTACGACTTTGAAAGATCTAAGAAACAAAGGTAAAAATGGAAAAACGTGTTGCAGATTATCCTTATCTGCGTGGATGTGGATGTGTCTTGAAGTTTTACAAGAGCACTAACAAAAGACCAGATTCAAACATCAAAACACTTAGGTTCCTAACAAAGGAGCTGAGATTCATGTATTTATACAACTTGTTTCATGCATAAATATGGTAGTTTAATTCTAATTCATATATATTTCAATAATTATATTATTATATTAGATTTCAATCAATTATTAATAATATTTTGACTCCTTTAAAAGTTTTCAAGGTTTTTCATTTGATTGTTCCCTACTTTCCCATGTTTGTAAACTGGCAAAAAATCATGTAAAAAGTTGAGTCAACACTTTAACAGAATAAAGAACTAGCCTTTGAGCACTTCTGTCAAATGCTAGAAATTCAGTTAAAGGCAGCAAAAGCAAAACTGGAATGCTCAATGATGATGAATGAAGGCTTTGGAAAAGAAAATGAGAAGGCTATTTTCCAAGATTCTCTTTTTCTTTTTTTACTTTTTTTTTTTTTTTTCTGTGAAAATAAGAGAGGTCATATCTTTCTAGGCTATAGAAAGGCATTTGTTGCAGTTGTGATCCTGGCCATGAAATGGTTCTTGGGAAGTATTTGCATGCAAGAATGCTCACTCAGTTCCCAGTGAAATGAGAATAACTGAACTAATATTTGATCTTTTGGTGTCCATCATGCTTCATATTTTTCATCTGTCATGCCATATCAGACCAATATGATAGAGTAAGCTGTCTGGGCACTTTTACCCTGCTATTGCACTGCCTCTACACTCCCCCACCTGGTCCCTGGCAAACACTTTCTAGAGGTACCATAAGCAGGAATGTTTTTCAGATGTTGTTTGTGATGATATTATAGAGCAAATTGTTAAAAAATAGCACTGGAACTGAAACATATTTTCTTCTCTAGGGAAGGAGATGACCTATCTCTCCCTGCATTGCTCTTGTAATGAGTAGATCTAATGCTGGCCAAAGGCCTGTGCTCTAGAAATCATTTACTCATTTCCTACTGTGCTATATGGATTAGGAGGAGGAGGGCAAAAGAGGCTCAAAACTTAAAAGGGTACAAAGAAAACTTTATTAACAAAAAAAAAAAAAAAAAAAGAAAGAAAAATAGAAAAATCAGAATAAAGCTTCAGAACACTTCTCCTCCCACACCCTCCTTTCCTTCCCACTAACAAAAGAGACAAAACCTGGAACTTTCAGTCAGTTTACCATCCCTAAAATAATCTTTCCTCAGACCACCTAGGGATAGAAGCCTCTCTCGCTATGCCATAGAGACTTCTCCACAAGAAATAGTTCTCTTGTGGCTTCAACAGCAAATCAGCTGCCTGGGAAAGGAAAATCTATTGGCAGTGTGAAAAGTCCCTTTCATGCCTTGAAGCTTTCCCAAAGCTGCTTTCATGGGCAATGTTGACTTACAGGTTATTTCTTTAAGGATGAGCTGTTCTATCACAAAACCAAAAGTTTTTTTCTTTTATTTCTGGGAACAGAGGTTTTTCTTCTTCTACCCTTGGGGAAAGCTTTTCATCTCTTTGATCTCTCTCTGTTCAAGCTTCTCATTGGATTACAGCTTTTCAGCATCTACACACTCCAGCACGAGTGCCTCTTTCTCATGGGCTGTGAATGCTGCATTCTCCCATGCACTTCATGAATTACAGGGAAAAAGTAAAGTCTAATATATTAAAAATATACCTTCACCATAGCCTCACAAAAGAATTTCAGGACTAAGGCATCTCCTCAATCCCCTCCCATCTAGAATCTGACTCCTTTACTGACCTCAGTGTCCATGTTGTTTTCTCTACATGTCTTCACCCTTTCCTTTTCCTCACTTGGGAGAGAATTGGTGTTAGGTTCATCTGTTCTCAAGCTTAATAAATTCAAACAGTTTTGTAGAGTTCTGCAATGTTTAAAGGACAAGAGCATGTCCAGGCTCCACAATCGAGGAATCACTGTGTCTCTTGCTGCTGGTGCCATGCAAGTCGCGCTGACTGCTGGCGACACCCTTGGGCCATTCCTTCATGTGGGGTGCAGGAAGGAAGAAAAAAACTGCTGCTGCTGTCCTTCTGTCTGCAGCATAGCTGGCTAAAAGCGGTTAAGCAAACAGAGACCATTGTGAGTCATGCCAAGATAGCTGTAGCCACGTGATGCTGCTGCGGTCACACCAGTTTCATGTGTGTGGTCCTGGCCATGTGGCTGCTCCTGGTCCGGGATGCCGGAAGCCACTCCTAGCCCTAGCCGCTCTTGGCCTCAGGGCTGCCCTCAGCACCAACTGTGAGGCCCCTTCCAGGGTGTCCCAGAGTCAACAAAGTTCATTTGTGAGCCATGCCGAAACAGCCACAGCTGTGAGGTGCTGCCATGTGGCACTGCCCTGGCTGTGAGGCATGGCTCCAACCATGTGGTGCTGCCTCAGCTGCATGGCACTAATCCTGGCCACGTGGTTGCTCCTGGTGCTGGGATGGCCTCCAGTGGCATGGCCATCCCACTGGGACGGGGCCTGGTTGGCTCCCTGGGGAAGGGCCAGCAGTACTATTCAACATCTTGTTGTGACAAACACAAAAATGTATATTTTACTCTCAATTATTGTCTATGAGGCTTTTCTCACAATAGGTCTCTGCTTTTAATAAAGGTAGAACTGCTGTATGAAAGAGGAAATAGGATGTTTGTGACCCTAGTCTGTGACTTTCCCTGTTTATTTCTGTGCCAAATAAAAAAAATTTCCTAACTTCTTTTTACAGTCAAAGGCTCTTTATGAAATCCATTTCTGAATGGTTATAAAATAGTTATGAAAGAAGGAATTAGATGTGAAGAAAGTTGCCTCAAGAAATAGACCTGAATAACTGGAAGGACATGTTGGGAGAGAACAAGTCCTACTGTATTTTCTGCTTACTGCACCTGCACGGCCCTTACTGAGTGACCATCTGAAGCAAAACATGGCATATTGTGCGGTACTCCATGCTTGAAATCACACAGATGATAAGTAACATCTTCCCAATATTTTTACAAGAATCTGAAAACCAGAAAAACAATTAATAGCAAAACATTTTCAGTGGAAAGTGTGCTGAATCCAGAACATAATTTCTTCTGATGAACAGGGATCAAAAACTACAGCTTGAGATCATACTGGTTTGTTTACATCTTAACTACTACTTAGGAATAAATCCAAGGCACTCTTCAGTGCTCTGAGATAATACATTAAATTAGTCTAAGCTATGATGTGATTAATTGTTGTTTTTTTATTACTTTCTTAGACAAAGAGAGTCATAGAAACGTTAGTTGTATGAAACTTCTCAAGATCATATAGCGTCCCATTTGAAAGGGAAATATTGCTAATGTGATCAGGTCAGTGATAGATTTGCCTAGCTGAGTTTTGAAACCTCTGAAGACAAGGGTTCCTCAGCCTGTCTGGGTCGCAGCTGACCTGCACTTATCTTCTGGTGAAGAAGTTTTCCTGATGTCCAATATGAAGCCTCTGACTCACCACCTGTGGCCATTGCACTATCTTATATAGCCTTGCAGTACCGAGAAGAGTTTGATTATGGGGTCCTTGTTATATCTCTTCACATATTCACCAGCAGTTGTTATAATGTCCATTTGCCTTTTCTTTCTCAGACCAACCAAACACAGACCCCCTAGCTTTTCCTCATGCATGATGACTCCTTCCCCTCAGATTTCAAGAGGAAGTAGGATTTGTCAGTTTGTAGAACACACAGAATAAAACCCCAAAAATTAAATAATCCAATGATGTCTTCCATAAGAGTTAACATTTATCTCACTCTTACTTTAGCTCATTGATTTTCCTTCCCTCTGTATTGTGCACTAGAACTTTTTTTTTTTTTTTTTTTTTCTTAATCATCCAGCAGCAATAGGATTGTTGATGTATATTTCTGATATGCAATGAGAACAGCCAAGGCTCCCTGGTTCCAACACATGGAAGGATAGTGGACTGGGATAGGGAGCTATATTCAGACCTAGGGGAACTTGAGTAACGCCAGTGAAATTCCAGGAAGGACCAATTTGACAATTGTGACTGCAAGATGCAATTTCAGACACCAAGAAAAATTAAGGTTTCCTACAAGAGACTAAAGGGAGGACCAAGTCCATTAATTCTAAATTAATGAAAAATCAGGTATACAGCAGAATATCATGTTTTATTCAAGCCTCAAATTAGTGTTACATGCAGAATATATATGTTCTTGGTATTTCTTCATTCCTCTCTTTCTGTTCCACTTCACAACAACAAAATTTAGTAAATATAGAAAATGGGGTTCATTATACTGTGTAGTACCTTTTATGAATTCTAGTGGAAAGGATTTCTATATTTATGGTTCTATCAAAAAAATGTGGCTAAAAAAAGAAATTAGTTCCCTCTCATCAGGAAGTGAATCTGCCAAATGTTATTGCTATAGGAAGTCTAAGTCATATTGGATTACCACCTGGCGCCATCAAAGATAAACTACTGTCAAATTTAAAAGGAAAAAAAATCAAATTATCATGGGTTTATGAAATATGTTCATAATCAGCTTCAATTCAATCCTCTCAAAATATAGCAAAAAAAGAAAGTTTACTCTTCAGTTGAGGAATTTATTGTCACTCAAAAGAAGTTAAAAATTAAGAAAATCAGAAAATATTTAGATTTAAAACTCAAAGATCAATGAAGGAAAATAGCAATGGGATGAAAGGATGGAGACGACATTTTTTTTTTTCAACTGATAAAGCAAAGTGTTATTGTAATTTGGGGTATGCTTAGGCACCAGTTTTTAAATTTACAGCTAATTGCATCAGATGAAGTTTTGCAAGATAACTAGGCAATCTGGAAAAATATAAGATTCATTAAACATAGAAGATCAATTCTGCATTTTTAGAAGTCTTTTGATGGCCATAAGTAATTTGGTTGAATTTGAACTTTTTAACAAATAATAGACAAAGAATAGATATCCAACTTGCTAGGAAATCCTAATGACAGAAATTGCAATCCAAATATTTGAAATAACTTCCCATATAAATTTATATATACGTGTGTGTGCATACATATCAAACTTTGTTATAGAAATTAAATCACTAGTTTTGAAAGTAACTCCTCAGAACCAGTTACAAGTTTTTAAATATCCACCAAACCATATACATGTGGTCTTCAATTCATTCCTCCAATTTCACCAAGATGTCTGCATTTGGCTAGAGCTTAGGAGCAGTGTCTGCATTTTCTAAATGCTCAGCATGCCTTTTGTTTATGTGGACCCCGTCTTGGCAGATGGAGGGACTGCCTCAACTATTTGGAGTATTTAACACAGGGAAGCTGGTGTGGGTGCCTCCATGAGCTGTGAGGGGTAGTGCAGCTTGGAAATGTGGACAAAATTGTTTCAGAATTTGTAGATCTCACCATCTTACAGACTACATCTACAACTGAAATTTACAGGACTCTCAGGTAGAGGACTCCCAGACTTAGAGAATGGCATCACATTGTGTCCAGCCTAGTATTCCATAGAACAGTAGCATTAAATGTAAAATGGCCTAATCACAGATTGCTGTTGTTATCTCAGCAAGACAGCATAAAGGTTGAGGAGCATATCTTGTGTTGGAATCAGGCTGTGGTCCAAATTAAGAATTCATTTTTTAAATTTTTATTCCTGTACATGTTTCTAATCAGCAAACTTATTGCATGGTGTCTCCTGACTCAACAACAACAACAACAACAACAACAACAACAACAACAACAACAACAACAAAAAGTAAATATGTTGAACAAAGAAGAGATGTATGTAAATTAATGTAAATTATTATTGTAGTCAAGTTAGTTGCCTACAAATCAGGAGATGTATTCTGTCACTGGTGATGGTAAGGCTATTGTTTTTTCTACTAGGACCCTCCATCTTTCTCAGAAGAGTCCAATTGTAATTAAAAATACAATGGTCTAATGTTAACTTAACAGTATTTCCTACTATTTTGATTTCTTTTTTTGTTAGGTCATCAAGGGCAATATGATGGGTTTAATTTTCTTCAAAAAAGAATCAACAATAGTATTTTCAGTGCTATTAAGGCACAGCAAAAAGTCAATAGTCCTATATTTTCAATAAGGATCTTATTTGTCAATAATGGCAGCCTTGATGTGTATTAGTTTAGCTGCTGATAAAAATCACTGAAGACAGAGTATTTACTGTAGGATGGTTCTGTTGAGCTTAAGTGGTATGTGTAGGTTCCCAGTCTCTCTATTTCTAACTTTAATATTATTTTGGGACTAATGCTGTGTATAAGCCTAAATTATTATACATTTGTAACAATTTTATACTAGAAAATATAGACTCACGTGAAAATAATGATCTTAACTGAGTCCATGCTTCATACAATTTTAGATTTCTTATGTCTTTTTCCTCTTGCTTATGGATTGTTCCCACTGTTAGAAGCAAAACCCCTACTGATGCTGCTAAGAATATGAGAGAAGATTCGGGGCTTTATGGGAACGCATGGGGATAACTGGTTGATCTTTAGAGCCCTGACAAGAGAATTAACACAGAGAGAAAGTGAGGAAATCTTGACTGCTCTGCGAGAAGCATCTACCTTACACATTGGTGAAAAGGGGGTAGTAGGATGCTATGCAGGTAATAATTTTACTCCTCTGAAGATTAGTGATTCCTTTCTCAGCAGATTCTGTTAAAGTGAGACATACTGGAGACAAGTATAATACTAGCAAGCATAAAACACCTTGCTTTTAAGTATAAATCTTTTTTCCTTCTGGTGATTATTCTGATGAAATCTGTGTTCTTAATTTTCCACAAGCTTTTAAATTAGAGTCCATAACACCTCTAATTTGCCAAAGAGCAAACTAGATCTCCAAGGGGTATTTGATAGAGAGATCAAAATTCCTTCCGGTTTACTCATCCCAAAAGGTCTCATGGTAAATCGAATGGAACCATGTTCAATAATCAATCATCATTTTCTTTACATTTCTGGTTATTTGCTAAGACAACTGTTAACAATACTTCCTTTGTAAATGAAACATGTTCTAAAGTCAGTCCTGTGAGCTAAGGCTCTCAGATTCTGTCCCTATTTCTCTTGTTGGTCTAGTGCTGTGTGGACTTATGCAGAACACTTGAGGAAATTTTGTAGGCTCTGATGCAATGTTTTTGGCAGAAACTACTATTTTTGTTATGATGATATATTTTGGAATGTCAGCTGCTACATTTCTTTTTACTTTTCCCCTAAAAGCTGTTTATTTAAGTATCTATGTAATAGCATACTTTAATGCTTGGTTTTAGATTTCCCACAATGTTACCTTGGAGCTGGAGAAGCAGTTTTTCTGTATCAGTAGTTGGTCCAGGAAAATATTACCAAAGGAAAGTTTTCAATGTACAATATTAAGCTGAGGTCTTCTTGCTTCACTGGGACAAAATAATGTTATGATGGAAGCTGGTCTTGCTTCTTATGGCTTCAAATTTTTATCCAGTCAGAATAGACAGGAATTTTAACCTTATTCTTGAGATATCTCTGAGGAAAATCCTACTAAACATTATAACTCTAAAGTTTGATGAGTTTTCTTTCAAGCACAAACCCAGAGAGAAGACTGTCTTTTAAGGTGATTCTAGCTCTGTGGTATGAGTTAAGCATCAACATAATTTTACGTGAGTCAAAGTGTATCTGGAACAAGCAAAAGGTGGCATTTTTGGCTCCTGCCTGCACACTCTCATTTACTGACTGGGAGAAGAGCATTTTCCAATCAATCCCATGAGACTTTTGTTTTCCACTTTTGCATAGTTCTTGTTGCCTGGGAAGGTGAAGGAGAAGCCTGCAGTTTACAAAAGACCTAGCACAGGCCTGTGAGTTAATATATATACACCTACAAAGCTAGTGACAATGTAATTTCTAAATTATATCATTTGAACTCTGTTTACATGCTTATGTTTTACCAAATGATCCTATGTGAATAAGAGGAGGCTTGTCTTTCATTGCCTAGCATACCTCAATGGAATGCTGCTGACCAATTTTAGCAATACACTTTTTAATTTTGTTTTTAGCATTAGACTGGATGTGATCAAATACCCTCCAACTCACAAGTGCTTTTCTAGCTGCTAGCTGTGTTTTCCCGCTGGAGCCACAGCCTGATGCACATTCTCAGACTCACTGATGAGTCACCAGACGCAAGAGGACTCTGGGACGGAGCCCAAGCCCGCCACTGGCCCGCACAGCTGAAAACTAATACTGGTTGCTATTTAGAGCAGCAGTATAAATGCTAGTGTATTTCCAACATTTTAAAGGATGGTTCAGAAAGCTAGAAGTAAAAAAAAAATAAAAAATTCCTTTCTCCTAGTCCTAATGTTATGTCCACAGTGTTTACAAACAGGTGTTGTAACAGCCCCAAGCTCCAAAGAATTATGTGACATATCTGAGAATCTGACAATCAAAGTATTTGTTTGAGTGCCTCCCTTGTATGGCTTGATGTAACAGGAGACCAGGTCCTCCTGGTATTTATCGCTGTGGCAGCTGTGTGCATGGCAGTGGCAGCAGTTATTTGCTTCTTTATTTACTGCAGCAAGTAGAAAGTGATCCTGCAGACAGGGGAATTTTGACAGCAGAGAGAAGGGAGTAAAGCCCACAAGAAAAAAATTATATAAATAGGTCCAGTAGGGGTTCATAGAACAACTTGGATGTTAAAGGTAACAACACAACACTTGAAAACAGCCATTGCACAGCCCCATTTATCACTTCAGGGAGGTTTTAGGAAAACAGCAGTCCCACATGACTCCTACACTCCATTTCTTCCTCACTGTGGCTGTTCCTACACCCACTTTCATCTCACTCTGGCATCCTACCAGGAGAACTGGCTTTTGTAATCCCTTCTGGGGCTGAAGGCAAAGCAAAAACTTCAGGTATCTTGCCTAGAGAACCAGACTACAGTGTTAGGAGAAGAAAAAGTCACAGAAGAAACATACTACACAAATTATGCAGAATGAACACAAAACTACATGCAGTTATTTCTTTAAGAAAGCACTTCAAACCAACTGAATTGTAGTCAGGCAAGGGAGGATTTTCAGTGCACAGAACATGTTAGGAGAGGAAGTGGCTGTACATAAAAAGTATCACACTTTACCTGTTCCCAGCAGCAACTACTGGGATCCTTGCATTACAAACTGTTATTCCTAGAGGACATGTATCAATGGCAGTGTCCTTGTGCAGGTAATTCTAATTTTTATTGAATTTTATATTTTTTACAGGGCTCTAAAAATACCATTTTTAGGTTACATTCTTTATATAATATAAATGGCTTATGTTTGCCCTACTAACAAAACCTCATAGCTTTTTAAATGCTTGGAAAAAGAAATGCCTGGCATTTTTTACATAAGTAAAGTTTAGAAAAAATAGATGTCAGGACCCAGGGATATTTTAACTTTTATCCCGTTAAACTTTACAAGTTTTAACTGTGCTTCTGAATTCTTCAGAGAAGCTTTGAAATTCACAAGTTCATACAATTCACAGAGCATCTGTTGTCAAAAATAAAGCGATTGTGACTTCCAATTTAAATAACTAAGAATTACACTATTAAAAACCTTCCTATTTAAAATAAAGTCCCGAATAGTCATCATGGCAGCAGCATCTAACTTAGAAATTTCAGAATAAGATGGGAATTGTTATGAATTGGAAGGAGTCTTTTTAGTCCATTGGGATTACCTCTATGTACACCTGCAATGTAAAATTCAGAATTAGGTGTCTAGGTGCTGTTCATACCATTTAGGAACTATGCACTAAAACCTGGATGCCTTAAGTACCGAAACACATAACAAAGTACCCTTTCAAGTTGCTTAATTTGGATAAAAGTAAAACAACTAAAGCTTTTTCAAGAGGTTGTGCCTTAGCAAACTTTTGGGATTCTGAAAATCTTCTGATTGTAAAGGCTTTAACTGGGTAGCAGAAGGCACTCCTTGATAGATGGAGAGCAAAAGAGGAAAAGAGGATTAAAAGAGGGACTTTGTGGGGGAAGACAGAGGACCTGCTCCTGGCAGAGGAAACTTCTGAAGAGGATGCTAAGAAGACTGAAGATGTGGGTGACAGTAGGTGACATGAGGATGTTTCAATTGCACTTGAGGGTTGTTAAGCCCTTTGTGCATTGAAAATGAAGAATAAAGTTACATGTATCAATTCCAGTGTGAATTTTACACAACCCTAGTTCAATAGTCTAAGTTTCTAAAGCTTGCTTTTGTTAACAGCCTCATGTTGTTCTCCAAGCTTTATGAATGAAGCTCTGTGTGGCCAGCTTCCCTTGATAGATTTCAAATGGGACCATAAAGTTATTTATTTTTGACCTTGACTTCCCCCAGATCTTCCAGAGGGCAGTGGCACTATCAGTTCCAGTGTCTCACAGTTACAAAATGCCACACCAATACGGGCCTCAAAAATGCATATCAGGTAGTGTGGTTTTATTTATATATGCAAAAACAAGCCCAAAATAAGATAATAGTCTTATTAGAGACAGCACATCCTGAGGTGAATCAGCAAGCAGGAAGTCCCTGTTACTGTACTATTCTTGTTCAGACAGATTATTTTGTCATATTTCTTAGAGGTATGGAGAATTAGGCCTTTATAATGACCTTATCCTTAGCATTTTCATTCTCTTTTACATACTTCGTTATCAGTAGCTGCTTTAATTCTGCTCAGAGAACATAAATTCAAAATGTGGTGATGGCATGCTCAGAAGAGTCACCTAAGCAAGGGAGGAACTGGTTTAATACCATGAAAGAAGTTTATAGTAAAGTGTTTAAAAATATAACTGGGCTGAGAAAAACACCACCTTAGAAGGACGGGGGACAAGAAGCTTTTGATCTGATTAAATATGGCTCTTAGCAGCCCAACTTTTTATAACAGAACACTTGGAATGATGTAGGGGAGGGATGGGGAGGGAAGTTTCCTATTATTTGAAGAAACAATTTGTAAATAAATATGCCTGGTTTTACTCCATTTTACACTTCTGTGTTATGTATAAAATACTTACCTCAGCTACTAGTAAACCACAAATTAGGAGAAGAATGTTGCTCAAGGTTTCAGGGAATTCTTTTTATCCCTTCTGTATCCCTACCATAGCTTTCTGTAGTCAACCTACATTACTTTTTGCTACTGCAAAACTTTGCTATAGACACGGGCCTCTATGTCTCTATAAATGTCTCATGGCCAAGCGCCTCCTGAAGAGCACTGTCCACTTCAGTTTATGTATTTTCAGGTTTGAGAGATGAAGCTTAAGGTTGCCACGGCCTGGACTTTTTTCTTCATTATTGCTCCTTATGTTGTCATGGTTATCATCTAACATCCTCTCTAAATGCTTTTCCTGTTTAACAACTCTTGTACTCTCCTTTTTCAACCTGAGTAAATGGGCTGCTTGAAACTGGAGTGGGAGAAGTGGGAAGTGAGCATTTCTGTTCAGAAAATAATGTTCACAAGGGACTGAAAACATTTTTGATGTACAAAAAACCCTCCACAGACAAACAGACTGTGTGCTGTGACTGAAATGTTACTATTTTAAAGGTGTCTGGCCTCTACTTGCCTCACATAAAGGTCACCCTGAAAAGGATTTTGCCAGTTGGTTGACCACTAAATATGAACTTGATTTTTCATGTTATTTTTATTTGTTTTACATTGTGGTTAGGCTTTCAAACTTTTACCGAGTTAAAAAATAAAAAAAAAAGACAGAGTGATGGAAAGAAAGAAATAACTCAAACAGATATGGAGAGATAGAAAGGATAGTTTACACACTAATAGCCCACACAGGCACACCAAATATTTTAATAAATAGGATAGCAAAGTTTTCATAAATAGCTCCTGAAAACACAGGATCTTCTTCCCTTAGGAAAACACACTGTTCCTTTGAGCAGCGTCCCAAGACAGAGTGCTACAGATCTGCCACTACAAGGTGTGCTCATATGATGGCTGTCTGCAAACTTGGCTCTGGCCCTGCTCAGCCTGGCTCCTCTCCCTGTTAGCTCAGCAATTTCCCAGTGGTCAGTCTGTCTTGCCATAATCACATGCTGGCGCCACAAGAATGTTTCTTAATTGAACACTGTACCTTGTAATGAATGCAGGCTAAACCACACTGGTTCAAGAACAGCCATGACCTCAGGCTTGACGGCTCAATACTATATTTATTTATATGGAGTACCTGATAAAAAGGATAGCAGCTGTAATAAGCACAGCATTTTCTCTCTTTCTCACATTGTTAATTTGATGATACCTGGAATATGAATCATTCCACTCTTTCAGTGGATATAAACTGGAACCATCTCTGGGTTACCAATACCTCTGAGAAGGTCTATGTGTACTGCAGCTGACCAGAAGAGATAGAGTGCAGAGAGAACACGCATTTTGGAAAGCACTTCACTTAGAGTTAGAGGAGAAAAGTCAATATTTCTTCTATAGTTACAATTTGTTCTTCCAGTACTTTCTTATTACACCTCCAATTAAGAATGAGTTCTATTAAATTTAACATAAAGAATTGATCTCTACCAGACTTTTTCGTAACTCAGAAATAAAGATATCCCAAGATTTAGAGCACCCTAAAATGTAAAATAAGACGATTTTCATTTTCAATTTAATAAGTTTTAAGATCCGGCTATTAAAATTATTAGAGTGAGGCCTCTTTCCAAGTTGAGGTGAAAACAAGACCATGAAAAATCAAGAGTATAGATAATATTCAACAGAAAAAGCAAATTTTACAAATCAAGCTCAGCAGGGCTCTTTTTTCCCACTGCTTTCGTGCCATCAGGTGAAAGAAATCACAGCTTCAGGGTCTCCATGATATGCAATGACTTAATCCTACCACCCTTCCCCCAGAAAAAGCATACAAAATCTTAAATATGATGTGTAGTATGACTGGGATTTAATTCAAGTAATTTTCTACAGCTCATCTACAGTTATCACGTTTTGCATGCAGCTTACATGAGGAAACTTTGAACCTAAATTTCAAAGTATTTATCCTTTTTTCTTTTTTTTTCCTCTCTTCCATCCCAAGAGAGACATAATTCACAAGAGGAGGTTCCTAAAAGCAGCTTACATTTTGGTAATATTAGCTAAAGCATCTACAGTGGTAGCTAGCAATTTGTCATTATTTTAAAAATGGCAAATTTTTTTCAGACTTTATAAACCAGCATTCATGTTATGTTTTACATGATAATTTTATCTAGATTGGATGGAATACTCAAAATACATTAAGCTATTTGGTTGGTCTTCACTTTGAAAACCAAACATATTTTCCAACTTATTTTAGAGTTCTTGAAAGGGACAGCACATCTTTTCAGAGTTTCCCATTTATGAGGGTCCATATATGTTGTGTCACATTGGTAGTAGATTTTTTTGCTCTCAGTAAGAAATTCTAGACAAACTTTCTCCATTAGAAATTGCACAGCTAATTTTTCTGCCATTTTTCCTTAGTGAGACTTGTGGGTTCACTGCCAGTCTTTTATGTTGTAGATCCATCAGAGGCAGCATTCTCCTCATGCAAAACTTATATGAGGTACCTGGACTACATTTAAGCTGAGTAGACAAGTAGGACATGACTCATAACTTTGCAAGAAAGGTTCATAGCAGAGGAATTCTACTTGGTTTGCAGTTGGGTAAGGGAGGGAGAGTTCCCTTTAAGGACCTTGATGTCCCTTGGCATGACTCCAAAGCACAAAGCTGGGATGCCTTCTAATGGGGGGACATTGCCTGTGGTCTGACTGCCATTTTTCAGAGCTGCTAGATTTTCTGCTGGGGCTTTTGGGTGTCTGATCATAGGAGACAGCTGAAGTTGAGCTAACTCTTGCCTGGAAGAAGCCTAGTAGAGCAGGAAGGTGACAGTCCACTTTTTTCTGTCCACCTGTGCAGAGTTGCAGCAAATCTTTTGAGATTACTTTAATGCTTCTTTGTTCATGGAGGCAGGTGATGGTAAAGAACCATTCTGTCTACCTTTGTTCACTCACTAATCCTACCTAGGTAAGTAGAAATCCTGTTTTAGCAAGCGTACCTTAGGGCAGCCCCACCATGTAGGCAGTAACCTTAACATTTACCTTCCCTGCCTGGCTTCTGTGTGAAAGGGAGCTCATCTGTGTCTCATGAGCAATTGGAGTGTTTTTTTTACTTTCTTATTTACATACTGAATTTAGGCAGCACAGCAGAGTGAATGACATTTATGCAAAGTGATATTATTTCTCATATTTTTCCCTAAGCTTGAAAATTCTGGCATTGATTCCTTGCTTACTTCCCACTGCACTAAACTGATACTTCTCAGATACTGACAGCCATGCACATAAGGTGAATGAAGATTGAGACAATTGTCAATTTATCTGGTAATAGTGATAGTGTTTCAAAAGTTTTTTTGTACAGACTCTATTTCAAAGCTGGTAAGAATTGCTATTACACTCAATTAAACATTTTCTTGACTGGCTGCTTTCACTTTGATTGCTTTCTATTTTGGGGAGGTGGGGGTGGGGGGGAATAAAGTAAAAATAATTATAAAGTATATTTTTAAATGAACACAAGCAGTTTTATTTGCATGTGAAAATTTATATACTCAGAGGAGAAATAGACTGAGGTTTGCATTGACTATTTTGGCATAGATCTTGAAAAATCACATGGAAGAAGTTTGTATCTGTAAAAGAAAATTTTATTGACAACTAAACTGAAGAAATTGAGTTAACTATCCACAGGAGAGATCCAGAAAAGGCTCAGTAAAAACACAGGCTAATTGGAGCCTTTGCAAGACACTGCAGCTTCCACAACTGGAGGAGCAGGAGTAACACAAGGACATCATCAAAACCAGCAACACCAGACTTCTGAAATCCTGACTTTGGTCACCATTTCTAAAGTGGAGAGGTCTTGTTCAGCAATCTGGAATGGCTACAGCACCTCTAAAGATCCTGAAACATGCTATGCAGATGGATCTGCATGAAGTTAATGCTGAATTGAATTAATTAGCATAGCATTAGTTCTCACAGACTAGTAAGTGTTTTTCCATTACTTTGTACATTCTTTTCCAGCCAGATATTTTTACTTTTCTTTTCTCTTTTTCTTTCTCTTTTTCTTTTCTTTTCTTTTTTTCTTTTCTTTTCTTTTCTTTTCTTTTCTTTTCTTTTCTTTTCTTTTCTTTTCTTTTCTTTTCTTTTCTTTTCTTTTCTTTTCTTTTCTTTTCTTTTCTTTTCTTTTCTTTTCTTTTCTTTTCTTTTCTTTTCTTTTCTTTTCTTTTCTTCTCTTCTCTTTTCTCTTCTTTTCTCTTCTTTTCTCTTTTTCTTTTCTTTTCTTCTCTTTTCTTTTCTTTTCTTTTCTTTTCTTTTCTTTTCTTTTCTTTTCTTTTCTTTTCTTTTCTTTTCTTTTCTTTTCTTTTCTTTTCTTTTCTTTTCTTTTCTTTTCTTTTCTTTTTTCTTTTCTTTTGTTTTCTTTTCTCTTCTTTTCTTTTCTTTTCTTTTCTCTTCTTTTCTTTTCTTTTCTTTTCTTTTCTTTTCTTTTCTTTTCTTTTCTTTTCTTTTCTTTTCTTTTCTTTTCTTTTCTTTTCTTTTCTTTTCTTTTTCCTTTCCTTTCCTTTCCTTTCCTTTCCTTTCCTTTCCTTTCCTTTCCTTTCCTTTCCTTTCCTTTCCTTTCCTTTCCTTTCCTTTCCTTTCCTTTCCTTTCCTTTCCTTTCCTTTCCTTTCCTTTCCTTTCCTTTCCTTTCCTTTCCTTTCCTTTCCTTTCCTTTCCTTTCCTTTCCTTTCCTTTCCTTTCCTTTCCTTTCCTTTCCTTTCCTTTCCTTTCCTTTCCTTTCCTTTCTTTTCCTCTTCTCTTCTCTTCTCTTCTCTTCTCTTCTCTTCTCTTCTCTTCTCTTCTCTTCTCTTCTCTTCTCTTCTCTTCTCTTCTCTTCTCTTCTCTTCTCTTCTCTTCTCTTCTCTTCTCTTCTCTTCTCTTCTCTTCTCTTCTCTTCTCTTCTCTTCTCTTCTCTTCTCTTCTCTTCTCTTCTCTTCTCTTCTCTTCTCTTCTCTTCTCTTCTCTTCTCTTCTCTTCTCTTCTCTTCTCTTCTCTTCTCTTCTCTTCTCTTCTCTTCTCTTCTCTTCTCTTCTCTTCTCTTCTCTTCTCTTCTCTTCTCTTCTCTTCTCTCTCTTCTCTTCTCTTCTCTTTTTTATTTTATTTTATTTTTTCTTTTATTTTTATTTTTATTTTTATTTTTATTTTTATTTTTATTTTTATTTTTATTTTTATTTTTATTTTTATTTTTATTTTTATTTTTATCTTTATCTTTATTTTTATCTTTATCTTTATCTTTATCTTTTTTTTATTTTTTCTTTTATTTTATTTTTATTTTTATTTTATTTTAATATTTTTATTTTTATTTTTATTTTTATTTTTATTTTTATTTTTATCTTTATCTTTATTTTTATCTTTATTTTTATTTTTATCTTTATCTTTATCTTTATTTTTATTTTTATTTTTTCTTTATTTTTATTTTTTTTATTTTTATTTTTATTTTTATTTTTTTATTTTTATTTTTATTTTTATTTTTATTTTTATCTTTATCTTTATCTTTATCTTTATCTTTATTTTTGTTTTTATCTTTATCTTTATCTTTATTTTTGTTTTTATTCTTTTGTCTTTTCCTTTCTCTTTTTTCCTTCAACTTCTCTTCTACACGGCCATGGCTTTGTGTCTGACCATTGCTATCTGGACATCAGTATTCACAATTTCTATTGAGCCAGAATTCAGAATCAGAGCCCTTGACAAAATCTGGGTTTTCTATATTATTTCTACTTCCTTTATCATGTACATCATACCGTATTGAGGATTGCATTGTCCTTAATAAATTTCCCCCTCAGCTTCCAGTCAATGTGCTTTGAATTAGACACAAATTCCCCCTGTTCCAGGGGAGATGGAAGAGAAAAGGAACAAGTGAGAAAAGACCAAATGGAACTTTATGTTTATCCCAGTAAGTTACTTCCCCTTCTAAAAAACACTGGAGAAGACCCATAGCTGCCTATGCTACACCACCAAGAATTAAATAAAAGTAGATTAAAGAGAGACCCTGAACAGAGCTGTCCAGGTGCTCTTCATGTAGAGGATGGGCATGGGATGGATGGTTAGGGAAAAGGGACCTCTGAAATGGAAGCAGCCAGTGCCAAATGGAAACATCAAGCTGGTAGGACTTGAGGTCAGAAATGCAGATACATTGAGGAGGTGAGGATGTCAACTACCTCCTCAACAGCAGAGGGAAAGTGAGAAAGCTACTCTTAAGTCATAAGATAATAGGAATTTGTCTTTTGAAAAAACTTGCAAAGTAACAGATACTATTTTTCAAGGGCAATGGCTTTAATATTTTCAACAATCATTCTGAAAAGCTATAGCTTTCCTTATATATGAGAAATAACTATTTTTCCTGTGTGCAGCCGTTGTGTGTGTTAGTAGAAAGAAGGGGTTTTGAGTAAATACCCTGAGGTATATGTTGCAAGCTGTGAAACAGAGACCACTTAACAGATCTGGAGGGCTTTCAACAATACACTGAGAAAGTGGATGCTTACCAAGCTTGACCAATATGTGCAGGATAACCTGTATGAGGGAGAATCAGCATCTGTGGGAAGACCTACATCCTCTTTGTGCTTCCCAAGGAGATGCCACAGTCAAGGTTCTATAGCTGCTTATAAAGATGCAAGACAGGTCAGTGAGAAGGCTAGCAAGGTCTGTTACTAGAACTGCAGAGACTATCTGACAGACAGTGATGCAGAGATGATGGCCCTTCTCTTCAAGAAAGGCAGGTATGTGAACACATCCACCCCACTACTCCTAACCACCTCCAGGAGAAAACTGAATTAGATGTGGGAAGTCAGGGAGAGAAGGTTAAATATGAAAAAAAAGAGAAACAGAAGCTTATACTTCTGGTTACAACAGAAGTGCCAAAAGGAAGAAAAGAGTAAGCCTTAAGCTAAGAAGAGGGGAAAGGCCAGGTCTGCATTCACAAGGAAGAGAAAGGAAAGAGGTTTGAGCACAAATTCAAAGGAAGGAAAAGAGCAAGCTGAAAGCCAGAGGGAAAAAGAGGGCAAAAATAAAGTCAAAGAGAAGAAGTACAGAGTATATTGGATAGGTGTGGGAATCCAGGGCTTCCCTCTGTCTGCCCTACATTGCCTGGGACCCTGGCAGGGGTCAGGAACCCCCCTGTACAGAGCCCCGAGAGGCACTGTCTCTGATCTCTGTCCATGGAAAAGAGTTTTCAATCTTACAGGATGAATTACAAGCTCTGAGTGTTTGATATGAGTAATAATTAAGTGTGGCACGGGTGCAAAAGTAAAATTTTAGGTTTCTAGATTAGGGGTTCAGAGGGGACAAGATGGAGGAAATTGGGTGTGTCTTGTCCTTTTTCTCCTTCTTCATGCCCTCCATGTTTCACTGTAGTGTTGGCATTTTTCTATTGGTTTAGGCTGGGGACACACTGTTCAACGTAGATGATAGATATTGGCACATTATTGTAAATATAGCACACGTAATTTCTGGTATATAATGTTTGTAACATCCCATTGAGGGGCAGAGCCCCACACGCTGCCCTGCAGGACAGACCTGCGGCAGGGCAGCAGAACATGTTAGAGATAAGCAAGAATAAACAGCCTTGAAAACAGCACAGACGAATTATGGCTTCTTCTTTGGCAACGGGGCAGAAAGACAGAGACTTTCTACAATCTCGGAATCATCAATACCCACAGATTCCGACAGATAGGAAGCAGGATAATTCTCTCCAAAGTTGAAAAGCTGATCTCCCTGTGTTTTCAACATGTCCAAGTACTTCTGTAGTTAAAAATGTGAACTGGGCTAGAATGCACAGAACATGCATTCTACGTGCATGCAACACAGAACCTGTTAATCTTAGTAAATTTGAAAGCAAAGTGGCAATTTCTGTCAATTCCATTACATTATTGATATCCCAGGGCTTGTATCCAGAAGTAAAACTTAGCATGTTTTGGCTCTCACAGCCTGGATACAGAGAGAAAGAAACTGATTTGGACCATAGACACCCATAATAGTGAGGAGATGTATCCCAAGGAAAGTGAATGTTGTTAGATTAGTGACAATGTGCTCAAAGTAAAACAACAATTTGTCAGAGTGAGTAAAATAAAATATACAAGTGTGACATATTTAAGTGACAACTTAAATATTTACAGGTGAAACAAGTAATAAAGATGAAGGCATTGTCAGATCCAAAGATAAACAGCGAACTGACAATTTTAAGTAACTAACATAAAATTACAAGGGTAAATGCTCTACCTAACAAGTCTGAAGTCTAAAGTCTAAATTAATCTCTTGCAAAGCTAGGAATATGCAAGTACTGCTCATGCTGCTTCTGAAGAGACTATACCTAGGAAGAGAATACAATAATGTTCCTAGATACATGCTTTATAGTGGTAGAAAATAGAAGGACACATAGCTCCCCTGGATGTTTCCTTAGAATATGTCTTTTAAAATGGTTTGGTGAGGATATGCTATTATTTTCATTTGCTTTCTGCTGGTGGACAAGATGCAGCATTAGAGAGCAACATACAGTAGCAGAAGAAGAACATGCAGTGATGCATAAGACAAGTGTCTTTGTCTTCAAAGTAGCAGATTTATTTACTTTAATAAGCAGAAAATATGTAAACGGACATTAGACAAACACAGACTCAACACAGACTGAGAAAAAGCTGATAATTGTATTAAACTGACTTTGCTTTTGTTACATGTGTTTGGGTAATTTCCAACAACAGAGTGCCAAAAGGCCTGGTTGTGAGTCTGACAAAAATCCCACAGAACTGAAAAAGATAAATATTATATATGGTTTGTTTCAGACACAAATTTTAATGCTTTGCATAAGTATAAGAGTATGTTTCTTTAACCTTGCTTGGGCAGTGTAAGCTTTACCTGTATGGCCAGTTCTGTTATTACCGGACTGATGTCAATACAACTGGCACTCTACCTGAACACTTGAGAACATACCCGATCTACAGATGTCCTAGGGTGACTTAATGATGCTCGTGTCCCCATTCATCTGTTTAGCCCAGAAATAAGTTTTTCACCTTTAAGACTGATTCTGAGAGCAAAGCAGGGGAAGAGAAGTGTGCAGTTTGTTATTAGAAACTGCACTCACTCCTCCACATTCGTGCCCCTGGACTGTGATGCCTGTGGTCAGACAGACAGTGGGACAGAGCTCTCCTTTGCTTTTAGTTACTTTTTAGCTAAGTGAGGCAGAAGAGTTCCCTGAATTCTGGCTTTTCTTTTCCTTTGGACCTGTTCAAACCTGCTCTGGACTGAACCCCCAGAAAAGCACCGGCAGCTCACACCTGTGGCCCACTGGGCTGTGCCTTGGCCGTGGCATTTCCAGCACTGGAGGGACTGAGAAGAGACTGAGTGAGCTGAGCTGCAGCCCACGGACAGGACTTTCTGAGTTTGTCACCTCTTTTGGAGTGGCAAGAGGGTTTACTGTTTAATATTGTTCAATGTTGTTCATTTTTCAAGCTGGTGAATACTTTGCCTCTTAAAGAAACAGTTTTTTCCACTTTTCTCCAAGGAAATCTTTTTCCCAAACCAGCTAGGGGAGGGGCCCCTTAAATTTTCTTTATAGAGGAAACCTCTTTGGAAGTTTTCTCCCAGATTTGTCCTAAATGAGGATAAGTACATCCTAGTGAGTGCACTGGTGACTGGTCAGCACTGAACTGACCACACTAATTGGTGTGTTGGCTGGGAAATCTCAAATTGGCAAACCAAAACCACTACATGAGCTTGGTGTTTCTGCCCAGTTTCAAAGTGAAACAGCCACATCATTCTGGTGAAGAATTCAAGCAATTGACAAACACTATCAGATAGGGATTTATTGGGAGACATGAATGGCAGGGCATATATTAAAGCACAAGGTTAAGAAGAATGATAGTGAAAAGTTTCTATTGTAATTATAGTGAAAGCCCAGGGGTGGAGGTTAGTGTAAAAAAATTTTCATTCTGTTAAAATTTAGTAGTTTTTATTGTTCTATGTGGAGGCTGTATATAGAATGTAATTTTCATAATAATTTTTGACATGTATTTCGGAGAGGCGAGGGGTGGAATGTGATTTTGCATGAGAAGCATTCACAGAAGTGATGCAGACCTTCTGCGTGATTGACAATCTAATTTGAACCACTGGAAAGATCTACACGTCTCTGTAAAAATGCATGTTAAAGAGGAAAGAAAGCAGGAACTTTCTTATCTGGTCAGCAAAGAGGTAACAGGGGCCTGGCCCTGGCTGGGCAGCCCCGGGGCACCCCCCGGCCCCCGCGCCAGTTGGCTGCCAGGCAGGGAGAGGAGAGTCTGTGGGGCCAAGGCCAGGCTGGGACTTGCTTGTGATTTCTAACATCTTGCTGCTACCAAGACCCGCCCCGCTGCCAGCCCGGGGCTGAGCTGGGTCTGCGGGCCCCAAGGAGCAGCCCCGGGTCGGGCCAGCTCAGCCAGGATTCTACCACTGTTGAGATTTGCCCACAACCACCGGGCAGGGGGAGAAGCCATCGCTCCCTGCCACAGCCCCAGCCCTGGCCGGGTTCAGGTGGCCATCTGCAGGCCCTGAGTGAGAGAAAAACCCAAATGCAGGCAATGTAGAGAAGCAGCATGAAGACACCAAGGTCAGTAAAGAAGTCAAGTCCCAGATGGGAGGGATGAGGAGATGCCTTGATTTTGGGACTGAAATCCTCTTGTAAAGCTATGGAGAAAGACTTTTTCCCTATAATGCATGAAGGTATTGGGAGATTAGTGTTCAAATTGTAGATATCGAGCAAAGGCCTCCAAGCAAAAGTAAGTAGATATTAAAGTAGCTGTGATCCTACGTGAAGTTTGAATAGAGAAGGAGAGAAGAATGATAAAGATCCTGTGCCTCCATGAAGAGAAGACTCCTGTTGCTAGAGATGAAGATGATTTCAAAGATAGATAATGAGAACCTTTGCCTTTGAGCAGCTTATCTTTAAAACAGTACCCCATAAATTGACATAAACAAAGCTGTGGAAAAAGCTTGTGGAAAATGGGAGGGACTTCACGATTGCAGATTTCCCTGGGCAGCTGCTATTCATTCATGAGGAAACTGAAAGCCACAAGAGAACTTTTTTATTGTAGAGAAGTCTCCATAACATTAACAAGAGAGACTTCTATCCCTAAGTGAACAGAAGAAAGATTATTCTAGAGGTGGTAAACTGACTGGAATTCTAGGTTTTGTTTCTTTACATTGTCATTGGGAAAGAAAAGGTTGTAGGGGTAGGAGAAGTGTCCTGAAGGTTTTGTTCTGATTCTTAATACTCTTTTTTTTTAGTTACCATTAATAAGTTTTTCTTTATACCCTTTTAAAATTGTGAGCCTGCTTTGCCTTACTCCTAATCCTGTATCACAGCAGGAAATATGTAAGTACATTCTAGTGAGTACACTGGTGATTCGTCAGCACTGAACCCACCACACTAATTGGTACATTGTCTGGGAAATCTCAAACTGGTGAACCAAAAGCACTACAACAGATTTGGGGGAAATTCTGTAAGGTTGTGCAATAGAAGCTATGGACAAGGCTGCAAGGTGTTTCCTTTAGGGTTATAGCTCTGTGTCTAAAAGCAGACTTGGTAGGAGTATCACATTATAAAGATCTGTGAGGATAGATAATGAGGTTTTCTGCTCACACTTCCAGTAAGTAATAAGAGTATAACAAGATTTATGGAGTGGAATTTTAGAAGCTTTTGCTTTAGTGCATGACCAGATGGTGGTGAGAAGAAGAGTGGTCGGGCTTCCGCAGTGGAAATTGTGACTGACTGGGTGATGAAATAAAAGCATTTGGGAAAGGAGAGTGGGAAGACACTGGACTGCGATAGCTTGGAGATGGAGGAGTAAGTCTGGGATAGAGTCTGCACCACCAGAACAAATTTCAGGAAACTACTACATGTAGGAGCTCTTTTTCACTGGTGGCACTCAGCTAGAAAGTATGCACTGCAGAAGGCACAATTCTGAATTGTGGGAATATGGGAGGCATAAAGACACATAGATTAAGGGAAAAACAAAACATCAAGAGGTTCATCATTAAATAAGCATCCTTCCTATGATTTAGTAAGTGAGGTGGAAGTCACATGACAAAAAAGTGGCCGTGACATTGTCAGTTCCATAGCACGCCTATATGTATCTGCAAGGGGATTGATTTCAATGTTCATAAGGTACCTAAATTGTTCCAGTACCTTTTTTGATGATCATTCAGTATTTTAAACATTGTGCTTTTTATGTCACTTGCATGTGCACGCATGTGTAATTAAATGCAAAGTATGATCTCCCAGAGGTACAGAGAGATTTCTGAGTACTGATCCCAGGGCTTAATTTATCTAGTCCAAACCTCAGGGCTGATACTGTTCCTGCAGAAATAAAAGGAAGTACACACACGTCCTGGTATGGACGTACACACTTACTGGTATACCTGGTATATGTCACAGTATACCTGTACATGCCATTGGACTGGGTGTCTCAGTCACTCAGGTTGTAGTCTGTACACCAAGGACCCTTCGCTTTTGGGACAAATCCTGGTATATTTGCCCCGAGATGTTTCAGAGACATGAAGTAACAGAAGGAAGTTTAAAACCAGACTCTCAAAGTGGGGGGTGACCCTAACCTTAACTCCTGGCTTTGATAGATGGAGAAGACCAAATGGTGATTAAAGGGCAGTTAGTGTCAAGGTCATCTATTATCATAATTTTGCATTTCTTGAACTTTTTTACTTTTTATTGCAATGTTAATGTTATTTAAAGTACATTTGTTTGGTTTTCGCTTGTTTTAGAAAAGAGACAAAATCATAAATTTTCTATATTACAGAAATATATATAAATTCTTGCAGCATTGAAGGGACTCAAGATCTGCAGCTCTGGATCAGCCTCTGAGGTGGTAAGGCCAAACATTTAAATGTCAGCTAGTTATTTTCCAAGGCTTGAACTTTTTACACATTGTCCATTTTGTACTTTAATGCATGCTAAAATGTCCAACAATTACTGTAAACTTTGACATAAACATATGCACCTACAATTTGAGCATTTCACATTGCTTGTGAAATGGCACAGTGGTCTTGTCTTTTGCAGGTGTTGAGGATGTGACAAAATGCTGCAGACTGCAATCCACTGGTCCTACTCAGACCAGGAAACAAGTCTGTGGGTGGAAAACAGAAAATGGTGGTCTTAGCAGTATAAAGGAAATCTCACTGGAAGACTAGCTGAGGTGAAGTGCATAGAGAAATATGCCATCACACGCTTCTAACTTCACCAAAACCTCATGCAGCTGAAAGGGGTTTATGGGATCTTTGAAGCATCTCCACCCACAATGGTCACCTGTGTAGGGTTTTTTTAATAGTGCTTTGGGGTTTTTTTCCCTCCTGTTTTGCTTTTTGACTTGTAGTCACAAGCTCTAACCCTCATGTATATGTGTATATAAATGCATAAAAAGAGAGACAGGATGCAGACTTTTTGTCCTTTATCCTGTCCATGTTCTAAAATAAGATGTCCCACAAAAGAGTTCCATCCACACAAAAACTGAATCAAAAGTCCCTAAAGATATCCCTCCTCTAGGAGGAGTTGAGTCACAGTCATGGCTTGGCTAATACAGATATCATGATCTTGGTCCCTTGAAACTGATCACCTAACCACAGCTGGCATCAGCAGAAATATAATCAAGATTATATTTCACTTTTACAGTCTAGGGCCAAGTCCTCATTTGTTCTTGCTCTCTTTTTTGTAGTTTTTATTTAAAACCTTATCCTTGGATATCTGGATATGAGACTCAGAGGCTTAACTGCTCTAGCTGGATAATATATTTTCAGCTAAGTGTGTAGCTAGCCTGCTCTAAGTTTCATTAGAAGAACACTGCTCAAGTGCTGTTTTCAGATAACTATAATACCATCTTTGATGAATTTCAATGTAATAAGATGAAAGCATGAGTTGTTGACATTTATTTGAAAAAAATCTATTTCACTCAATGTGTTTTGCCCCCTTCCTGTATGATTTTTTCTATATAGTTGCATTCCGTGCAGCTTTACTTACATAAGGTCCTGCTAAAAATGGATTTTTTTGTGTAGACACAGTTCAGTTTCAATGAGCAAGCAAGTGAATGAATGAAGTTCTTAATTCCAACAGGTTGTTACCTTCAGTGGCTTGTTTAAAGAACCACTGACTCAAAAGCTCATTGCAAAAAAGATACGTAGCATGTTTCCATCCACCCAGAGACCAGGAAAGCTGCCATCTGACAGTCATGCCTAACATATGACAGCAACAGCTAGCACTAACACAAGCCATCCTCTTCTTCCTATCCTTTCCAAGGCCCTCTGTCTGCCACTGCACATGACCAGACATAACCCAGCTTCTCAGTGCTGAGTGTGCTGGTTCTAAAGTCTTGCTCTGCTCAACATGTTATACTATGCCTCATGCTTTAGACAATGTGGGAAGGCAAATACAATTATCTATTAAGAAATGGAAATGCATAATGTGCATTATGCAAATGAAAATGAAGATTATGCCTTAGAGATGAATGCAGAGATGTGCAATCACCTCAGACTTCACAAATTGTATCTGAAGTCTTTATAATAGGATGCAGTCCAGTTCACTCATTGGAGTGCAAGGGCCAAAAGATACCACTAAAGAAAGCTCCTCTTCATTTATTTAAGGTCAAAACATCCAGAGCTTCCAACATGTCACATCACTGAAGTTATCTAAAGACAGAATATGAGCAAAGCAAGGAAATGCAGCATTCATGCTGAGTCCCCATTCTCCAATACAACAGCCACTTTGCACCACAGAATCAAGCCCTGTTCACAGGAAAGCATGTGAGCCTGGCCCTCTGCTTTGCTGCTCACTTGCTTCTCCTCCCACAACCCACATGCATCTGTGTCAGGTACAATACTTGCAAGGGATCTGTTTATCCAAACAGAATGGGCAGGTGGATGGTTTGCAGTTGGGAGGGTGGGGAAAAATAAGCGGAGAGAGAAAGGTCTTCCAATTGCCTATGATTTTCAGTTTGCCAAGAGGTAAACAAAACCCCCAGAGGCACCATAGCCTTTAAAATTGCCATTTTTATCTGTGCTGCTCCACCAAGCAGCTTGGAGTGGTACCCACAGTGCCCTGACAAAAAACCACAAGAGGGTGAGGTTCCTGCTTTTGCTGGGAGCGGAACAGGGAAGCTATTTATTTTGGGTGCATTTCTGAGCAGTGAGTCATGTTTCGACTAGAAAGCTGGCCACAGCTTTCTTGCAGATCTTTATTGCCAGCAAAAGCTGGCATGCTACCCATTTCCTCACAGCTCCTTTTCTTCACACCCTCCCCCTTCTTTAGCTTGGGTTGCTTTTATATTGTTAAAGCCCCCATTTCATAAAATAGTCATTGTGCCATGTTAACCTTGAGAGTAAGGGAGAAAGGACAGTGTAGCTCTGTGCTATAATGAGCATTTGGTGCTATAGCAGGTGGGACAGGCTTTGGGGATCTGGACAGATTAGAAAGAGAGGGGGCTCTAGCAGATGTTGAAGCAGGATGATGTATTGCTGTTCACTCTGGGATTCAGACAATACCAGCACAAAAGTAGAACAGGGAAACGGGGGAAAAAATTGATCCCTTCTGATGCAAACTGGGCTGGAAACCAGACATACTTGAAAGTGAGCATTTAAAAAAAGACAAATATGTTTCCAAGCCCAGCATCTTCTTCTCTCTGTTACTGACAGATTTCTCTTTTAAAACACCATCTCAGGTTTGATTTATTTTACATTAACTTAAGCCTTGAAGCATTAGATACAACTTCTCTTTCCTTTCCCGTCCTCTCAGGCAGTAACTGAAAATACATACATCTAAACTTCCTCCTCTCCAACACAGCTCAGAAACAGCCCAGGCAGGACAGCAGCTGTAAATAAAGTCTCACCTTACACACCAAAGTTCAGCAGCACTTAGAAATTCAAACCACTTTTTCTTCAGCTTTCATTGAAGAATGAAAGAACTTCTAGAATATTTTAATGATGTGAATCCCAGTCTTGTTATCCCACCTAGCACAGTCAACTTCAAAGTAACTGATACATAATTGCTTATTAGCTAAATATATATATATAGATATATATGTATGTATGTGTGTGTATATGTATCAAAATTACGTCAAGAGGACTAAGAAGCAGATTTAAATGATAAAAATTTGTCCTACAGAGGGCTAACACCTCAAGAAGCAATGGTGCATTTGTTGCAATAAATAGTCCGCAAAAGATGAAAGAAAGTCAGGCTTGGTTTTGACCTTGATTTTCTGGAATGCAAATCAAAGTGAGATACTAGGTGCACACCCAATTGAAAAGCAAATTTTTTTAAAACACATACCTACATATGAATATAGGACCTTAGTTTTAGAGTTCTCAGTTTGGAGTCCCACTAGAGTTGAAAATCTAGGCCTTATTTCTGTTTCTATTTGCAGAAATGTTGCAAAGGAACTCACATTTTTCTGAAGCTTATTAATTAAAATTGTGCTCTGTAAAATAATTTCAGATCAGCAGGTCACCCACTTTTGCATTTTGATATGTGAGCAATACACAAAATCTGTGTTACTTGTTTTTGAATGGCACAGATCTCTACACTAACTGATGAATGCATCTGAATTGCTGTTGTAAAGGAGTTTGTCTTGAGATTGTCCCACACTGAGATCTGGGTTGCTCCAGCAATTTCTGAGAAGCACATCAGGCCAATGTCTTCCAGAATATTGGAAATTCTTAAATTAACCCAGGTTTCTGACTTCGGAACACTGGCAAAAACCCCAGCAACAAACCTCTTCCCTGTCGGAAAAACAAAATGGAATAGTACAGCATATTACTATATCTATTATCTAAGTATTATTGCACTGGACCTGGTTGCCCAGAGAAGCTGCAGCTGCCCCATCCCTGGAAGTGTTGAAGATCAGTCTGGATGGAGCTCTTAACAAGCTGGTTTAGTGAAAGGTGTCTCTATGATGGCACAGGGTGGGATTAAAGTGATCTTTAGGGTCCCTTCCAACCGATCCATTCTATGATCCTATGATTTCATGACTTAGGGATTGTCTCTCAAGACAAGGAAATATTCTGATTCCTAGAAGTAACACTTCAAAATTTAGATGGCCAAAAAATGGTGCATAACAGGAATACATAGAAATGAAAAGAAAGTGGAAGAGTTGGTGATAGCTCATAGCAGTCTCAAGCATCTGTGAATCCAAAACTCAGCATGAGTTAGCAAGGACTTTTTTGATACTCATCAGAAGCATCACTTCCTTCAGAAGCTGTCTGCTATCAACCTCCTCTGTATATGTTGATGGTCAGAGGTTGTGCTGGTGGTTTGCTTACAGTTTCTGCCTCTGAGGCCTTGCAGGTGATGGCTGGCAAGGGAATATTCTCTGCTCCCATATTCCTCTTGCCTGGGCAAAAAGGGATGTGATGTCACTCTTCAGGGGGAGCAGAGGGTGAACATATGAGTGAGACTTTCTCCCTTGTTGTAGATATAAGTTTAAATAAGATATCTTTTGTGAATTCACTCAGCAATGGCATTCTTTTGCCTGAATTATTGGATTCCAATTAACTAAAAAAAAAGAAAAGTTCAGACAACCTCAGCACCACATTCACATTGAGTGTCCTCTTTACCCTCTGTATACTCTGTCAAGTACTAATGCAGGGAAAAACCAAATCTTTTTCTGCCACTCCTCTCCTTTTTGGTACAGACCCCCTTCACATCCACTTGTATTCTGTGATTTTACGTGTGGTAATTTTTTGTCTATGTCTGGGAAAAATAACCAAGCATGGAAATAAATTATAATACTTTATTTGTAATCATGCTTTTTAGGAGCAATTGCATTACATGATGAGTGACACCCAAAGGCACAGTCTCCATAAGATTCTGGTTTTTCTCTGTGCCCCTGTCTTAAGCTTACAAGCCCCAAAGTAACATATGGAATACACATGGGGTACTTTGAAATAGCTGACTATTTACGACAAATTTTAATTTGTATCTTCTTTTAGCATCTAGAGGCCTCAAGTTTGGGCTGTGGGTTTTGTCAGAGTAAAATAGAAATGATGTGGCTTCAGAAACATCATTGCATTTTCCTTTAGGCACCAAAATATAATCTACAATTTTGTGTTTTCTTATATTCACTGACCATCAGCCTCAAGGAAGGTGTCTGAAGCAAATGCTTCCTTCCTTCTGGACCAGATCACCAGCATTGCTGGACTCCAGCAGGTAGGACACATCACACACAGGCACTCATGGATATGGGTGGGCAAACAAAAACAGGAATTCTGAAAAAAATAAATGACAAGAGGAGAATGATGGACTATATTGCCATGGTAGGTATATGTTACATGTACAGCTTCCTCTGGAGTCAGAGATCAGTAGGAGCTGTGATTTAAGAAAGTGAAAGGAAAAAGGAAAAAGGACACTAATGATGCTAGGTAATTAGGTCTACGAACACAGCTAAAATACAAGAAAGAAATATTTAAAATATGATCTGATTTATTAGTATGCAGGATAAGCTTTGAGAAAAAAAAATCTCTGAAATGAAAGGGAAATATGTTTCACAGTGGAAAAAACCCACAAAACAATCTATAAGTGCTGACTGGGAATAACAACAAAAGCCAGATGGCATAAAATGGTATCTTTAGAAATTATGAGGCATAAGGAGCTGTGCAGAAAAGCATGCTCTGAGTCCTTAAAAATCTAACACCACTTATTGGGCATGCTCAGTCTCCTTAGATAGCCACATTAACTTACTTAATGTGCTCTGGCCTGAAAAGCTAGACAGTTATCTCTACCATTTAAGCTCTCTTCCCTTAGTTATCCCCAACTGTTCATCAAGCTTTGTCTGCTGTGCTGTTATATATCCTCAGGAATCCAGTATATTCAGCATTATCAGAAACATGAAAGAGAATCCTTTATCACAGTTAACAACACAAGTCACCCCCCATACCCTGCCATAGACATAAGACTCCTCCTCTTTTGTTAATTTATTTGTAATGGTAATTAAGCTTTAAGAAGCTCACTTAAGTTTCTTCTAGACAGATTTGCAATATCACTGAAATGTTTTCACATTATATGAATATAAAGGTACAGGAAACCTATTTTCATCGACCCATACAAAATTACACTCTACTGGTTGTGAGTGTAAGATTGACTTATTAGAGAAATGTCAACTTAAATAATTCCTTAACTTAATACTGTAACCAGTATTGAACTTCGTATTTGTCAAAACTTAAGTTCTCTGTGCATTTAATTCCAAAAAGGCCCTGCCTACTCCTTTTCATCTTTCCACCAACAAGGAAATACTCTAACTGCAATCGAAACTGTGTCCAGTATAATTTACATTACAATCATTAAAAGTGCCATTAGTAGTTCAGACATCTAGGCATCATATTCCATTTCTTTATGGAGATTTACAGAAATCTTCTTAACAGAAAAGAAGATTTTTCTCCAGAGACTATCAGCTTCTAAACTCAGCCTTTTCTCCTTTCTTTAGTGATGGATTTAGGCATATAAAAAGAAATAAATGAATCAGCTTTTTCTAGTTACACAGTAACTTATTTGGATGAAATCTGTAATAGAAATACCATCCTGTGGAAAACCTCTGCAATAAGCCTGTTGTATTTGCAGATCTTTTCTTTAAAATGAGACAATATCTTACTTGTAACAGTGAGTCTGTACGACTAGTTTCAGGACTTAGACTTTTATTTCTCACTCACAAACAAAAGAATGTAAATATGACATCTGGGACAATATATAATTTTCTTCCAGATGGTTTGGATCCTATTGGACTGCAAAGCACAATATTCAGGGATGGATAAGAAGTTCCCAGTATCACTGGAATTCTAGACATCCTACTGAACCTAATTTTAATTAAAAGTTAAACTGTGCTGGCCTTATTTTGAAAAACTTAGTTCACTGTAAAACATTACACTACTTTTTATTTTTAAATGGTGTGTGAATTTTGTTACTCATTAAATGTGCCAGATTGACAGTCCTCAACCCTCCTGTACCCACAGAATGGGTGGAACAGTAACATAATCTCCCAAATGTTGTCTGGCATTGATGGGAATAATTTCATTTGGCTTCTAATTTTGATAGAAATAATCACTCCACAGAGCAGGAAATTAACTTTCACAAGACAAAGACTCCCAAAATACTATTGAAAGATATTTATTTTATTGACTGTGAGACAGGAAAAGTATCTGCAAGTGAGGGAAGGGGAAAATAAGCACTCATATTCTCTGTACAAATCTGAAAAGTGTAAAATCATTACATATCTGTCTGAATTTCCAGTGTGAATTTTCCCAGTGTGATAGAACACCTAATATAACAGTATATCTCATCTCCTCATCTACTCTTTCTACTCATCTCCTCTGAGTTTTGGAACACAAGGTACATTATTAATAAAAGATACCATGTCTGTTCTCTGCTGTTATCTGTGAGTTGAAGATGAACCTGTAGAGCAATGGTAATTTTGTTCCATTTGCAAACAACCCAGAACTCCCCTGCATTGCTTTAGAATGTCAAACAAATGACCTGGAAATCACCTCTGCTGGAAAAATAGCTATGACTATAGCAAGTCCCTTGCACCTTTTTCTTGAGGATCAGGAGCAATTGAAACACGAAAAAATATTTAGATGGGCATTTATGGGTTCAGAGATGTCCTGATTAAGTTGAATGGAAAAAGACCAGGGAAATTGTGAGGCAGTTAAGAAAAATGTCAGTTAAGAAAAATGCAGTGAAACCTAGGCAAAATATGCTGCTAAATATAATCTTTGCTTCAGAGGACCTGTCTGACACAGCAGATTTAGCAATAGCTGTATATACCACTATACTCTGAGTCCTTTACCATAAGGATGCCCATTTTAACATTTTGAAGACAAAATAGTTTAAGTGAATATCCATGAGAACACCATTACCAGAGGGAAATTATTTTAGTGCAAGTTAATGGAAACCACATTACATGAGTAAATTATTTTACTGCAAGCCTCTGAAAACCACATTACAATAGTCAAACAATCTCATTTCAAGTCCACTGAGACCCCATTAATAAAGCCATTATCAAAGTAAACCAATTTCAAATGAATTCTGTTGGGATTTAGTTTTAAATGGTAACAAGATTTCAATGCATGTTGAGAAAGGCCCCTTGAAATGCTATTATGGTTTAATGTCAAACATGCAATCAAAGTTACAGAGGCCAGCTACAGGATTATTAAAAAAATAGTCACAGTTTTTTCCAAATTCTGCTAATATGACTAACAATTTGCTATTAATTACCATTTGTGTTCTATTTATTTCTTCCTTTCCAATGCGTGATATGAGTTTGTTAGAAAGCAATACATGCAAAATTAATTTTAAAACATTTCAATAAGCCATTGTGACAACCCAAAAGGCAGTAGCCTCATTCAGCCACTTGTAACAAGCATGCATACAATATTTTGGAATAGAAAAGCTGCAGTAAGTCCTTATCCCATGTGCCAGGAGCAATAATCATCAGGCACTGAGAAGAGCACAGGGTTTGTGACTGAATTAATCTGCAAAGTAGACTGTGTACAAAGAGAGGAAAGTGGACAGCCTGAATGTCCCCTGTTGAAACTGGGAAAATATGTTGAAACTGCACTCATATCAGATGAGATTATATTAATGAGTTATACATACATCTAGAGGCTAAGCCTCTTCCACATATAAATGACCTCAGGTGATTCTTTCACTTTTCTCTTTCGATTTTTTTCCTCCAACATCTTTTATTGTAGCTACTTCTATAGAAAAATAATCTTTAGCCATCAAAAGCTGAAGAAACAATTTCTTTGTGTGTGTTGGAGATGGTTCCAGACAATCATTTTTGATGGATCAGTCCCAGTATTTGTGGGTCCTTTTCACTTTGTAGATTGACCAGCCATGAATCTTAAACTGCAAAATGCATTTCTGTGAGTCCAAAGTCAAACTTAACAGATATCAGCTTAGCTCCTCAACTCTGCCTAACTAAATGAAAACTTTTCTGATGCAGAAGTCAAAATATTTTGGCGTGCGAAGAATTCTGGCTTAAATAATAGATACCTGTAGATTTAAAACCTCTATAATTTTGGTAGTGGGGTGAAATATTTTCTCTGCAACTTTAGAAACACATTCTAATTTAACTTTAACTGCCAAAATCCTTTTTGTTCCTGTTATACATAGAAATGTTTTACAAATGGTAAATAATTGCAGTGTGTACCTTTAGATATCCTTCTAAAGTATTAAAGCTTTTAAAGCATACAATAATAATAAAGGTAGTGCTATCTCTGCTGTCATAGAAAACCAGTTCAGGTACAGTGTTGATACTGATGAATTAGTAAAGTGCTAATTATTGAAAAACATTTTCTATTCAGGTGAGAAAACAAATAATGATTCCTAATATATCACTGATTGTCTTGTCAAGTTTCTATAACCCCCAAACATACCAGCTGGTAAGTCTGAGTGTAATCCACATCAGTGAAGTTCTAGGTTTCAATTCTGCTGATCTCAATTACAAAAATCTCCTTAATAAATACATAATATTCTATCAGGTATAGGCTAGTTTTGGGGTGGGTTTGTTTGTTTGTTGGGTTTTTTTCAGCACTTCCTAAGTAATTTCAAAGCAAGTACCCATTGTACGTTTACTTATGAAAATCCAGATTGCTCTAACAGAGAACTGACACCTCTGGTTTCACTTCTCCTTTTTATATTACTGCGACTACTGCTGATGAACCAAAAAGATCTGGAGTTTGAACATGTATTTTCATAGCTTCTTTACTGCAGTAGATCAAGCTGAGGGGAGAATTTCAAATGCAAATGCAAAATAATAATCAGAGCAAATGGAAAATTACCAAAAGAATATTGACTTCTCAAAATTCTTTTGTGACAAAGAAAAAATGAAATAAATACAGCCCACGGTCTTGCACAAAATGTGGATGTATGGCAGGACAGAGTTCTAATCCTTTTGCCATTTTCATGAAAGTCTTAATCTGGAGTGTGCATATTTTCATTACGTCTTGAAGTTGAAAGAAACAAGAAATCAAGTCCAGTAACAACAGCAAGAACACAGCTATATTAAGTTCAGTGAGACATGAATACTTATGAGTTTATATTTAGAACTAGTTACTTCTACCCACAGAAAATTCATCACTGTTGATTTGTTGCAGGAAGAAATTTCTCCATAATAAAGTTGACTCACATGTTTCTACGAAAAGAAAAAAAATCCCCCTACTAATAGAAATAGTGTGAATTTGCTTTTCAGAAACTTATTCTCTTGTAGTCCATAGTGCATGTATTTCAGTGTACTGGATGAAAACAATCACATTGGTGGGTGTCACTGTTGAAAACTTCTGGTATGCATTCTGTCTTTTTCTGTTTCCTATTGATGCACAAAAACTGACTCAACAGCTTTGTGGCAGTGTGCAAAAGTTGCAAGGGATGCTGCAATGTAAAAAAAAAATAGCAAAATGGTAGAATTTCAGCACCGAAAACCCTTATGTCTGAGCAGGAGGAGAGAATTTTGAGTCAGAAGCATTAGGTGTTGGATTGTCTTACTAGTAGAGGAAACACACTAAGCCAGTAGTGCAGAAGAATTCCATTTAAGATGATCCAGAAGCATTTGTAGGTTACTATTGGGCTGAGCTCTGTATTGGAAGGGAATATATACAAGCAACTTCTCTGGAATTTAGTATTTCCAAGCTGTCATTGAACAGAATAGGTACACAGATTAATTTGTGTTAAAAGCAGTCCTTAGGCCACTTGAAAATATATGTTAGTGCTGAAGATTGCAAGACTACAAAGACTCCTTTAAGCATAGCTGGAGAAGCCTCTGAAACACTTAGGATCCTGCACACCCAGCCATACCTTCTGAGTTAGTACACTGGGTTAATAGACTTCACAGTCTGTGGACAGAAGGTAGGTGGAAACTCTACCAACTACATTTTTGGTCAGTCTTAATGCTATTTCTGAGTGTCTCTGATGCATTCAAAGAAGGGGGGGAAAGGGACAATTTGATAATACTGGGGATTTTATAATACAGAGGAGAAGCTTAGATTCAATTCTAATGTAGACATGAACCTTAGTCTGAATCTCAATAAAACTCTTTATTATCATCAGTAATAATTAGAAATTGGGATATATTTACTTTTCTTGGTTCCAATCACTGTACTGATATCCCATTCTTAGGACTGACTTCGAAAGTCAAAAATTTTCTACTCAAGGCAAGGGAATATTTTTAGCCTCTTTGATAGAGCTGCAGGTTTGTAGGTGCTGTGGTCACTGTGTGTGCCACATAACCTAGTTGAGTCATCAGCTGTGGCTGTAACAGTTATCATTAGCTAAACAAACATAAATCAAAATGTAGAGCAGCAGAAGTGAATGGAGGTTTGTCAGGATAGGAAAAACATGCAAAATTCCATCCTACCTAGGAACCAGTGTTTAATCATTCACTTGGGCCTCACTTTGGAGAGGTTGAATAAAAAAGAAAGATAAATGAGGTGGGCATAATAAGAATTTGAGAAAACTTGAGTACAACTGTCACATTCCATGTTAGTCTAAATCAGCAGTGGTGTCACTAGAAATTGTCTTTGCTAAGGATGTAAGCAAAGAATCCCCTAATGGGAATGTCTCTGAACTAAAAATTGAATTTTTGAGGATGGGCTATAGAAATTTCCACCAGCTCTGATTTGCTGCTCTAACTGGAATTCTAGAAACATCACAATTGAAAAGTTAAAAGGACATATATGAAAACAATGTAATGTTTTAGAGTGTATTGTAGAACAATGTGTTTAATGACAGTGAGCAAAACTGACATCAAGTACATTAGATAATTCCTCAAAATTTCTGGAAATTAGTTTAATACTCTGCAATTGTGAGGATAAAAATGATTAGTTTCCTTAGCAGGGAAAAATATAACTTTTTTAGAGACATCAGTTATTTTGAAAAAAAACAAACAATAAATTTTCACTAAATGGAAGATATCTAATATCTTTGAATTATATAGGTGTACATGTCAGCTGCAGCACCTTCTATCCAAGTGTGGACAACTTGAGGCAGAGGTGTGATGTAATCTGAAACTGTTTAGAAAATCACTCAAACATTCAAGCTGGATCACGCAAGTCAGGAAACCATAAACTCATTAAGTTGGAAAAGCCCTGTAAGATCATCAAGTCTAACCATTAATGCAGCATTCCCACCATTTCCACTGCTAAATCATGCCTCAATTGTATTCACAAATGTTGAACACTTAGAGGGATGGTGATCCCACCCCTCCCCCATTTCTTCTCTTTCTGGGGACTGCAGTTTACTTCAGTACTTCATGCACCAAAACAGTAAAGACAATGTTCACGTCTGTAAAAAAAAAAAGTATCTGTTTTCTGATATGGGGTTCTTATCTCAGCCTGACACCTTTAAGATCACTAGAATCACAAATTTCATTCGCTTAAGCAGATTCCCCATCACTCACATGTCTATTTTTTTGGAGTTGCTGCTCAGAGAATAGTAAATAGACACAATAATCCTTCTCAAACTTTGTTTCAACTTTAAATTAACCCCACTAGGATTTGCAATGTTTTGTCCTCCTGCCCCAGGATAGAGACAGGCAAAACACACATTTGGTGTTTCCCAAAATGTGGTTATTTCATTAAATGGATAGGAAAAAAAAATGAAGTTGAACCCTTCAATAGAAAAAATTTTAGACATCAATTTCAATTTCAGATTAATGAAGCTACAGAGTATGTCTAAACCATGATAATTTTACCTATGCAGTAGCAAAAAAAAAAAGTGAAAAGGAAAAATGTATTTAATACTACTGATGTAGAAAAGCATATTCCATATTTATAAATGGTACCCAAGATCAGATTTAACAGAGCTCAAAATCTGATCTGCATTTGACTTCAAAGCACAAGGACTACGTGTTACTGTGTTCAGGTTATTTCAACTCCTTGCTTACTATGAATTTTATAAAATACCATATGCTACCAAGCTGCCTCTACACTGAATACACCAGTAAAAGAAATATGATAAAACCCCTATATGTAGTTACCTACCTAGTAAAATTTTTAAAACTAATTCCTGTCAGAAACAGACAGAAACTTTTGTAATGCAAAGCATGCATTGTCAGTATTCTGCATATTTAAATAGCTGAGTATTTAGATGGGTAACCTAAGGAACTTTTCGCTTTTTAACAATATGATGCATAGATTCAGGTTAATTGCAAATGGGTCAAATACTGCAACAAAATGCACAAAATCCACCACTGAAGTCTCTTCCCATTTTGAACTTGTCAACAATTCATAGTTCCTGCTTTTTTTTCCCAGACATGCTCTTATCTGTTAATCTTAACCCCCACCTTTTTTTTAATTAAAAACAAACAAACAAACAAAAAATGCCCTGGTGTAACCTCCTGTTTTACTTTAGTGACCGCACTCCTACTTTTTGGACACAAAATTATTCCTTTGTCTTCAATATTTTACAAATCACAATCTATTTAAAGCTATGATGCCTGCAGGTTTTGCCAAGATGTTTGTGCCTTCATAAGGTTTACTTAGCATCTTTGGAAATAGATTACTGATGCTTCTTTATTGTAGACTAAATCTTTGTCTGGATGTTCAGGGCAAGGCATCATTCCACTCCAATATCGTGATTCTCTCTATGTCTGCATGCAGGTGGTTTGAGAAGTGACATGGTCGTTGCCATTTCTCCTTCAGTAGCTATTCACTAGCACAGAAACCCCTTATGCTTCTACTAAGCCTGTTCCTTCTGCTCCCTGATCAAATGAATGCCTAAGAAAAACACCCTGTCTTTAAAAATTCACACACAATAATACTTATCCAAATAAAACATACTTTTTTTTGGATTTTTTTTTTCTTGAAGTGTGTTTATAGTTGTGCCTGGAAAGGATAGCTTCTTCTTAAAGAATAGTCATGAATCTTTCCTACTTAAAGGTTAGTTATCTTTCCACTGAACTTTTTCCTTATAAAAGAAGATATATGTTCTGACCTAAATACACAAAAAGAAAAAAATTTATTTTATATATGCTAAAATTTGTCAGTAAAAATGTCCTCACCACTGAGGCATTTGATGCTGTACAAGCACTTTTACACGTATCAGGTAGCTAATCTGTAGCTGTTAGCAATGTGGTATTTATGATTAATGTGACTGCCTATGATTAGTGCATTAGAGATTACCTGGAATTTTGGCAAGATTCTTATTTTATTCTTGAAAATCAAATGGCATTCATAATATGTAAAAAAAGGAGGAAATAAATGAAAATACAAATATATCTGATCACATCTATTCGGAAATTTGTACTCGTGTTTAAGTATATACTTAATTATAAATGATAAATTTCTTGTAGATAAGGACAAAAAAAAATGAACTACCACTCATGTATAGCCTTAGAGCAAAGGATTGGTGCCAACTGATTTTGTTTCCACTCTCAAATGTAGAATCAGAAACTTGCTTATACACAGAGAATGTCTCATGCTGGGGCTCAGAATCCTTCTTTTAGCCACAGACAGAATTACTGGATTAGATTAAAAGGGGAAAAAAAACCCAAAAACAAACAAACAAACAAACAAACAAAACTAACAAAAAAAAAAACCAAACAAAAAAAAGCAGCATGTTTCTTCAATAGTTTGCAATTTCCAAGAATGCTGGTTCCAGAGAAGACCTGGAATGAGGTTTGTGAGTTACACCCCAATAAAAAAATCTTACAAAGTGAGAATTCATCACTACACTTATAGATTGCTGCCCTTTCACTTTACACAAGCCATGTGCTTATGGAGAATTGATCCTTCAGAAAATGTTTCCTACCTCACCTCCACTAGCAGGGATAAACAGCTCATTAAGGGACTAAGGCTCCTTCCTACAAGCCAATATTTTCAGAAATGGAACCTGTACAGAGACAGCTTGACAAGCATTGGAAGTTGTTTTCTCTTTTGATTGAGTACATTTTCTTCATTATATGAGGAAGGAATTTGTTCTCAAGCATTTTTATGCAGTGCAGACGTTGAGATACTCTGTCACAGATTTCAAGGTTTGGACAGATTGAAACCTTGTTTTTGAATTGTCTGGTAGAAAAAGGCAGTTACAAGCACCCAGCTATGGAAATGTGTAGCCAGTCTGAAGAGTAGGAATTAAAAGCCTAATTACTTTTAAAAAGATGCAGTGGTAACTCTCTGCTCAAGGAAACTATTTAGGAAATACCTCAGGATTGTGACTCTAGTTTTCACTTCATCCCAGAGCATTTTGGTGGGGGCATTGATCAGAGCAGTTTCTGGGCAAGTGCAGCTATATCCACAGTGGACACCAGTAATCAGGTGGACCTGAAAGTAGGCAAAGAGAGGTTTTCAGTTAAGACTTCTGGAACTTCAGAAAGGATGTGTCTTGCTAAAGATGAATAAAAAGAACGAGCTCTTCAGAGAGAAAACTGGTGTGGTGCTTAGCAAGACATAGATGACTTTATCCTGGTACTAGCATGAGGACCTGTAAATACTACATTTCTTATTTTGACAGTGTCTCCAAGTCTGTCTGTCAAGTCACAATAGGCTAACAAAACCTATTTCCCAGACCTATTTCAGATTGTCTTATCTCCAACACCTGAGGATTAAGAGCACATATTTGTGGACTTCGCAATTTTAAATTCTTTTATATCTACTTCTAAGTGTTACAGCTATTAATGTAGGGGCTGTCTGGAGTTAAATAGATAATGCAAGAAGCATGAATTTTTTGATGTATTTTAAACTTCATGTTTGTCAATTGTTCTCTTCTGAGTGGGTGAATAGTGCTATAAAAAGATACATTATGTTTCAAGGCCTGTCTCAGCTTGGAAAAATATATATTTATTTACTGTATATAAACATTAAAAAATGTCTTGAAAAGCTGGAAAGGGGATAATATAACTGCAAAAATATTTCTCTAGAGGACCATATTGAACATTATTGAAATAAATTGTTCATAACCAACAAAAATGTGAAGCTTTGTTCCATATAAAACTATTTTTTCTGTTATGACATGTTAGTATCAGTCCCATTGTTTTCCTTATGATATCTGTATTGGGCACAAGCTAACCTGTCTGAACTGAAGTGGCTGTTAACCAGACCACTAGCATTCATGTGTTAAATTTAGACTGACAAATTTCTGTAAAAATATTTTGTAGTTTTGTGGAGTTGCAGAAAAACACTTTTTGTTCTCGGCTATATATTAAGCACAAGTTGTTTCTTCAGTCCGGCAGAAGAAGCCTGTATCTCTTTGGCCCCTACAGTATGCCTTCTGTCTTACTTTTCATTTAGTGGCTTTTATTTTTGTGTTACAGTATTGAGAGTAGTTTTCAAGATATGTTGGGTGCATGTTTTCATCCCAACTTATATGATTGTATACCATAAAAAATACAGAGTGGTGTATAAGTACTGTTCCATTACATGACAGAACAATTTGGTTGGGTTTTTTTCTAACATCAAAAAATCCTTGAAAAATTTTAACTCTCAAATATAATCCTTTCCCTTTGCAAAGCTTAAAATCTCAAAATTAAAAAGGAAAACCAGAATGAAACAGGCTTCATTTAAAGAAACAAAAGAAAACAGAACTAGATTTTAAAATGTGAAATGTTAAATGTTTTATCATCATAGTTCATTAAAATTTATTCTTGCATTTTTTATGGGCAGGCTTGAAACTTCAGCTGCATTGGGAAGAGAAATTATCAGTTACAAAAGCCTTATCCCCAAAAACAAGCTAGTTCCATACCAGCTCCCAGTTTCTACGGCCACTGTAAGATTTGGCCTCTACTCACAAGTCTTGCAGAGCATCCTCACCTCTGTAAACCAGACACTCTGAGGAAATGCTCCTGGACACAGAATCCAAAATATCTATACTTCAAAAGCAGTGGGTTTGGTTTCTCAGACAATAGCTAGGTACTGTTGCTGAGTGAGAAAGAGAAGGAAAAATGTTAGGAAGCAATTTTTTACACAGTTTGCCTGTTTTGAAGGCTTGGAGGGTATAAGCAAAAGGATAAGGATTTTTTTTCTTCTTCCTGGCTTCACGGGTAGATGCTGGTCCCAACTATTTTAAACCTGCAAGTGTAAATAAATTGTCATTATTCATCTGACCCCACAGCATGGTCATTTGACAGAGTAGTTCAAAGAAATTTACCTGGCTCCCGATGGTGTCACAAAGGGTTTGTATGGATGGGAACCCAGTTTTTTCCACTTCCGGTCTGGTGCTTTTACCTCCTGAACAATTAACCTCAGTTAAAAAAACCAAACCAAACTAAACAAAAACCAAAAAATCAAACCAAACAAATACCTAAAAATATTATTTCAGTAAAATTTTTGACATTGGTATAATTACAATTCTTAAGGCATAATAATATTGTTCTGTGTAGGTTCTGACAGCAGAAATGGTAATTTCCCCACGAGTGGTTTCATGTAAAGTGCAATATTTTGCACAATTCCAATGAAAATAGTTAAGTTTCCACTGTACAGATCATATTGTGGTACTTCCAAAATATGTCTTCTAAATCTTTCTTGACAGTCATAAATATTTCACACGCTCCTCCAAAGGGACTGGGTAAAACATAAATTGCTGAGATTGTGACAAATAAAGTGGTGCACTGAACAGGAGAAGAAAGCAATCTGTGTAATGGTGTCATTGGACATTTGGGATATCAGAAATGGCTGTTTCTTTCAATCATCCCTTGGCAATCTGCTAGGACTATGTACTCTATGAGGTATGTGCTCGGACAAGAAAATGAGTGAAGGATTTGCCATGCTCTCGATGTCAGCTGGGCTGCAGGATTTGTCCCTCAGCATGCAGCACCATGCCTTATCCTTGTCCTGGGCAGTGGTTGGACCATGGTGCTCTTCTGACAAGCACTATGTATTGTAACTACAACATGTTTTAAAATAAGGAGCATACACACAAAAGATACTGGTGATGATCAACCTCCTATCTGTCTTTTCCATGTGATCTCTAGCCAGAAAGAGCTGCACTGTAGAAAGTTTCTGCTGAGAAAGAGGTCAAAAAACTCTGCATTCATCTCCACCAACAGCAAAATAGTGGTATTTGAGTCAGAGGATTTGTGTTTATTTTATTAACATCAAAGGGTTTTTTATTAATTCAATTTTTTTCTTTTAGTTTGTGTTGGAATCACACTTTCTTGTAAACATTTAGGAATGAAACTGATAACCAAACCACTACCACAAAATTTATAAAATCAGTGTGATAAGCTCTGAATATTTTATTGCAAAATAGCCATAGGCTTTCTGGAGAAGAGAACAGTAGTTCAAGACATAAACCAAATAGTACCATAGTCACAACTGCTCACTTGAGAAAGTAAGATGTAGAGAATCAAAATAAAATACAGCCAATACCAAATTCTCTAGTCCTGCAAAAACTACCATAAACTATTATATAGACTGTGGAGCTGATGAACAATTCACAGAACATGTACAGTAACATTTACGGCAGAAGACTACTGATGTAAGAAAAAAATATAAGAGGAAAAAGAAAGATATGGGCAGATACAAGAAAAGGGAGTTTCTACAATTTAATTATTTGAATTACATGAATCTCAGAAGGCCAAGGGAATTAGGTATTAGTCATCTGAACTCTGACAGTTGGTTTTGAGAAGTTGCAGAGAAAAGAGAATGACAGAAAAATGGAATAAAAAAGGTATCATTTTATCCATTCTTGAAGATAAAAGTCTGAAGGCAGCTGAGTAATATTAGAAGGGAAAAATATCTTTCAGCAATTGCATGATGAATAAACAAGACAAACAGTATTACAAACACTGATGAGGGCTGTCCTGAACACATTGCATACTTTACTTATCATGGTTAAATACTGACACATTATTCACCCATTTTTTCCTCAATATCAAAATGAGAAAAAAAACATATCAGAGACCTCCATTGAGGATTCAATTTTCTCTGACTAGATGTCAAATGTATCCCAAACTAATGGGTATGGTCCAAAGTCTAGTATATTACTGGATCCATCCTGATTCTGCTACAGCTGAATTTTCTAATATAAAATGGTGAAGGCATGAATGGGAGTTCTGTCATGACCACACAAAGAGTTCTTGAGAGTTATTGCCTTCATTTATACACAAAACAAAATAAAAACCACAATTTACAGGGAAAAAAATACAAAAACAAGAAAAAAACCAAAAATCTATGAAAACAAAATATCCTGCTACAGAGCAATTTTCCCAATAGGTCTCAATGGGGCTTTTAAGTGGCTATTTCATAAAATATGAATACAATGAAAATAACAAAAAAAACCCAATAAATTTAAACTGGGGTTTGACATTTAGACTACCTTAAGAAGTTTGTATAATAATGTACTAGCAACCTCTCTATACACTATTTCATTGAAGTTTTGACAGCAAGTTTTGAATATGAATATTCAAAATATTCCCGAGTTACACTATGTAAATATTCCCGAGTTACACTATGTGTGGTTAAAGTTTAATTAAAAATAAGGAAGTACTAAATAATATAAAGTTTATGTAGGGATCCCAACAATACAAGGTTATGAATTTTATGCAGGTGTTATTGGGTGAAAATCTTTGATTTTGCATTAAAAAGGCAGTCACTTTGGTAGATTTTTCTGGTGTGAAACCAGTATCTGCAGATCTACTTAAAACTTTGCAAGTACCTTTTTAAGTATAGAGTAAAATATGACTTTCTGTTTCATAAACCAAAATGAAAATTATACAGATGTTTTGGAGCTTCTAAATACAATTACTGAGTAGCATGCATCTGATACAGAGTTGCAGATGAAACAGTGTTAAGGAAAAATAATCAAGATATTTCTACCAAGCAATAATAAGTACTATTGATCAGTTTTGTGGCTTTCAATTCAAATATTTTGTGTCTTATTCAGATGGAATAAGAGCCCAAAATACTGCTCTTCAATGTTCATCATACTTCTAAAAATCAGTTATCTCACATACACAGGGGAATCTTTCAGCTGCAAAGAGGCAGACACCAACTGTTTGAAATACACTGCTTTTTGTCTGTATGAAAAATATGACATAATAGTTCTTATATAAGAGTATTGTATAGTACTTTCAGTGGATCTGAGCAACAATTAAGAAAAAAAACAGTTTAGGGCCAGGAATACACTTACAATGTCTCTCCTATCTTACAGTGTACAGGAACCTCAGGCTTTCCAGTTTCCTGTGTAGTTTTAGTATTGCAGATAATTTTTGCAGATGGTGGTAAAAAATATGGCAGCATGAAATGGTAATAACCTATATTCAGACTTTCAAGAGGAGAATATTTTACCATGATTACACTCAAAGTTATAAACCTTTGATTATTGACAGACTTTGCAGAAATAGCATTGTACTGTTATCCTCAACATAGTTTTGAGGTAACTATTACACAGAGCAGATGAGATCAAGCATATGCCTCAGACAACCTATTTTTACACAGTTTTTTATAGATGTATAGGGATAGCAATTGTGAAAAGTGTTAGAAATAGAGTCCTGGACACAAACAGTGTTTAATAATTGAGCAGATAGGAAGAAAATAGAAGCCAAAAAACTGCTTATCAATATATGCCAATCTTAGCAAGGATTATCTGCAGAGCTCAGGATCCAGCCACAGAGTGGAGGTCTCCTGGATAGCACACTCACACTGGCTGGAGGGCCCTATGAGAGTGGCTGTCCCCAGATCTCTTCCGAGACCTCTTGTAGAGTGGCAAGGCTTGCAAGCAGTTGCTGTTCCCTGCAGCAAGCTGTGGCGTGGGTGACACAGCTGCTGAGCAATACGAAGGACCAAAACAAAGAAACAGAGAGGGATCACTTGTACGAGTTCCAAGCCAGTTTATGACCAAGGCGGTGTCAGGGACAAGTATGCAGAGGACAGAGCGGTTGCAACATCTTTTAAAGAGAGGAGCGTAAGAGGGGTGGAAAAAACCTTCATCCAATAGGGAAGTATTAGGGGAGGAGAACATGACCAGGGTAGTCGAATGAGGGCAATCCAGGGTGGGGAGCAGGGTTGACAGTCCAATTGTATGCCAATGAAAGAGTAACAGACAGGGAACATTCTGGAACAAAAGAGGTGTGTTCAACTTGACAGACAGGGGTAGGGGGCAGTGCAGTGGGGATTGATAGGATATATTAGGAGGCAAGGGAGGTACTGGGGAAGCTGACAGGGGGATTGACAGCCACTTGTTGAGAAAATATTGGAGTAATCTACTCAGGGCTAAACCATTAGGGCAACATAATGGGGTACATGGAACAAACCATTATAAATTGATTAACCAAAGAACAATTATAAAACAACAAACCACCACAACTGCCTTAATAGACAAGAAAAATCAGGTCTTGAGGTAATGTTATTCATGGCACTAGTAGCTTGTTTGGTGCAGGTGGTGGGTCAAATGTGTTGTAATGTTGGGAGTGCTTTACCTTATGATTCTTGCTTGTATAGTTGATGAAGGTTGAAAAACGTTTTGGTAGTACAGTTTCAAAACAAAAAAGGTGGAATTGTAGACATATAGAGTTGAGCTACAGGCTGTGATACCCACCTGTGAGGAGGCAGCCAGAAGCTGCCAGACACCTGGACAACGTGTAATCACCCCTATAAGGACATTAAGAAAGCGTGTTGCTGACATGTCAATGTGTGACAGGGTCACTTAGTGAAAGATACCATATAAGGAAATACTGTTTCTTGAAAAAGTGTATAAAACCAGCTAATTTCTCTCAATAAATGTCTCAGTGTCCCTGATGGTCTGAGTCTGTGTCTTGGTTGTTACACTTCTGCTCTGAGGACTGAAAGTGTAAAGGATCTTGATTTCTGTTCTTTAGCATCTGACTGGGTCCAGTCATCCAGTCTTGAAACCAAACCTCTTGCATAATTAAAATTACTCCTGACTTTTATCTCTTTGATATTTTAAGTTGCTTATGCACTTTTAAAGCCAGAAATATAGTCCATTCTTCTCCATTCAGCTTGATATAGGCTAGGATCTTCATTATCTATTCCATCTTCAAGAACAATAATTTTAGACATACCTAGTCTTACAGGCTATGACAATTTTACATAGACTTTTATAGATGCTTCAGTAAAAAGCACAACATTCCATTGTCAGTTTTCTTGTGTTTTTTTTCCCTTCTATTCTTCCATCTTGTTTATTGTCAAAGGAGAATGTCATGTCATCAATGCAGAGAAAAGTCTAAACTCACAGTTAGAGTGAATAAATAAATTGAGTAAATTATGTAATTTATTCCATATTCAAAATGCTTTAAAGTTATTGGCTATTTAATAGAACATTTCTGTGCAGTGCAGTAGTCAGAGAGAAGTGATCTGATTATGGCTATACTGAAACTTGCTGGCGAGAAAAGGCCTGAAAATAGATGATTGCTATCCACAACTCTGCAGACATTGCACCACATTACATCTTTTATTAAGATGTAAAGAGAAAGTGAAAAATATTAATGAACTAATGGACATCAAGCTCATACCTGTTAAGGTAGACAAGGCTTCTAAAAATTATTGTGAGTCTTTTTACATTTAAGACATTATAGACAGTTCCAGGATACTGTGACACTCAAAAATCTACATTTACAAGTAGGCATCTGCTGAAACAAATTTTGTAGGCTAGTTTCAGAATGCCTTTGCTTATAGTTGATGGGGAATTTAGGAAAAATCCTTGGATCCTAATCCAAGTAGCCTTTGTAAAGCTCCTGTTCTTTCAAATCACCTTTTGAAGAGCTCATGGACTCCTCATGGCTGAAACAGATCCTGATATGTCCACCTTTGCTCTAGATGACATTTCACTGTGGTTTTTGAAGGCAAAAGCTAATGGAGACCAGGATATAGTTTTTCAGGCAGAGACAGAATCACAAATACCCTGAAACATCCCCTTTCCTGAGGAAGAACCAAATGTAGCAGAAAAGAACAAGCACTCCTACCATATTTTCCAGCTGCAATCCCTAAAATAATATCTACTACTTAGCGTAACCTTTTGTCCTCAAAGCAGTCTCTGCAAGGACAGGGGGATCTACTTTGATATCACAGCTATTATCTTTGGCTAGGCATTTTCACCTCTGTAATTTCCTCAGCAACATGGATTGCATGTCTCCTATCAACAGGTTTCAGAATCAAACTATTTTTCTTCTGTCTGGAGTGTGTAGGTTATTACTGAGAGGGAAATATCTTCTGGGGACCATGCAAAAATAATCCCAAACCCTCTTTTTTTCGGATCTCATACTCTTACGCTGGAGTCACTGTCCATGTGGAGTCACTACCACCAAGCACCCCTTTCTCCCACTCAAAAAAGTTTTCTGAACCTCATTACCTTAGAAGGGAAGATTTTTTTCAGTTTTGAGATTTTTAAATTTAGCTAAGCTTCCAAGTTAATCTCCAAACTGTTTCTAATCACTAGTATTATTAAAACATATTTTATATTTGAGATTGTCAGCTAATTTAATGTAATCCAGTTAATACAATATTTTTTCCTTTAATACTGCCTGCTGAAGAGTGGGGGTGCAATTAACTATGAAGAGGGGAAGCTGGCTTTCTGAGATGTAGAAGCAAGGTCTGTCAAGTAAGATAAAGATGAAAAAGCAACAAAAATAATATCATGGCTTATGGAAGGACACAGAGAGCTGTTAAAAGTAACAGTACGTTTTCCTCTCCTTTTCTTAATGTATACCTCTTAAAAATAATATTGGTTGGCAAGTATTTGTTTCCTGGTAGATATGCAATTCATTGCTAGATTCACATTTATGTATATCAGTTGTATTTCTAACTTTCCAGTCTATCTTAGTTTCCAGAAACAAGAAGAAAAAAAACATGCTCACAATTTACATATTGCACTTTTGAATTAGAGTAGCTGTCTGAGAAATGCTCGAGGGAGCTGGATGATACATACATGTAATGCTGCACAAATTTTAAGCTGACATATCTGTTCTCCTCTTTTATAGAGACATATTATGCTTTCAGTTAAGACCTCTTATTAAAGAATATTCAAATATGTGAAAGCAAAGATGGTCTGACAGACCTGCAACAGGTTGTGGTGCATTCATACAGTTCTGTCTATATTAGTTTTTAATTAGCAGTCCAAATGAAGTGAACAGTTTGTACAGTGTACTGCATCAGCCTGGCTCCTACATTTTCTATTTACTCATATTCATGTTTAAGGACCTTCTTCCAAGTAGAGTTTTTCTCCTCTCTTTATTCTCCCTATAACCCAGGTCATCAAATAAATATCATTTCATTCACTGGCAGCTTCGGCAGGTAGCTGAAAGGACACTCAAGTCTACTGTTTCATGTACTGTTGAGATAGGAAACCAAATTGCTGCTAGTCTTAGTCATTAACGAAAAGGTTTAAAAGCATTCAATTACACAACCAGTGAGAATTTTCTGACTTTATTAGCGTCTTTTGAATCAGCATTAGAGTTTAGAGTTTAGAGTTTAGAGTTAGAACAGTCAGAATGAGTTATTCCATTTCTCTCCCTAATCCTGAATAGGTTTTCAGACTTGCCACATCTCATTAGGTCTGGAAATTGGCTGACCGGAGTTGGAAAATTAGATTATGACTTAAACATATATCCCTTCATTACCTTCTATGGAACAACACTCCTTAAGAGAAACTCATGAGGGATTTATGAATTATAGGAGTCATGGTCCCTCTGTATTTCTGATGTAAGGGAAAACATTTAGGCTGCTCTGTCTTCTTCAACGTCCATCAGTTTCAGTGAGAATTGCCTGTTCAGAAGTAGATACAAGTGTCACCCATTTCTAGGGCCAAGTTCCATCCTCATTTAAAACTGCATCCTTTGGGTTTACTGGTTCCAGCATCAATAAAGTGAATCCAGTTATTCCTAGCTAATTAGCTGTTAAACAGCCTTCTCAGTAGGATGGAACTTTGCAAACCCAGTTCCACAAAAATCCTTCCTAATAATTTTTCACATATATTGTATTCCTTTGTCCATTTTGGGACAAAAAGAATCAACAGACTTCTTTTATTTGCTGTGAAGGATGTAAATATTTCAAAACACCTGTAAGAGAGCAATAGTTCATTCTAGCATCATTAATTCAGTGAAATGTAAGAGTAAATCTGTACTAGATGCCAGGAATGAATTTTTTTTTCAAAACTGTGTTATGATATTCTCTGATTAGAGTCTTTTTAATAAAAGCTGGATAAGCCAATGCTTCAGAACTTCATATTACCTACTAAGGTAACATTTCTATGTTTTACCTCTTGTTTACCATAGTGCTTACTTTCCCAAAGATGTAGGAATTGTTATGTGTTTCCAGGAAGGCATGAATTATGTTCAACACAGCTGTCAGTAATTATACACACAGACAACAATGACAAAAATATCATTAAAAAGTGCAACTACCAATTGTCACCCAAAAAACTGGCATTGTATATTTCCATTCCGTGCGTGCCCACATTTGATCTTTCTAGTAACCTTGTCTTGAGCAAGGAAGGCCTATGTCATATTACATTCAGAGAGCTGGCAAGCACATTTCTGGTGCTTTGTACAGTCAAGCAGATGGAAATGGAGAAAGATGGTTTTGTGTTGGAAAGGGATTCAAAATATCACTAAAAAAAAGTGTCACTCTGCCTCTCAAAAGTACATGAAAATGGTTTTGATTCAAAACTGAAAAAGTAGATCCCCTGGATCTGAGATACATCTAAAAGGTGGCATCCACTGAAGTTAGCTCAGGAAGATCCTGAGGCTACAGAGATACAAAATAAATTGCAGTGGTGCTTGCACTTCAGTCCTGTAGCAAAGGAAGACAGGAGCAACTGATAGCAATCAGTAACTACCACAGCAAGCTGTTTGAAAAGCCACCCAAAACCTGCATAATTCATTAATACAGCATTCTTCCACAGATATCTTTTAAAAAACCCCAAATACTTGTGACTGGCAGAAATATCTTAGGAGAAAGCAGCACTCCATGCTAGTGTTTAGAGACTACAGAGACAAATATATGAACCTCTATGATTTACATTAGGATATTGTACAACTGAAGAGGGATTTTGGAAAATAGCTCCAGTGGGATTTCAAAACCAAGATCTTTTTGTTGAACATCTGTGTAAGTCTATTTACATGTCTAGGCAGGGGGGTTCTTTGTTAGCTGTAGTAATCAGGGCACTGTTTGCGCTGCACTGTATGCACTCACTGGTGAAATCTCTGGGAAATTTACTTTAAAAAAAGAGAAGATACTAAATCTATGCACAGAGTAAAGATTAGAAATTGGTCAATCTTCTAATTTGGCAATATATGTAATTAATAATATTTGAGTTCTGGCAAAGCCATTTAGAGCTATGCATATCAGAAAGTAAAGCTACTGCAATAGCACTTGGTGACCTTTTACAAATCAGATGAAACCAAGTGCCATGTTTTTAAGGCAGGTAAGTCTAAAATCAGAGTGCAGTTTTTCAGTATATTGGATGAGCAAATTAAAGTTATTGGGGGGGAGAATAATTCATTAATTGGTCAATTCCATCAATTAGCTTCTGCTATCCTATAAATATTCTTTGCAAATATTGTTTAGGCTGAATGCTTTTCGCAGCTTAATACAGACACTATGAGATTTTCCTGCCTGCTGTCATTACATTAAAAAGCAGGAATTAAATGTGTTGCACCAATTGCAGGCAGGTTCTTCCCTTTGGTCACAGTAAGCACACCTTCTTATTGATCATTCGCCATGCTAATGTAAAGTCAAATGTAAATAGAAGGTGCAAATCTGGTATTCTTCCTTACAATTCAACTTCTTTAACAAGTGCAGATGATGGAAAAGACCAGGAGGGTAACCTTGCTAAAAGAGGGTTCCAAGCCATATAACAGAGTCTGAGTGTTGAGAAGCTATTACAGCTTCCTGGGGTGGCAGAGTACTCTTGAAGGGACTGTGGGGAAGGACAAGTCCTGCCTGTCCTGCCTCTTGACAGAGGAAATAAATCACCCAGCACACTTGAGGATACCTTTCCAGGCTGCGTGCTGGGAACTTCATTACACAAGCTGTGCCACATATTACTATGCATATTGCCACTGATTGGGCATAGCCTCAAATCCGTAGCCTATTTCTGTCATAGTCTTAGGGGGAAGGAATCTGTTTCCTGCTTAAACGCATACTGACTTGGAAAAGATAGAGGAAGAAAAAAGACACTGAGCAGCCAAGAGGTCTCAGTGGAAATAGATCCCCTTGACTAATGATATGTCTAATCTACACCAACCCTGCCTCATGGTGCATGAAATACAGTAATATTGTCATGGTTTTCATATCCCCTTTGATCTTAATGCAATTGTCGTCAAAGTGAACAGCTACTTGCAGCAATCCTGGCTTCCTTAGGAAGATAGAAAGTGCTTCCTCCAAGAGAGCTTTCTAATTTGACTTTTTTTCATACTTCTATAAGATTATAGAGCTTCTGCATGCCTGTCAACAACTACAGCAAAATATTAAAGTACACTTGCTAACAAAGAGATCATTAGCATTATGTGTGCTTCAACATATAATCCTAATACTAATATAACTTGAAGGTGTTTAGTTAAATTTCCCAATATATGTGGGGGTGAAGCTGAGACAGGAATATATGACTCTGATTTACACACTGAAGAGAGAGATAGGCTGCCAAAAAAACGAATAACACAAGGAGATAAAGAGACATTTCCTTGTAATACCTGCCTGTTAAGTCATCAATTCACCTGCTGCAATGGAAAAAGCTGAAAAATATGAGGAAGCTGTCAATTTTAGCTGCCTTTGTAACCCTTTCTTTAATGGTTACTCTCTTTCCAAAAATCAAAGTATCTCATATAAGGCGATTCTGACAGGTCATTATACGCACCCATCTGATGTTCCTCCTTGTCCACCCTCTCACCCTCCTGCTTCCCAAATCAAATTCGAAGTGACTTTATTACGAGCAATTTTTACCTCTTATTAAGCATTCAACAGTTTTGGTCCACTCAGTTGATGGAAAGAACTTTAAATGGTTGTCACTTATCAATGAGATGGAATCACAGTGGTTGCTATAGTGTCATCTGTATAGCCACAAGGTAAAAATAATGAACTAAAGGCAAAAAATCAATTAAGTAGGCATCCTGTGTACTGAACACAAGTATATTAGAGGTGAGATTTCACTAATTAAGAAGAGAATGGGAAAAATAAACCATGTCATTTCTTCCATGATAAAATAAACCATGTCTTTTTTTTTCCATAATAAGGGTGCTTCTACTGAAAAAGTCCTTATTATCTCAATACAAGTTGTTCCACTGTGATTGGTGTTAAATACATGTATATGTATATGTATATGTATATGTATATGTATATGTATATGTATATGTATATGTATATGTTACAGTGTTTTCAATGTTTTCATTTACTTCAAAGCAAAATAATCTTAAACTATTTTAAGTCTTGTGTGGGACTCCTGCAAATAAGGAAAATGAAACAAATATGTCAAATAGAGCATAATTTTACCTTCCTCCTAAAAAGGTCATAATAATTGTGCCAAGATGGTTCTGATGAATCTTTTGGTAAATTCCAGAGAAATCTGCAATATATTGGAGGATTTTCAGGGTATTACCATGATATCCTAGCACACGTTAGGAACCTCTCCATTAAAATAGCCAAAGTCTGTCAATAGAAATAAAAAAAACTAAATCTAGAAAAGTTATTTATATTGCTAAGACAAGGTAACTTAAAATCATGCACATTTGCAAGGTGATTGCTGCAATCTTTCTTACTAAAGAAAAGGTGGAGCTCTAAGTGTCATTAACTATTTCATGTAAAATCTTCCTCTTTACTAAGTCACCACAGACTAATAATGGCTAAAAACACATAAATCAATTTGCATTCTTTACTTGAGAGGAAGAATTAATTAGGTTAGCCTTATAACAGTTTGTTAAGTAAAAAGGTTTGTAGGCAGAAATGTTACATTTCTTCTTGTTTCCTTAAATAAAGATATCTTTTCTAGATAATTCTCTATTTCTAATGAGTAGGGCATATTATGAGCATCTGAGTATCACAGATGCTATTACAAAATTCTGCTCAAAGTGTTGATCATTTCACTGAAGTCTATGGACGCTTTTCCTATGTTATTTACTGTTATTCCACTCATTTCTGTCTGCCTCTCAAGAAGATAAACAGCCATCCTTGTTTGATATGTTGATATGTTTGATAAGAAAAACAGCTGAGCACAGGTAATTCCACCTGTTGCATGTTAAGCACTAAAAAAGGTGATTTAGGTTAACTTTCTTTGACTGCCACAAAGTTAAAAATCTTTAGATTGAAAAAGTGACATTTGTTTCACTGTTTTTTCAAAATTCCCAGCCACATGTGTATGCATAGAACAGAGATGCAGACTCACTTCTTTAGCCTAACAAACTTCTGAACTAGAGGTTCATGACATTTATTGATGCAAATTGATCAACTACAAAAATGGTTGAATTGTGCTTATTTGTTCTAAATCTGTAAGTAGACACTAGCTCACATGGGTAGTTTTCCACATGCACAGGCTCTTCAAATGTGACCCCTGTTCAAGCCTTTGAGTTCCACATTTATTCTATCTGTATGCTCACTGAAGTAGAACTTATATAATAATAAATGTAAAATTAAAAATAAGCTGTACAAGAGAAGAATTAAGAGAAGAATAACAGCTACAGAGAAGCTGTAAATAAAACCTAAATTAATAAAAGAAAAATTCCTGCTCCAACAGCAATGAATCATGTTGTGCTATCAAAAAAATTACTCAGTGTGGTTTAGTGTTGATCTCTCATGACTCAGCCATGAAATTGTGACAGTAGCACAGTTGACTCTGAGCCCTGAATTATATGAGAGGAAATAGCAATGCAAACTTTATGCAAGAATCCAACAACAAAGTTAATTTAAGAAAAATATCTTGTAGTCTTGAAAATAATTCACAAATCAATTCCACACATAGATGCAAACAGTGCTGTCAGCCTTAAATTAAAGATTAGCCTTAAATAAATTATTAATATATTTTCTTCCTAAAACTTGTGCAGAAATATCATTATTCTTTTTACTGACAGTAAAATACGTACTCAAACTTATTGTGCAACCTTTATTTGTCATAGTAGAAAAGAATAAGCACTAAGCTGTACTCAATTTCAAAGTAATTTTTGCATTAAGTATTGCAAGTGTAAATTGTTTAATCTTAGATTTGGTGTATCGTGCCTCTCTCAGTACTTTGGAAAAAAAACTGCAGACTAATTTTTTTCTTTAAGAAACTTATCATATCACACTTTGCAAGAGGAGGTATTTTCTTCAGTTCTGGCTTATCTTTATTGATACTAATTTGTTACAGAAGGAAATGTTTTCAGCTTCACACTGAGATAACAAAGAAAGCAAAGCAAGCAATAATGAAGAGCACTGTAACATTGTGAGAAAGAGGGGTGTAATATTCCAGAAATGCCATTGCAGATGGCAAATGTTTGAGTATTTGCTTTACTGAAAAATAGTAATGCTTATATTATCAGAAGCTAAATACATGTGATTCAGCTAGAATAAATATAGTTTTAGAATTGTCCTTTCTACATAACAGTTTGGATGGGATACTGTTTCCATTGAAATGTAGTTTTGAAGGTCTGCCCTCCAATTTCCTGCTCAAGGTATCAATAAGTAGTGGATCAGCTTAACTGTGAATTTCCCTCATTAGGTCTTGAAAATTCCAAAGGACAAAGATTCCTCAGGCTCTCTGGGTCATACTGACAATACTGCACAACTTCACCATTAAGTGCTTCCTGATGTCTGGTATGAATACCTCAGACTAAAAATTGTGGTCATTTCAACAAGTTAGTCTTGTACTACCTCGTTGAGTTTTAAATGTTCATAAAACAGCATTTTGTATTAATAGTTTTCTGTAACTATTAGACCATCCGTTTACATCCTTTTCCCCCACAGTAAAAAAGCCCAGCTTAGTGTCCCACTGAGCAATCTTCCTCGAAATTGAGGAAAGGACTTCTGCTTCTGGGACAACCACTCCTTGTTTTGTGTGGTCTACAAACCTCCTGAGGGTGCACTCTACCATCAAGTCCAACTAATCATTCTTAACACCTCTTGAATACTCATTTTGTTCTGTCTGGTAGCTGGATATCAGTCCACTGCTACATTTCATACCTAGCAAATTTTTAATTCACCAAAGTCTTCTTTCCAATTTTCCTTTTACAAATGAGTGCTTTGGGAGGTGATATACAGGTAGAAATCATCCAGTACTCTGCACCTTGTTCACACAGCTACTTGATTGCAGAAGGCAATCAAATTGAATTAGCACAATTTTTCTTTGGTAAGTGCATGCTGACTATTCCTGATTATTTTTCTTGTATATCACATTCTTGTAAACTAATTTTAAGAGGACATACTTTCACTCACAGGTCTGAGGTGGGGCTCTCTTCCTCTTCTCTACCTCCAGAGACAGAAGTTAACACTAACTTTGTCATTGGGAACTTCCCCTTGGTGAATCCCAGCTGGCCCCATAGATTTCAAAGAATGCAACTGGTGTAAGCAGATCCAAAACCTTTATTTCCCTGCTGCTGCCTGCCCTTTCCTTAAATGTGTTGGTGTGTGTAAAGGTGGAGGAGAAGGTGCTGACTGAAAAGACAGTGCAAAAAAAGCAGCAAAAGCCAAAAACTACCATAGAGCAGGAAAAGTGAAAGGAAGAATACAGTTTTGGAGTTCTAAAAAACTTATAGCTTGTTTACTCTTTTTATTACATTTTGTTTAACTTTACATTTATAATGACCAAGAGAATATTTATAAATACTACATTGAAAAAACTTAGGTCTTTTTCACAAATTTATAAACACCAAAGGTGAAGCATTCTATGCATATGTTTCAAATTTTTTTACTCACCTATGAGTAAAACATGAATGTTTTACTCATGAATGACAGCTCAGGAAGAACTATTGAGTTATCTTTGAAGACTGCTCAAGGAGCCTTTCCTTGTGTTTTCCAGTACATTTAGGCATATTAACTCCCTTCTATTTTTAACTGGAAGCATTTGCTATCTCACAAGTACTAAGCACTCGATATTAACAAAAAATGGGGAAGGAAATTAAATTAATGGAGTATTGTATGACTGGTTTTTGTTAAAAACAGTTTTTGTTTTTGTTAAAAACGGGATTGATTTAATTTTCTCAGCATGACACAAATATATGGTCATTGCCCAAAACACAGTTTTCACAATTTTAGCTAATAGAGTTAAGAAAATCTTCTGGTGATGTTCTTTCTATAACTAAATCCCTCCAAAATACTGGGAAATATTGACATTTATAAAATCCTCTGCTAAATATTATTCAACTATATCAAGAGAAAATATTTCATTACAATATTATAGGAATATTTACTTTATACATGTAAGATATAACAAAAGCCATTCTCTTTGCAGAGCTCGAGTGCTGAACTACATAAATGAAAGGTGCTAAATATTATCTTGATTATTTTACTACTTATATAAGCATACTGAAACCCATGGACAAAAACTTCTGTCCATGAAAGAGAGAGACCTCTAGGACAAAGAAGAGAAAAACCAAACTCAAAAAACCACAACAACAACAAAGTCCACACAACCCCCCTTCCCCCTCTCATAAAACAAAAAACACCCAAAAGCCCCTTAAGTCTAAACGATAAAAAGCATAATGTAGTAAAGTAATTAGTCATTTAAATATGTTAGGCTTCAGAGCATGCACCAAATGCATTCTTCCTCTAAAGCTACAAAAAAATAGTCGGAGATACATTTCACACATTCACTTTTGTTTGACCCATTACCAGTCCTATACCTTTACCTTGGTGGTGCAGTCCAAAGAAAACTCATCTCTCTTTGTACTCTTGCAACACTCTTGCAATAACTCTTGCAACACTCATCCAGAGCGTAGACTGGAATTTCTCCATGAGAAAATTGACATGGCTAGAGAAGTTGACCCACCTCTGATATCTGATTTCAGATAATATCCCCATTGTTGATACCATCTATAGCCCTTCTTCCACCTAACACACATCCAGTGGTATCAATATTTTCCAGTGTGGGCGATGTCCAGACTGGGATACAAAACTAGAGTTTAATAAGTTAGAGAAATTTCCATCTAATCCACCCCCTCAAGATCTCATTTTTAATTTATTTCAAAACAAAATATAAAACTTTAAAGATTATGGACCGGATGGTGTTTACTCCCAAATATGCTGAAAAATGACATGGACCAAGGAGAAATCAGGATTTTCTTGAAAGTGTAAGAAATTATGTTCCTGTCCCTTTGAGATAAGAAGTAGCAGTTCAGACTGAATGCTTTTAAATAACTGTGGATTAATTGATTCATTTTATGCATCTGCTACAGTGACACAACATGCTATAAGTAAGGCACAACACCTCTCAGGATATTAACCCACCCAGGTATCAGAAAAAATAGCACAAGAAAAAGTTGTTATTTTAAGATAATCAGTTTGACTTCTGTTCATGTCCTGTGTTCTTCCTAGAATAGTCCAGAAAGGAAAAAGAAAGTATCATACCAACTAAATGTTTTTGCTAGTGTGTGCAGGCTTCTTGGAGATGTACAAAAGTATCCAAACCAGCAAATCTCACCCTTGGTGTTGGCTTGAAAATAGTTAGGTGGACTACAATAACCACCCTGTTTGGGTATGATCTGTTTTACACTGAAATTGTTCTGGCTCAGATCCCTGACAGACACCCCTCCCTCCCCAAAAAAGTGTGACAAAACAACAGTGATAGTAAATATATGACTCGTGCTGATGCCTACATGTTTTTGATTTTTATATATCTGTAGCTTTATAGATTTTAATATATAGTTACATAGTTTCTAATGTTTTTTCACTTTAGCATCATTTTCATGAGTAGTTGCACTTTCTCACATATTGTGCTGCCTTCTTGGAATTCTGTTTAGTCTTGCTTTTTAGTCTTGTAAGAACACTTTGTTTTGCACTACACATTATAGGCATAATGAAATTTAAGGCTAAAAGATCAGGGTGGGCTCCAATGGGGTAGAACCCTGGGGAAATTACCTAAATAACTGCTCTTCTAATTAGACAATATTTGTCAGATATACTAATTAATTAACCTTATAAAAATTGTACAAATATGATTCCACGTGTGCCCATAGCCATGGGGACACCTGCAAGCTTCAATTAAAGAACTGCTTTTTGTATTATCTATATTAATATTATCTGGAAAGTGTTTTTTCTTTCTTGATTGAGACAAGAGTACCTTTCTGAATGAAATTCTTATTATTTATTATTATTATTACTTACAAAATAGCATATCGTGATTAATAAATTATTATTATTCAGAGCCTTTTGACAATATTTCTGGACATCATGGCAGGATCTATTAGTAAATATATTTATTTCATTTTTCACCTCAGCAATTAACAGTGCTCCAATTCCTTTTTAGATAGAGTTATAACCTATGGAGAATTAATAATTTTGAGTTGCTGTGACTGATACCATAATTAAGCAGGAGGTAACCAAGCTTTAAATGTGAGCTAATAATTAAAGGTTACTGTTATAAAAAAATGACTGTGTTATTATATAGGTACAAAAAAAATATTGATTTTTATAAAAGAGTACCTTCTGGATCTGACTTTCAGTGATGATTGTCATGTATGATTGCAAGGTGACAGAAAATAGTCCACCATTTCCTGCATTTCTGATAGCTGGCTGTAAAAGACCTAGAAGATTAGGAAGAGTTCAAGGCAACCGCATCAATTAAAAGATATTTTTTAAGATTTTTGGATAGTCTGATAGTCTATTGTGTCTGTGAAGTTCTTTGTATCCATATTCTTTGTTTCTAATAGCACTATCCTTAGTTTCAAAATCAAAGCACCAAAAGGCAGCCCTTTGGTAGACACATGCTGCCACAAATGCTTTTTTTTCTCAGAAAGACTGAAAGCTTTAGTAAAGGCAGCTACAGTGAACCTGTCACTTAATTTCATTTAAATTAACACAGTAGAGTGGGGGAATGCAGCCGGCTGGGATAAATTGTGGTTAGCCTTGGTGGCATATACAGCAGGCATCAACATGAGACCATGGCAAGCAGGACATTGAAAGGGACATCTCTAGTCAGGTCATGGTGAGAAGAGTGTGGTCATGGCAGTTGGTATGTTAATAGAAATATTTTGTAATAAGTCATGTTCCTGGTTCATGTTCTCATCTGGTTCGGAACCTGTCACATATAAGGTCATGAGTTTGCATTTGTGATTGGACCCCGGCCCTCAGAACACCACAATATCTTGTTACGTTCACCACACCCCTCATCTTTGGATCTTGCCTCTCAAATTGTGCAGTTTCTGCATTTGTTATTTCCCGATTAAAGTTCTCTATTTTTTGGGCAACTCCATTGTTCCCATCCCCCTATTTTGCCACCCTCCATGTTTCTGACCCAGGCTTGGGGTCACAGCGAGCCAAACTGCGACAATGGACTACCACTCTTCAAGTTGCAGAAAAATTACTTCCAGCGAAAGCAAACACATAAGCATTTTAGAGAGAGTTACTTTAACAAAAGTGGTAAGTATGACTTCAGAAAGAACACTACACACCAGCAAGAGAGGAACTAATCCGCTGACTCCTAGACTGCGTCAGGGATCCACTAAACCATTACCTAAGAAAACGCTTGTGAGAATAGATAAATCATTTGGTACTCAGTAATGTTTTCCTGACTTAGGGCCTCTTTGAACATCAGATAACTGAAAAATTCTCTTAAATAATACTGGACAGTTCCCTAAATCAGTTGTCTTCATAAATTTATGTCACGTAAACATTGGCACTAGGGTTAAAATACTACGGTAGCTTAGAATAAAGCATGGAAATACATGCTTTTTCTTGCAAGTGCAACACTCACTTCGATGTTCTTTTTTTGGAAAATCAGATGCCCTACTGACAATTTTTTATTGATAAGACTGAGTGTGCCTTCACAATCAAATAGTTTTGTAATGATATCAGTTCCCCCACAAAAGCATTCTTGTGTGCCGTATGTGAGCCTCATTCATCAGAGCTGAGCAGACTTTCAGCTTTTGATCTGTTGCTATGACCAGAGAATGGACTTAAAGCTCTTTGAAAGTGGCAAAAAAACCCCCACCACATGCTGCTTCTGTATTCCTCAAGGATATTCTCCAGGGTCTCCTTTTACAGCTGGAAATCTATCCAGTATTTTACAACTAATGAATTGGAAATTCTAGCTGGGATGCTGCTCCTGAATTTATTAGCTGGTGGTGGATCATCAGCGGTGAGTTCCAAAGGAAAGCATTGGAGGCCTGCAAGATTTAGTGAAAGTAGTTCAGAAATCCCTTGATCCTAAGAATGTAAATTGGATCTCCACCAGATTTCATTCCCAGTACTTGCTGCTGCACTCTCTGTCCATGATGCTCAGAGCAGGCTCTTTGAGGATCACACAGCGTATTTAAGCCAGCTTTCCAGCACTGTGCTGGAGAGCTTTATGTGTGTTAGAATGTAAAGTACTTCCAGATTTAATTTTGGAGTAACATGCTAAAATCCAACTTGGGATTCTTTTTCTTAAAGAATTTAAGTTTTACATGGGATGAACTCTTTATGGAAAGCAGGAGACTGAAGTGACCCATCTGTCTATTGACACTGAAAGAGTTTCTTCTTATTTCCATGTTCTTATTCTTATCCCTGAAATGGCTTGAATTTTTTTCCTGCTAATTTATCAAAATCATTCAAAAGTTATACAGTGCTGTGTGAAGCACAGCAACTGCTTTGTGCTGAAGCATGCTGCTAACTTTCTAGAAACAGTTATCTTTCTGCCACATTACTGTGTAAAAGCACTAAAATGACCACTCAGAAAAAATAAGGGTATGAGACAATTATTTACTTTAAATAGGTAAAGAAGAAAATTCCTCAAAATGAGGAGCAGGTACATATGTCCTCAATTGTATTTAAAATGGTCAACAACAGAATTAATTCCTTTCACTGATTTTGTAGCAAAAAAAAATCCAGATGTGGACTTTACAAATCAAGGGATAAAAGACTAAACAAGAGATTTTATTAGATAAGGTAGTTCTCTCAGTGATTTAAAATCTGGGATTATAAAATATCCTTTGGAAATATTCTAATAATAAGGACAGATAGAGTGTTTGCTGAAAATCTAAAATCCAATGTGAAAAAATCTATATTGTTGATGACCAGATGAATTTTTTTCATTACAATCTGGAGGGAAAGGAGAGATTAATAAAATGAATAAAGGAAATATAATTTCCTGAGAGAAACTCCCAGAGCATTAGTTAGCAAATATGACTTTGTCTCCAAAACACTCCGTCTGGAATCTCAGAGTCTTTGCAGATTTTTTGCCAAGCTTTATGAGTTTGCAGGAAGCAGCATATAGATCCAAGCATTTTACAATTTTAAAAATATGTATAAATGTTCTCATAACTGGATGCCCAATTTGTAATTGGCAATGATTTATTTCTGTCTCACATCTTTTTGGATCATAAAATCTTCCAGGTCATTACTCTGAAAAGTATGGTGAAGTCCTTTGTCAAATGGATAATATCTTGGTCAACAGAAAGCACAAGGCAGCCAAGCATTTCTGTGACTTTAGAAACTGACAAGTTTAATTCTTAAATAATGTCTAAAATGATAGGGCTGGCATTAAAGTTTTCCAAAAGTCTATATTACTCTATTATCTTTACCCTCTTATCCAATATTTACTGGTATCCAATCCAGCTCTGGAAGTGTTGCTAGAACTGTAGGTACAGGCCTGACACAATTGTCTCAAAACTCCTCTTTTTTTTCCCATATATATGGCATGTATTTATCTGGATTTATAATTTCACAGTTCCTTGTCCCTGGCTGTGTCACCCAGTTTTGCTGCCTCATGCTCATATGTAAGGGCAGGCCTGCAAAGAGAAACAAACCATTCTGAAACCAGTCTGCAAACATGCTTTGCTTTGGAAATAAGATGCACAGTGTAAATGTTAAGTATATTAGGAGATATAACACGTGGAGCAGCTTACATTTTGATAAAAATATCTTTTAAAGAAACATGGAATAGGCATGTAGAAGAGGCAAGATGAACTTGGGATTCTAAATAAAATATTGAAGACAATTTAAAAAAATCTTTGCCCAATAATTAATGTGACGGAATTCAGAGAACCCGCAAAATAAATAGAAAACAAATGTTAAGATTTTTGTTATTAATTTGTATGCTGTGTTTCATACAAGCATATATTTTGTGTATCACTGATCAGGTGAACCCACAGACATGTCCTGAAGGCATTTGAGGTCTCTATCTAGAGACAGAAACTTCACAGCCTCTTCCACCACTTATCTGGAATTATTTCAAATGTCCTCTAGACATGTCATCAGACTACCTGCCTTCAATGAAAAACATTTCTCAAGGTTCCTGGAGAACTGCATCATGTGTTCCATAGCTGTAAGAAAGTAGCAGTAGATGGGTATTTTTCACTGGCAAAACACTCTTTTCACACACCATTGTGGTTTAGGCATTAACAGAATAATCTAAGAGCTCACAAATTTGTGCTGGTAAGAAATATACCAGATTTTTTCCAACCACAACCATGGATACAGGCATTATTTCACATGGTAAGCAAATTATATTTAAGCAGACTTAATTCATATTCCTGAAGATTTCATATTGTCAAAATATTACTAATACTAGAGATTACACACTATAAAATGTCTCTGAGTTACAAAATTATGAATGTCTTGCAGCACATATACTGCTGGATGCAATAATCTCTAACAAAATTTGATATGAGATTATTATGGTCTATCTGTGCCAGATCATCCTACATAACCAAAATAGTATTGTCACTGGCAGTAAACTGAAAAACACTTCCTGTAGATTTTAACCTATGCTTATTTTTTCCATCTTCCCTGTTTCTGACAGATTACTAAAGCATTATAATAATTTTTCCCACTATCTGGGAATCTGGGCAGTAACACTCATTGATGAAAGCCAGATTCTGCCTCCAAGCACAGGTGTGAGTGAAGACCAAGACAAACCTTTCCATCCAAAAGTAGACTTAGAAGTGGTGTAATTTTTATCTCTTATTCTCAAGTCCTTCCTTGAAGGTTCCGCATTCCTCTGGGCCAATGCTTTGCTGACCTTTTGTTTCACATTATGGCTTTATAGTATCACTTATTTCCCCATCTCCTTCACACAGATACAGGGTGCTTTAGATTCCAACCCCAAAGCGGTGTAGGACAATGCAACTGATGATTTTTTGTGAGTATTTCTAAGAGATAAGGACTACAAGAGGCTGAATTAACATTTGTTTAAATTTAACAGAAACATTGGAGAGTTTTATGATTATTTTATTTTAAAAGTGGCCTTGTCAGTTAAATATGAAGTTAAATGCTATATTACTGTAGAATAGCTATTCTTGCATAGAATTAAAGCATCTCTCCCCAGTTTGTCTCCTTAGAACATATGATTTTCTATGTTCCTGTAGCAGTCCTTACTAAAATTCCAAATGGCACATCAGAGAGATGCTGTTTTCTTGTCATTAATATATCTCCTTACTTGCAAAACAGCGGGGCAATAACTTGTTGGATCATACCTGGCAGCAGTGCTACGAGGTTGATGGAGGTGATCCTTCCTCCTGTTCAGCACTGTTGAGGTACATCTGAGGTTCTGGGACTGGTGCTGGACTCACCAGTACAAGAAAGACACGGATATATTCAGAGTCATGAAAAAAATGGACAGACTTTTCTCAGTGTTGTCTGTTGGCATGAAAAGCAGTAGTCACACACTGAAACACAAGTAATTTCACTTCAGCATAAGAAATTATTTTTACTGTGAGTGTGGTAAGATACTGGTATGGGTTGGGGATTCTGGAGTCTCCTCTCATTGGAGACGTTAAACATTGAACTGGACATAGTCATGGGCAACCAGGTCTACCAGGTCCCACTGAAGCAAAGGCATTGGACTGGATGATGTCCTTAGATCCCTTCCAGTCTCAACAATTATGTGGCCCTGTGGAATCAGCAGGACCCCAAAGCCCTGACCAGACACCTCAGGGATCTCTTTCTCTTCATCAAAAAAGAAAAACAGTCCTCCTGGTGGTAATCCACTAATGTAGAAACTGCCCTTATTAATCTCCTCAGATCTTGTTCGTAACAGCTCATCTTATCAACCTCAGAGGATAGATGTTTTGGTACTTACTCATCTGTCATGCCATTTTCAGCATTTCAGAGTACTTCTTTGGGGTTAGAAAGTACTTCTCTTTCAGAGAGGCTGAGAGGCTGAAGCATTCCACACCATTTATTTCTGCTGCTTTTCTACTCATTTCTACTCCCATATCCTGTAAGAAGCAGACTCTGCTGAGCACAGAATCTAAAGTCTTGTGTCTTAATTTGCTGCAGAAATAAATTTCATTGGCCAAGTCTATATCCTGCTAATGACCATCAATACCTTAACAACAATTGCTCAGGCTGGAAAAATCATGCTAAGAGGCTTTTTTTATTAAGTGAAAAGCACAGTGTGAATGACATCCAAGGGAGAATGCTCTTAATTTTATTTATTTGTACATTTTCAAACATTATTATTTTCTAGTGTTGTGCACACTGATGGACATCCTTCTAAAAAGGAACTGCTTTGTAATTGCTAGGTTTATATACTGTGCTAAAACACATTATTTCCAACACAAGAAAATCAGAGAGGGACTCAACCTCAAATAACTTAGATAACTTAGAAAATTATCCTAGATCATATCTAAGAGAATGAACGTTCACATATTGCAGAAGATTTTCTCCTTTTTGCTCAAGAACTTACATGTTACAGAAACTTCATCACTGCATGTTTATACAAAGTACTCCAGTTTGGGGCTCAAACTCCCAGAAATTTCTCATTTCAACTATACACACATACCAAGAAATTTAAACTTGGGCCAAATCCTCTAATTGACAGACTTTAGGCTCTGAGTATGCATACTGCAAACTAACAGCAATCAATTCAAACCAAAAACAGCATCCAGGCTGATTTTCATCCATAAATGCAGCACATGGAAAGATATTTCTACATGCATTTTTGCAAAGGAGAAGCCAGTTCAGAACAGTCATGACCTAAAAGCATAGACCTTTATCCCACTGAGAATATTCCATTCTATGGTCTTCATGTCACATGATGATAACATTTTAACAACAAATATTGAGAATTGTCTGAATGGGGAAAAAAAAACCCAAAAAAGAAAACCAGAAAACACCCCAAAACCAATGAAAAAAACTAAAAAAAGCCAACCAATAAACCAAAAAGGTTTCCCTGGAAGCATTCTCCCCCCTGACAAAGATGTGTTTTCTTCTGTGCTTCTTTTGAAAATACACTGCACATGAAAGTCAAGCCTAAATTATTAAATATCTTGTAAGAAGAAAAAATATCAATCTCTATGTTCTCCCACTGAAATACCGTATGTCCTTGAATAAGTTATTCGATATGTCCATGCCAAAAATATTTTTTGTAATATTGTGGTAATACTACAACTCCAGATATTTTAAAGTAATGTACCAGTGATAAGCACTATATGATGACTTACTGAACAGAAAAAATACTGCTATGAGTCATTGCCTTTAGTAGCCTAAGTGGAAATGGGAAATCTTCTTCCTCATACTGTATTTTTCTAGAGAACAGGTTGCTGAATATCATTTTCATTAAAATTCTTTTAAGGTTCATTCACAAGACATGAAGATTTCTGAGCAGAAGTATGCTTATCCCCCACTCACAATGTTGCTATTTGAAATTCTGCAAAGCTAAGGAATAAGCATATTATCTGTTCCCTTCTGAACCTTGACAGTGGGCAGATTAAGCCTCCTGAGCTCAAATGGCATGGAAAAAACACACTATTTAGAGCACCATTTGGTCTTCTTTAGTTTATGGAGAGGGTGAGAAATTAAAATTATGGGTAGTATAAGTCTTTTTGTCTCTATCTCTGACACAAAACCAGAAGTAATATTCTTGTGACTCAGGTTTAAACAATAAGAGATTTTCTTTTAAAAAGAAGTTTTCAGCAGAAGCACACACCTTTTCAAGGTAGAGAATTTCAAAAGATTGTAAAGCAAACGCAAAAAGCTGATGCTCAAGGCTTACTTGTAATAGACTTGCACTCTAAGCAAAGGTAGATATAGTCCACTTCTAGATGCTGTTCACTTTATTCTCCCCTGCACACTAACAGTTTGTTCTTGTTCCTCCTCAGCTGAATGATTTATTTGTCTTTATTGTCCCAATAAGGGTGTCAGAAAAATATACTTATTCCTAATAATTTTGCTATTTGAATATCAAGTTGGGAATTTTTGAATTAAAAAAAAATATTTAAAGAAAAAAGAAGGGTTTTTTTTATGTTTGTATGGTTTTATGTTTGTATGGTTGTTTTGGAGTTTTTTGTTGTTTCTTATTTGTGTATCTTTGTTTAGTTGGAGTTGATTCGTTGTTTGTTGCTGTTTCTTTTTCTGATGAAAATGATCATACGGCTTTGCACAGAAACAGTTTCAGGGCAAAGTGCTTGTACCAGCTCTGATCTAGCCTGATGTTCTTCTTTGAAATGTTACCACCTCTGAGGCTGTTGTATTCATGAATCCCAAATGATAAATAGTAAATGGCCACCGTGGAGAGAATCAGTTTTTCTAAAAATTCAGAGCACATAAGCCAGAAAGAAGAACAAACTTATTGGTAAATATTCCTTGTTGGTAAATGACAAGAATCATTCTTGTTTTTCCCAGTTACTCTGATCTTCTTCTATGCTCAATGTGTTCCCCTGTCTTTGACAGTGTATTCAACAAGAAGTATGCTTAATGAGACTCCACAGAGTTATGACAACATTGAGGTGCTTGATATATGGATATATTTATCTCCTAATAAAAGTGCACCAGTCTATCCAAAAGTGCTGTTTTGGAAGATAATTTGAAAACTCCTATTAAAGTAGAAGGTGCATAACAGCTTACCTGGATCACCCTGTTGCCTAGAAATTCACTCATGGATTGCCATCCTGGTTAGGTGCTGTACCAAGACAGAGATTCACGGACAGTAAAGGGAAGGCCAGAGGACAGAACAGACAGTGAGATATGGATCAAAGACAATGGAGACTAGATCCCACAATCCTTGATGTGGGTTCCCCTTTGGGAAACAATACATGTCCAGTAAAAATGGAAATACCAAGTTTAGGCAACTGACATTATGGGTAACTGGAAGGCATTTACATTTACTTAGAAGAACTTTGGAAAAGTTGATTGAACTCTGCCCTCTAAAATGGAAAGCAGTTAATGTCTTCAAACAAGTAATTCTTTCATTTGCAGGTGAAAACTTAAAGCAGAATTTCATGTTTGAAAATTGTAAGCAGTGCCTACTATCAATCAATGAAAAATCTACAAGTCTAGTTTTTAAGCATATTTTTGGCTCACATTTCTAAATGACATATTTTTTGAATTTACATACTTTTTATAGAAAATATCTTCAATAATCTGAAGTTTTATTTAATCATTGTCTTGTTTTTTTTTTCCATTTGTTTCAAAGTGAGAACACACAGTAGGAGAACTATTATTTTTGTCCCTGTCAAACACTCTACATAAATTTTTATTTTTATTTTCAGGCGAAGGAGCTATATGCTTCAAATGAAATCAACCTTTTCTCTTTGAAAGGCACTTTGTAGGATAATGTGCTGTGTGTTTCTGGCTGTAGCCTTTCTTCCTAAGAAGTAACAGGTGTAAATGATATTCACACCTCTTAATTGGACTAATTTAGAGTTCTCTAGGTCTTCCAGCTTAAGACCTTGGGTTTCGTAAGAAACAGGCAGAAGTCAGTCAGGAGTCTCTGTAAACTTTTGTTCATATAAGAGCATCAGTTAAGAGTGAGATTTTTTTTTTGTGTATTTGCTTTTTTATTGCAAAATTTCTTTTCTGTCAACATTTCAACATTTTATAAGCAAGAAAATGCTGTTTTCTATGCCTGTTAAAGCAAGATCTTTAATAAAACCTCCTGCTTTTTTCCTCATATAGTCTGTATCTACTAAGAGATTTTCCATGTGTAGCTACATGAGCTGCAGGCAGGAATTTTTGCTTCTTTCTTTGGTGATGCAAGTTCTTAAAAGTTTAGTAGGTTCTTTTGCTTTGTTTTTGTTTTTGTTTGGGGGTTTTTTGTTTGTTTTTGGGGTTGTTTTCCTATTTAGTATTGCGCAAATAATTTTGAGAGTAAGGAGGAAAAAAATCAGTTATTTAGCTTGTTTGCAGAACAGACACAGAACTGATGGAAGCAGTGTTCTCTCAACAGCTTGATAAAATACACTAATAATTCATTAAAAATTTATGTACAGGCTAAATATGGTTTATTCATGAAATTGAACCAATTTACACTGTTTAACTGCAGTGAACATGCACTGAAAATGTCCTTCCATTCCTCTTAAAAAGCCTGCACTACATCTGCATGATTTTCTTGCATTTTCCTTTGACTGTAAATGTCTGAATGCAAGTCTGATTTCACATTCTGCACCAACATGCATTCCTATCGTGTTCACAGGTATAAATGCTGTAAATACCAGGCTCAATTGTTGCCTATAAACTCCAGTCTAAGCACAAGAGATCACTACTACTGCAATAAAAGTCACCATCATTTTTGCAGTCTACAGATCAGTAGGAAGTTTGCTGATGGACCTACACTGTCACTTGCACTCAATCTGGCTGTAATGTTAGTTTGAACCCATGAAATCATCTAAGTAATACTCTGTGAAATAATTATAATTGAAAACCAATAAACCAACAGTCAGGAAACACTATATATAAAAGTGGCATGTACCTCTGTTGTATTGCTTAAAGTGATCATAAACACTCTTTATATCCCTCCTAAATCTGAGCAAATTTAAATACTAAATAAAATCAGCCTAGAGTGGTGTTAGGGGTTGGGTTTTACTTTCATTTTCTTTCCTTCTTACTTGTGGAGTTTTTTTCCCATTGAATTGCTAAGAAGCACTGATGGCTGGGTTCTTGAGACAGCAGGGAGGGGGAACTCCTCTGGTTTTTGGGAGTTTCTCTTGGAAGGACAGAGATACCATGAGAATAGAGGCAGGTAAAAAGACGGGGGCTGGAGCAGCTGGGGACTCTCTCTCTGGGCTTCAGAGGACAGTCAGAACCACAACTTGAGGAAAGGATTTCATTGCCACCACTATAAGCCAGCTGGGACCTCCCCTTCTTCTGCCGCTGGTCCCCACATCCCCTGCTCTGCTGTGGCATCCTGCAGTTCCAACTACTGCTACAACACTTCTAATACATCTTGTCCGCCAGCCAGGGATTTCTGCTCATTGATGCTGTCCCAGCGTGCTGCTTCCAAGGGTCCTGATGGGACACCAGGCCGACAGCCCCAGGGGTCTGTGAAGCAAAGCCTCTCTTCCATCCCTTCCATCTGGAATCACCGCACGGCCCTGCCCAGCGGGAGCCCCCAGCGCCCCTGCCGGCCGTGGCCGGGACTGCGCCCAAGGGGAAAGCGCCTGCGGCCGAGCGGGCTGGGGCTGGGCTCTGCCTCTGGCCGCTGTTAATGCCAGAGCTGCTGTTTTGTTTGCTTTTTACACACACTAGTAAAGAACTGTTATTGCTATTCTCGTATCTTTGCCTGAGAGCCCCTTAAATTCAAAATTGTAATAATTCAGAGTGATGGGGTTAACATTCTCCATTCCAAGGTTTGCCTTCCCTAGCAGACACCTGTATTTCAAAACAAGAGGAGTGGGTGTCATCTAGAGTGGAAACAGGTCTCTGTAGTTAGAAATAAAATTAGGAATTGTTCCTTTATGGATAGAGGCTGGCCATCACAAAATATGCAGGGCTGAGTTGGCAAATTAAGCAAACTCAAATGTTGGAAACCCCAAAGTCTTGCAACCTTATCACGTTATAGATTTCACAGCAGCCATCTGCGATCTAATGTGCCTCTAAAGGATGCATAAAGCAGAGTTCAACAATAAGAAAAGTAGCCCATCATTCATAGTTGAAAATCATCTTAGATCTTTGCAGAGAGCTACTGAGCAAGAACTGTAATGTAACTTTGACAGAGGGTCTGAAGTATAATTGTGGGTACAGCTTTGATCATTGTTCATCAGTGCCATCTCCAACTCCAAGTTAACTTCCTCTTCCCCATTAAAAATAGTATAAAAGAAAGTTATGATATGGTCCTCCCTCAATTCTATGAATAAAAAAAATGCCTCATACTAAGAAAAAATAGTAAATATCTTGTAATGCAAAGTTACTGGATATTTGGAAGAAAGCCTATTGGTGGTTACCAGTATTGAGAACAGCACATGCCCTGGCTTGTCTGGCCCCTGCAGCTGGACCAAATAGCAGCCACTGTGGTGTTTCACCCCAGGACACTTTTGGCTGGCTGGATGTTGTAGCTGGACACATGGAGACAAGTCCAGACATGCTGGAGCTCAGGTGGCAGCAGGATGGAGCTTCCCCCACAGGGGCTCCGCTCCTCAGGTTTCCCGCTGCCGGAGGAGCTTTTATGGCTATGGTGAAGGACAGGAGTCGGTTCTGATAGAGGGTTTAATCCAGAGTTCTTATTCTGGCCCCCAGGCCTCTGAATAAAGCAGCAGCTCCAAGCAGAACTGCCCTGCAGCCTCTGAATCCAATCCCTGCTCCAGCAGAGCTCCAGACCGCAGTGGTTCCCTCTTTTATCTGGGGGAGGGAAGGGGGAAGGCATGGGGAGCCAGCAGCCAGGTATGGGAGAGGAGGTCTCAGGGGACAAAGGACACCTGGATGACCCAATGGCCCCTGGGGGTGGAGGGCATCTTTTGAACCTGCCCAATCCCTCAATGCCCTTCTGGAATGCCAGGAGTGACAGACAGGGCTGGCAGGGGTCAAGGTGGGGAAAGGAGGAGTGGTTGACACACCTGGGAGGACACCTTCAGGGGAGGAACCAGGGTTCGGGGGCAAACCATGAAGGCACACTGCAATGAAAGCCTTTCTCAGATCATTCTCTCTGACCCCTTGAGATTAAAAACATAACTATGAATGCAGGGAAGGACTTGGCTTTTAAAAGGAATACCCCAATCCTTTTGAATTTTTCATCTAGTTTGATGCACATTTTAAAGATGAGCCTCAACTCCAAAACACAAATCTATCCATCATCTCAGATTTTGTTGGATTATTATTTTATTTGATTATACTAGACCTTTTTTAATTGAAAGAACTTTTTTCTTTTTCCTTCATCTTTTTTTCTTTTTCTCTTTTTTGGAGGGGTGTTTTTTTTGTTTGTTTTGTTTTGCGGTGGGTTTTTTTGGGGTTTTTTGTTTTTTGTTTTTTTTTTCAATCTGACAACATACTGTGCTTTGAAGACCCTTAGAGCTATATAGACAAAATAAACTTTTTAAATGACTTTTTAAAAATTGCTTTGCATTTGTATATCCTGGTTGTAATTCTGTGCCCCAAAATTTACCACACAGTCACTTCTTAATTATTGAGCTGTATTTCCTATAAAATCCATTCAGATGTGGACCTCATATATGTTCAAAATTTAGTGTATCTTCCTACACCCCGTCCATGGGAAGCCAAGATGAACTGTCCTGGGAAGAGGAGGTTGAGGCAATGCAAGGAGAATCAGTGTTTCAGTAAATGTTTTTAAATATAAGTTTAAAAATTATCATTTTCTCTTTTGATAAGTGCAGTAATACACAATGAAAATCATACATCAGTCCTTAATTAATACCATAGTAGTACAGGACAAACTGAAAAAATTAAGAAAGAAATGCAACAAAAGCCCTTTACTTCTTTAAAAACCTGCATGTCACAAGTATTTCTTCATTGTGTTCCAACTGGTTCTCCACAATCCTGGCTTCTCGTGGCTTAAATGCACAAGAATCTGTTATCTCAGAGTTGTTGTGTAAATGCTGGATTTGTCTTCTTACTAACTGCCTATTGTTACTTTCCTATATAAATAAAAATTATGTAAGAGGATATTTTTGTACTTGATTTAGAAAACTTCATCAAAGTTCAGCTCGCAATAGTAAGGTATCTTTCTAAATGCAAGTGCTATTTTTCCTATGATTTTGTTGTCTCCTATGAATTTTTAAGGAATCTAATTTATTCATGAGCAGAAATGAATAAAATCACTGCTTTCCCAGTGGAGTCATCATATCTTTCCTGACCTTGCATAGCAGTTTTAGGTGTTGGACTCCATAATTGGTCCAATTATAAATACAATTGACAATCAGTTAGGTTTCTTGGAACTTGGAATAACACCAATTTGTCTGGTTTTATTCTGTCCCAAGTTCTCAATTGAAATGGACCAAAAAATTACCTGCCAGTTAAACCTATCAGACCTTTCATGCCATTCTCTTCTACCCAAATTAAAATTATGTTCTTTGCTGAAACCAAAATCTTCCAATGTGCTTTTCATGAGCTGCTGAATTCACTGTTCACATCTTTCTTTTACAATACAGATCAAGTGCAGATCCAGAGCTCAGCTTCAAAGGGGCCCTACAAATGGTATATTTTCATCATAGTATGCATTCACAATGCAAATATAATATCCATGTTGGCCTTTCATGGGCTTAATTTATATGTGCTTATTTATCATAATTAAGTGCATCATGTGATAAGAATTCATCTCTACTGATCTGAAGTGGAGAAGAGATTACTAACCCTACTTATGAAATCTAGCAAATTAATGATATCACTCATCATAAAAAACAAATACTCAGCTAATGACTTAAATGTGTTGGACTAACCTGTTCTTTTCTAGCACATATGCAAAATAATAGGGCAAGTGGAATGACAGAACATCAAACACGATCTCTTTATCAAAGAGGAGAGAGCCTGTAGAAGTCCCAAGGAAATTTCCAAACCACTAGATTTGAAGGGATGGTACACCATGGATTAGTTCTGCAGTGGTAGAAATGTAACTAGGGGATGTGTAAGAGCCCCAGGTCAGGGAGTCGGAGAAGCTCGTCTGAAATCAAAGTTGCATCACTCCAGGGAAGTTGTTTTAGGACACTGCAAGTGCTGTATGATTTGGGTCTGACCCACCTTTCCATCTCTTTCCACAAAACCAGTAAAAACACATGTAAACTTGCCCATTTGTACAAACTGTATTTTTTAAAATAAGTATCTGTCACAACTTTCAAAAGCAATATACAATTGAAGTGTTTAAGACAATCAGTCACATATAAAGTCACTTCAGGTTTTGTGGATTCTGTATCCAGAGTCCACAATGGATGCAGTGCAAAACATTAAGGTAATGTACAACAGTGGGGAAGTATTGTGCAGATAAACTAAGTAATCTCCAAATCCAGATACACAGCAGTTCTGTCACAATAAGATGATAGGGATTGCTAAAGCTCCTAGACTTCAGTTGGACAGTCCTATATCACCCTCCCGTATAGCCATAGCTTTAGATATTTAAACAAGCCAGAAATAAGTTTCTAGTACTGAAGGAGATCTTTAAGACTTACAAAGTCTCTTACTCCTTTCGAAATTGATATAAAATTTCTGCATATTAAGGGGATGTCACAAGTACCAGAAAAAGAATAAAGGTGAAGAATATCCATATTTATGCCTGGAAGAGCTGAACATCATTGGTTCTTTTAAGACACAGCTGCAGAGTAATACTGCCTCCTCAGACCAGACTCTGGCTGTAAAAACCTTGTATGTTAAGAAATCACAGTACCACCACCCTCTTTTCCCTCTTTTGATGGGCTCCCCACTACCTGCACTGTACATGGAAGACCTTGAGGTACTCTGTGAATTGTCTACATAGAAGACAAAATGAAAGGTCAGTTTGGTTTGTCTTCTGGTCTTTTGTCATCACTCTCATGCTGTTCAGTGCTTTTGATCCAAAAGGCTCCTGGCTACACAATAGTCACAATCTGATTAGGCAGATTCTTCAGCCCCTCAGGTAGTATTGGATAGTTACTAAATTTGGGGTGATCTAGCAATGTGCCAACGCGGAAATTTTGGGCCTGAAAGAATTTTCACTTTAAACAGGAAAACTCAGTGTCATTTAGCAGCTAGGAGCCAGAAGCTGGTTTTGGTTTAAATGCATTTCATTAGCTAAAGTATTTATCTGTTTTCTATACCAACCCTCATGGCATTTCCCAAAGTGCCTAAGAAAAAAAGTTAATTTACCAAATTCCTGTTGAAGTTTGGACCTTAGAAGTCACTGATTTTCAGTAAGACTTATAGAAATCGTACCATGTTTTCAATGAACTTGCAAGTTTTAATGAATAGTAATGCAATTTTGGAGTCTTCTTGTCTGGAAGCAGAGCTGGTCTGTAAATCATTAGACCATTAATAGCTGTTCCTTTGCCTTTCATTCTAAGTATGGTAGTAATTATCTGTTTTGCAAAGCATAATAAAATGTATGTCATCATATACAGAATATTCATGCAGTGAGAATTCTAATGTTATCATAGATGAAATATAGAAAGCAGTGTGCTCATAGTGAACTAGATTTCTAAGAGAGCTTAGTTTCCAAGACTGAAATCATAAACTTTGATAAGGGAAGCAAAAGTGGCTTGCAAATCACCAGAAATTAAAGGGACAGATTTCTCCAGTGTTTGAAAAATTCTAGATCCTTGCTGAATTGCAGATCATTAAAACTTAACATGATTTAAAATTCTTGACCAATGTTGTTTCTACATACTCAGTTTCGTTGTTGCAGTTGGATATGCTTGAGAATAAAGGTTCTTGCAATATTTGAAGGAAAAAAAGTGTTAAAACCCATAAGAATTATTGTAGGTAAGCTGTAGTTATTTACTTTTGGTAATAATTTTGTGACTCTTCTTGTTGCTACAGGAGACTGACACTACAGAGGTAGAGGCTTAGGGTGACTACTCCTTTCTAGGTAGCAGTAGGATAGTATACAGCACATACATCTCCCCTCCAACTCTGTGCTCCCTCACTTATGCTGAAAAATAGCTCTGGGTAAGGTCTTAGTACAACTGCTCTGCTTGCTTTCCCTCTGCCTCCTTGTCCTGACTGTGTGACTCATCACCTCCTGCATTTCCCCTTGTGGCCCTCAAACATGGAAGTGATGGTTTTATTCCAGCCTGTGACCCAGCTGTTTTTTGTCACCCTCAGCTCTATCCCCATCTTTATGCTAGTGGATGTAGCAGAACACTTTCAAACCATAGATTTGACATTTGGTCTTGCCAGAGATTTTTTTTAGGAATGTGAATAATTTATGGAACTCTTATGGTTTGAAAACTTAATTTGGGATTAAAGTAGAAACTGAAAGAGGAAAAAAGATCAAAGCAGAGATGGTTTTCACCTTTAACTGTGAAAATCCTTTGACACCAGGGATTGGTTGAGTTCGATTGCTTTCTCCACCAAAATTGCATGGAGTTGAACTGTTCATTAAAGGTGCTTCTTAAGAAGTTGAAGGAAAATTATATGGGAAGGCACAAGAGGTATGAGCAATCTTCAAAACGGTGCAGTCTGTTCAGAAAGGCTTGATAAAACACTGCATTTCTTTAGCATAACCAGAATGTGAAAAGTATAACATATTAAAAAAAAAAAAACCAAAAAAAAAAACCCCAAAAAAAGCCAAAACCAACAGACAAAAAATAAACCAACCCCCCAAAGAAACATCAAAATTAAAAACTCTCAAAATCCTAAAGTAAACACAAATCTGAAAACTTTCTGTGCCATGATAAGCAAATTCATCAGAGCTTTTCAGACTGAATGCATAATATCCCCAAAGAACAGTTTTGCTGACAAGTTACAGAAGTAATTATCTGTGCTGGGATCTGCTGGACAAATGCCAGCTGGGAATGCAAGAGACTGAGACAAAGCAGGAACTCTGTATCCTAATATATGCAAGGAGTTAGAGTTTGTAGTGTTAATCTGTCCTCCAGCACACTTCACTAAGGAATAGCGTCATTGTGATGGTAAAATCTACAAAAATCTCAGGTTCTCCCATAGATCCAGAAACCAGAACTGAGCTGTGCAAAGCCTGTGTAAACAGAGTCCTATCCAGCAGTGTGCTTTACTAATTCAATACACTTTGTCTGTGTGTTCTGTCAGTTCTGTTCATTTACTAAGTTCTTGATTGATTAATTCAAATTATCTGTTGTGAGTTTCTTCTGTTGTGAGTTTCTTCTTCAAGGTGGAGGTAGGTGTGAAGGTGGGCAAGTTGTTCAGTTTTTTTGGTTTACAACTGCTAAACTGCATTTAAGTATGTATCTTGGCTTTGTGAATTGCCTAGAGTCCTCTTTTTTTTTTTTTTTTTTCCAAAAATTAATTTCAGAATATTTTTCAGACATTTATAACACACAGCAACATCTCTCTCTGACCAAATCATAGCAATCCATGATGGGGTATATTTTGCATTTCCTCTTAATATTAAAACCATGAAAATAAGCTTGAGAGAAGACTGGATATGTTTCATGAACACAGAAGAACATTAAGTCATGAAAAATATGAGTTTCCAATCACATGGAAAGGGCAAGATGGCTTTCAACTGAACTATCTCAGGGCAGGAAAGGGTAAACCAGTGCTATCCGGGTAAATTTTGATCAAATCCTAAAAAATTCTGAGCTTAAAACAGTTTTGGCCCATAATTCCATCTGAAAACAAGTATTTTTTCAAATTTTCAAAATTTTTCTTTTGTGTATATAAAAGCAATGGTCATAATTTTTGTTTTCATTCTTCCATTTGTATCCACCAAATTTTTCTTTGTTCTCATACCCATCTTTACATTTCATGGGCTTCCACTACATGGGAAATTTTCCACTACATGGGAATGAAATCAATCGACTTTTGAACAGGTTTATGTTTACAAAAAGACAGTGCTCAGACAAACATATCTGACTAGAGAAACTAAAGATCCACTTTCTTCACCTGTTGAACTATGGTGAACAGTAAAGCCTTGTTTTTGGTTTTATCAAAGAAAGTTATTTTAGGCTTGTCTCTTAAAAGAAAATGACTAGACAGGGATATTTCATGACCTGTAATTCAGCATTTCCAAAAACACTGTATTAATTGGAATCCTATTCCTGACTTGTGGTTCCAAAGCCTGTGAGACAGCTTGTCCATCTCCCAAAGGTTTGTACCTCCAAAAATAAGTTGGGTGAGCCCTGTTCACACACAGGCTGTTAGTTCTGCCCTCCAGAGGAACCTTTCCAAATTAAAACAGACAAAATCACAGAATAATAGAATGATTTGGTTGAAGGTACCTTAAAGCTCAGCTAGTTCCAACCCCCTGCCATGTGCTACCTTCCCACCAGACCAGGTTTCTCCCAGCCCATCCAACCTGGATTTGCATACTTTCAGAGATGGACGGCCAAAGCTTTTTTGGACTACCTGTGCCTCACCACTGAAGATTTCTTTCCTAATCATGACATGATCAAGCTGAAATCATCTTGATAACAGACCTTAGTACAAGTGACTGTAAGCATATATTGCTGTTCAGCAAATCCTGAGACTCACAGTAACCAACACAGGAGTCCAGTGAATCTTTCTCCCATGTGCAGATTTTCTCTTGGCCTGAGGGATGGTAAAATCACTCTTCTCTAGGAATTTTTTTTTTTTCCTTTGGAAATGTGGAATGTTCTGAGGTATCAGAGAACATTTTCTGTCTATCTTCATCTTGAATGTGTTTAGGGCTCAGCTTATTTCTCTAAAGGCATTGCTGCAGATTTTCTTTCAGACATCACACAAAGTCCAAAAAGGCCAGGGTGGCTCCAAAAGAGATAATAGCAATTAAAATAGCATCATTATAGAGAATATGAATCAGCTGCTTCCCAAACAGGTTTTTTTTGGACCTGAAGTGTTCAATACAAAGGAGTAACAGTGCATTAGAAAAGTTGAGAAGCAATAAATGGCCTTCTACAGAAGTGATCTTTCAGGAGCTTTGATTCGTTGAAGGAGATTACTGTAGTCTATTAACTACTGATTTTTGTGAAGAATGCTGAAATTCATTCATTTACAGATCTTTCTCTTGCTAAAAATATCTAAAAGAATTAGATATTTCTTTCCTTCTCTTTATGCTTCCTCTCTGCTCCTTCCTTTTGCAGCAAAACCTCTCTGAAAGCAATGTTGAGTGATTCCTGTGAACTTGCCTGCTCCCTGCTTCCTTTCCCTAAAAAGTATAGGACTTAACTAGGACAAGGAATACTGGCACCCCATGATCAACATGTGGACAGAGAGTTCATCTGGATCACTGAGTCTGTATAGCAGTCTGTGTTCTGAGTGCCAACTGATTTCGATTAAGGCACTGGGAATAGAAAGGAAGGAGAGTGTGTCTAGGAAACTGTCAGTAAATAACCCAAATTAATCTAATAAAAGTTTGAAGATTGATGTTTTTCCTATAGTATCTATAATTTACCCGAAAGATTTACAATTACATAACTATCTGAGCCAGTTTTCCATAACTATTATTATAAAGTAGGAAAAGTCTACCGAAAGCACTGAGACAAGAATTTTATCTCCCACAAGTGAATAAAATTTCATAATGACTTTGCCTTTTGATATTTACCTTGATCTTGCTTGTATTCCTAAAATGGCACAAGAATGTGTCTTTTTATAGAAGAAGGCCGGGGTTAGGAAAATTTTATGTTAAAGTTCTAATCCCTGAATACAGTCCCTGATGGATGTGTTAAGTATGTTGACAGAAGACCATCTACATTAAGTCTCAGAGCCTAATATAGTTGCCAAGAGCTGAAAATTTCACAAGATTTAGTTCATCTGCTTTCAAGTAGTGGCTGTGTGAGTTGAGACTTGGTTTCCTTGTAGATTTTGTTGGTTTGTTTTTTATTTTTTCAAAAGCAACCAAAAAAATCACCACATGCAAGTGCCTCAGTGCTAAGTATTGAAAAACCCAATTTATAGCCTCAAAGGAGGACACTGCAATCTAAATACTGCATGATCAAATTCCTAAGATAAGTAGACAAGAAGTCTCAGGTGCCATAGCTGATAAGACACATCATACACAAAGAAGTCGTACTGGGGAGGGAAAATCTTCCATATGAAAAAGCTCTTTCTGGTGTTTCAGTTCCTTACATAAGTATACAAAAATGCAAGTCTGCCATTTTAATTCAGTCATAAGTCACTTTACTTTTCTTTCAAAACATGGAAACCATCCAGTGGTTTAAAACCCTTTCTCAGCAAGGAGAGCTGTCATGGTCATTTTCTTCAGCCATAAACATCTTCACTGGTGCCTGAAGAAAACCAGAGGAGTCAATCCACTCTGAGAGGGACATATCCTACCTGACCTGTCACCACTACTACCATAAGGGAAAATAGTTAAAAATCACCCTGTATGGCATACAGTGAGAGTGAGAGTCCCTCTCCTAATTGCCAGTTATGTATTTTCCATGTTAGTCTGTTACAAATGCTGGTTAGATTTGCAAGTGTTAATTGGCATGTGCAGAGGAGTACAATGACATGAAAGTGACGAGTGACTTTTTTTTGTTTTTTGGCCTTCATCCTATTAATCTACAGAATAAATAAGGAGACTGGGAAATCTTCTAGAGGTCAGATGTCTAGGCATTTAAACTTGTGTCCAGGACACTATTTTTGCAATCCTGTCTCTGGATTACCACAGTGTATTTTCTATTGTTGCAGGGAAAACAGTAGTAAAAGAAAAGAAACCTTACAAATAGTCCTAAATAAGCCAGTTTTCTCTTCATTTCTGCCTTTATGGGCAAGTGGATTCTTTGCTCCTAGGATAATATGTTTTCCAACATGCACAAATGGATGATTGATTGATTGATTGATTGATTGATTGATTGATGATGTGACTGAGAAAGAAAGGTTATGATACAAATGGATATACCAAATACCATCTTCTGACAGAATTGTAGCAAGGTAAATACTCTGCGAATGCCCTTTGGATAGCATTCAGAAGTAGAACTCTGTGGGACAGAGACAAATAAAAACCAAACACCAGGTCTAGAGCCAAAAGAGTCAGTTCTACCTTTTGCTTGAAACCTCTCCGAGGTGACTGCTTGTAAGCACAATGTATTAAAAAGTTCTCCAGTTCAAAATGGTCGATAATAAATTCAAGCAGTCAGTAACATGACATTTTCTGCTGTGGTAACACAGCTTCTTTCCCATGCTTAACATACCTGACTCTTCAGGTAAGAAAAATAAGTGTCACACAAAAGAAATTATGGCTAGTAAAATCTCTGGTTGTCCCATCATAACTCTACTGAGTACCTCAAAAATGAGGAAAAGCAAGTAAACAAAAACAATTGAGAGTATGAAACTTTAGACATTATTGTGACCTGTAAAATTGGACCATCATAGAAATGCCTTACACTTGCAGGTTTTATTTTTTCTATAATTTCAGTTCAATTCTCATTTGCTTCACACTTGAATTGTCATAAGAGCCATATTGACTTGCAGTGAGAAATCCAAGGGATCATACATACAAAACAGGCTAACATGTTTAATAGGATCACAGCCTATTACATCATCTGTGAATTACCAGCTGTTAAGAAGCAATTGTCTAGCAAAGAGAATGTATGCCTTTATAGGCATACTATCTGCTGCAATCGTGTAGCAGACTCAGAAAAGCAAAAAGGCACCAACTGTTTTATTGTCTTCTAAAACAAAGCCAGTGTTTATTTAACAGTTATTGATGTACCAGAAAGAGAAGAGAGCAAGACAATAGAAAAATCCGATCCAAATTGTAACTGAAAAGAAGTGAAAAAACAGACAGCTATTTAATTATGTCACTGATTTTCAGAAACAGTGGAGAGATGAAATGACTGCCAAATTTTCACAAACCAGCTAAGCATCTTGGGCATACAATGGGGGCTAATGTTCTTTGAAAACCTGGCCAGTGGTTTCATTATGGAAACAGTCCTGTTATAAGCATGTTTGTAAATATGGTCCATATTTAACAAATTTAAGATTGCAGTTCATAATCAAGTTCTGCTTTGGGCTGCCAAGAACTTAAATTTCTCATTAAAGGATCTTTTTAACATAATAGTAAAATATCAGAATAGGCCAATTTAGAGCCCACCGTCAAGACCACAATTAAGTCAGCTCAAACCTGCAAGTTTTTGGCAGGGTTTATCTGATCAGTCTGAGGAAGTGCTGGATCATTTTTCTTGAAGGATTTCTCCCTTCTGGTTCTATCTTAGTGTGTCAGGGTCTATGTCCTATGACATGATATGCAGGTCTGACTGTGGCTTGACAGCCCTTGCTAATTTATTTGTGGGGTTGGAACATATTTGCATTTTGTTCACCCAACGTCCATACAACAGGATGAAGAACTCAACATTAAAATTCCTTCAGGAACAATAAAAGAAAAAACAAGAATAAAGCTGTTATAAATACTTAAAATTTTGAAGGCATTGTCTACCATGTCTGCTATGACATGTTTTTGTTGTGTTCCCTTCTTGTTTGTACCTGAATGTTGTCCCACTTGGGTAGACACTCAAATAGGTAAAGATGATAGCACATTTAAAAGGCTATACATAGGCTTGTTACTTCAATAAGTGTTCACATATCAGCTTCAATAAGTGTTCACATGTCAAATTCTTTGACAGCTCCTTTGAAGTCATTCAATGTAGGTTCAGCCTTTAAAAATGACACCTTTTTTGTCAAGGTTCCTTACAGCCAATGGATTTCGACTGCTTTTGATTTGAGAAAACAGATTGCATCTTTGTAAAGGATGATTCTACTCTATCTGAATCCACAAAAAATACTGAGAAATTATTCAATGAAAATCTCAAATTAAAATAACAATATTTTGCTCTAAAAATTTATGAGATACTCCAGGAACATTGGACTCTAATCAAATCTGCCATTGGCTGGATGATAAAAACTGCTTACAGGGCACAGAGATCATCAAGGCATAAGAGAAGGTAGATGACAAGAGTGCAATCATGATTAGAAAAATAAAGCAAAACCCTAAGATGCTCACAGAAAATTAAAAGAGATTGGCTTCTTGAAGGACTAAGAGATTTTTATTATGGGGGTTTACCACAGACATTTCCACATTTGGCCTTTTAGAGGACTGTGAGTTCTCTGGTCATTATTTTTATCATCAACATGCACACACATACACACACACACACACACAAATTATTATATCTGAATGTGTTAGCCTCGAGGGAAAGTGATAACTGAAAGCTAAGCTGGAAGAGAAGGCAGATTTGACTGAGCCTGTTTTAGATAAAGTAAAGTATACAATACTTTGCCCATTAAACTGTCCACAAAAAAATAACATTGGCTTCAGCTGTAATACTTTGGAATCATTAGCTGAAAGACCAATGTCAACAAAGGAAGATAAATATGTAGGTTAAGCTTGCAGTGTTATTTAGTCAGTATTAGCAATTCAGCACAGCGGCGTGCCGCCTGGCAGGCTCCTCTTATGCTTGTGGCATGGTATTGTCACTTCAGCAATATAACTTAAGAGTGAACCAAAACAAAAAAACCCCAGTATTTTCAATCAAAATTTACATTTTAAATATACTTGACAACACTCTAGAGATATACTTGCAAAACATGCTCTGGGAATATTTGTGCTGAGGCATGGAAAGGAATTTAACAAATATTTTCATAACTGGCACCAAAAGGTGTTTAGTAATCTGATTTTCTTTATTTTGCCTTTTTTTCTAATCAAACCTTATAATCAACTAATCAGCTAATAGAGTTGACACAGAATGTTATTCATGCCAGGGGCATGTGTGTGGAAATGGTTTCTAAAAATGAAACCAAGTACCTCTTAGAGTGCAGCATACTTAGGGTCTCCCTTCTACCCTTTACATGAAGTCCTTCTCCTTAAAATATCTCAGTACAGGAGGGAGAAGAGAGAAGACACAATCCAATGCATTGCTTTAATGTATGTATGATCATTTAAAAATAGGAAAAAACTGTCAAAAATTCATCTAATTTGAATGTTTTTTGTTTAAAAAGAAGTTGTTGGGGTTTTTTCCAAAAATTCTAAAAACACACAAAACCCAAACTCAGAATACATAAATCACATAAAAATAGTAAATCATCAAATTTCTTCCTCCAAAGGAAAAAAAAAATTCACTTGCTTAACCAGCTTTCAATCAGGTTCCTTATTGTTTTGTCAGTATCTTTGCAGAATCCTTTGTTAGTAATTTTATTTCATTATTTGCTCCACATTGATTTTTGTGAATATTTCTTAACATAACTAAATATCTATTTCTTGATTAACAATCAAATCTTACTACAGTCAGTTTCTAGGTCTTCCTAACAGAAAATATTACATCTCTTCCCAAGCTGATTCTAATACAAGGAAGGTTACTAAACTGACCCAATTAAAGTGAGGAGAACTGCAAGTTGCGACAGCTGTTACTGCCATCCCTGAGAGCTGGGATCAAGAATGATGGGTTGCAGGCCATAGTACTGATAATCCGTGTAAAATGCAGAATCCCATCCTGGATTATCTTGAATTGGCCCACCTAAAGGTTTTGTAATGCAAATTGGAGGCTCTGGGCACAGTAAACCTGCAGAATATATGACATTCTTCTGTCTGGTGGTGCCTGGAAGGCTCTCAGCTGTTATGTTCGAGCCTCATTAATCAGCCCTGTGTTGTATATCTCTGTCTGATATGAAGCTGCCATGCCTTGTCACCAATTACAGGCTTTGCAAAGACCCATCTCATTATAGTACTTATATTACTTGTTCCTGAAGGTGATACTTGGTGTGCCACATCCTCAGCTTGCCAGTAGGAAAACTGTCCTTGAAGTGAAGACATGTCATTCATGACACACAAAAAAGCAGTAAAAAAATCTTATTAAATGCTTCCTGAAATATTAATCATAACACCGATCATAACCAGGTACATAAAATTGAAACAAAGAGAGGTTTCTGAGCAGTCCATCCAAACTGGTTAATCTCCTCAGTAAATCCAGGGCTGGGCAAGGGTTTTGTGGGGCACCAGCTGGAATAGGAATGTGGTTGTTTACTTTGGTGTGGTTTCATAATTCAAGAAAAAGTCCCAAATGTTACTCCCCCCCAAAACCTCTTCTGCATTCACCAGAATTTAGAAAAAATGCAACATCTCTCCTGCAGACATTGCGCGTGTCCTCATTTGTATTGCTAATTCTAAAGCCAATGTCAGTCAGAAACACCTACCGTACATTCAAAGAGCTGAAGTGATGTAACAATACACCCTCTTTCTTGTTACATTTATACCTTCCATGAGACAATTGGACCTCCCAAGTGACATGAGCAAACCCTAATACTTGACATGTCCAATGAATATACAAACAATTAATTTATTTTTTGAAATATAGTATAACTTATGCTGTTGATGCATTTTTGGCATTAGTATTGATTTTTCTCAGTTTACTAGCAGGCTTTATTTGAGAGTCCTGATCTGTAGGTATGACCTCCTCTGGCCGCATAGGCTCTTTCCAACTTTGTAAAACCCACACATACAAATGATATATAAGGGCAACCCAAAATTTGCAAATTTAATCGAAAGTATTGGTAAAACTCCCCAGCATTTTATTTTCTATATAAAATATGGTAAAAACACAGTGATGATTATCATGATAGAGAGAGGCATTTAAGCACTTTACATTTAAAGATAATATTATAAAATACATAAGCTTTTAAGAAAAGAGAAATTCATATTTATTTTTTGCTACAGTCTGTCCTGATGGCAGTTGAATTTAGACGTCAAATGAGGGGGAGAATTTTTCTTTGCATGCCAATCTTTTATCATTTTGAAAGCAGTAGTATTTGCTCTTAAGCAAAGAATAAGTCCCTACCCAGCTTTTCAGAAGCTATTTCAAGAAAAATAGGCAAGATAAAGAAAGATCTATAAGTGTCAGTTTAAATATAAAAAAGGCAAAAGTGTCCTGACCTTGATTATTTTTCTCTTTTCGGTATGTGTACATATATTTATAGGAAATGGAAGAGAAAACAATAATGTTCATTTGTAAAGAAAATAAAAAAATGCCATTAAGTCACAAAAAACCTAAAACACTTAACAGCAACATAAATCTCTCTGTCTAGATGGCAATTTCCAACCCACAGTATTGTGACAGAGGAAATACAAGCTCATCCTCTGGAAGGAATTGCAGACTGCATTATCGTAAGATTTTTGTATCAAAAGTGCCTTTCACCATGATGTCTAAACAGTTTTGGAACTAAAGGCTGTTGCATCTCAAAGACAAAATTCTGTATCAAAATGTTTCCAAACAAGCCCAAACTTTATCTGCAATTTACAGGTTAAATAACAAGAAAACCCCCCAAAAACCAACACAAAATACAGCCCCCCAACCAACTAAACAAAAAACCCCAAACCACCACCATCACCACCACCAAAAAAACCCCAACAAAAACAAAAACAAAAAAATAAACAAAAAATACAACAAAAAAGCCTCAAGAAACCAACCCTCCCCTCCCCCCATAAAAAACCCCCAAACCCATGACTTCACAACATAATGCTGAGCAACACTGAGGAGTAACGAATCATCATTTTCTGTAGGTAACAAAGTGGAAACTTCTGCACAGAGACTTTCTTCAGCTTTCCAGGTGTTTAAGTATAAGGTATGGTATTTTAAAAATGTTTCTTCTACTCCATATTGACAGCAGCCCTGTTATTCTGCAAAATGAGTCTTTACATAACTGACAAATTATCTAAGGGTACATATTATACACATACTGCTATGACATTTTAATGCCTTTCCAAAGAAATACAGCAAGACTATCAAGATATCTATTTTTCCCCAACCAGATGCTCCTTTCCTTCTCACACTGATAAAGAGAGAGTAGCAGGAAATTGCAGACTTCTGAAGAAGTTAAGATGAGAAGACTTTGGACATTTAAAAAAACCACAAGACTCAGGAAAGGGCTGAGGGCACTGGTAAATATATATCAGAGAGATACTGAATGAGATATTTTTCTCACTTTCATGTTTCATTCAGGGTACCAGAACATTCAAAAGTCAATTTAAACTTTTCCATGCACTAAATGCATGTACATAATGTGCAGTTTTCTTCTATAGAGAGGCTTTTTTGTTTTCTAATATATATGTAGCAATCTATTTGCATGAATATGTGTTTTGCCTAATCAATATGCCACAAGCTAAAAGTAAGTGGTAGGGAAAATACTTAACACTAGGAATCTGATGAGATAAATCACTACTGAATGTATCTTTTCCATCAGCTTTTTCCATTATCATAAAAACAACCTCAGGGTTATAATTTTGAATCAGAAGTGAGAAGCATCCAATATCTAAGGACTAAACCAATACTTGCAGTTAAAAGAGCTGAGAAGTCAGTGGAACATTAGTGTTGCTATTTTATGAATAAATCAGTGTTTTCCACACCTTTTGAGTAAGCTCAGCACTAAGCAATTTTTTTTCTGAAAGACACAAGTGCAGAAGCAGCACAATTGAAGCCTCTTTCTTTAAATCCAAAGACATAAGCTCTGCTCCCAGATGACAAGCCAAATCAGGACAGACCTCTTCCCTTGAGAATGTCAAACAGGCAGAGGTAAGATGACAATGGCACAACCTGCACTGCAGCTTCTGAGATAACTGGTAACATGAAAGAGGTAACAGATAAAACCAAGCCAATGTTTTACGTTAGGGTTAAAGACATGTTATGGTTTCTTGGAGGTTTCTTGGCCTGTGCAGATTCATGCAGATACATGCCTATGCCAATATTGACCATGTCTTCTGACCTGTTTTTATGATCCAGTTACTGAGGTTCTTAGAAATGCCCCTGCCCAAATTAAGGTGCAAACAAGACCATATGCCAGTGACAATAGTATGGGTTTTATTTGATGGTTAATATGAGAGAGACAGAGACAGAGAGAGAGAGAGAGGGAGAGAGAGTGATAAAATAGGTGGGGGGGGGGGACAGAAAGACAGTAACAGGGATAGAATAAGGAAGATATCATGGATCCCAATGATGTTCCATTGACCCTCTCCAGCTGGTCTTCTTGGTGGTAAAGATCCCCCTGAAAAGCACAGGATCAGATGGGTCTTCCTACCTCAGGCCAGGTAGGAAAGTCCAGGCACCTCCCTGGGAGGGGAGAGTTTGCCATTGTCTCTTACAATAGGCTCCACATTTTTTACATCAAATGCAAAAGGTGCAAGGCCTCAGGAAGATTCTGGGGGGCACTTTGAAGGGCCTTTGACACCCCCTCAGCTGCCCCTCATGGGAATGTCCCATGGATATGTCATTCCCAGTGCTGGGGGTTCCATAACCAGTTTGTGTAAGGGAGGATGGGTTCACTGCCCCTGAGTAGAGGTTACAACACACCCAAACTTCCTCCCCCTACCTCGCCAGGGAGGAGATCTGTGGAAAGCTGCTCCTAGCAAATGGATCTGGGGATACAGCCTCCCCCACTCCAAAGCAAGCCAGAGATGATTCTTAGCAGGGCTGCTGGGTTTGGCTCACATTCTTTTCCATGTTTACTTGTTTTTTTTTCAGGTGATTGAAGAATGGGTTTTCCCTTTATCTAACCTCAGCAGTTTGACTTTCAGTCTGAAGTCCCAAATAGGTATCTCCAGTGAGGCTTCTTTGGTTGTAGCTTCTTTATACAGTCTTTGTTAAAATGAGCAAGACTTTTTATCAATGTTTGAGGCATGAAGTATTTCAGTCTCTGACAGCTGTACTTTGAATGGGAGAAAAGCATCATCTATATTATTCTGTGTGCCATTTGTTTAAGCAACTAGTCATAATCTCATTAGTTTAACTAAGCTCCAGCTAACCAAGATTTCTAGAACCTTTCATAAACACTATTTTTAAAAAAATAGTAATTTGGTTAAAAGAAGATTGTTTATTTGGGTTTTTTTTTAACATTTCATTGTGACTTTCATTACTTCAATACACATTAAACATTTTATTACTATGCACACTAAACAAAATAATTTTGAAATAAAAAATCAAAAAATCCAGTTGTGTGTCTCCCATAGCAGAAAATTCATTACCACAATTCTGTCTTTCACTTTATTTTTGTCCTATATATAATTGAAATTGACACTTTAAAAAATGTTTCAATATGGAGAAATTAGCATCCTTCATGAAGGAAATCATCAAGAAAATAAATTATAAAACTAATAAATTAGAAATAAAATTATGACCAGTAGTACTCTGATTTATGAGCATCATTAGGTTATGCTGAAGGAGATTCAGTGATTGAAGGTTGTCAGATGGCTCTTCTATGATAGTCAAAATATAATTTAAAGACTCAAGATTACATTAAGTTTGAAGGGCTGGATTTTTCAGTTAAACAAAGAACCAATGGATTAATCAAACCTACTGCCATCATTCCCATTAATCTCAGCTATGAACACTACAGCTAAGAATTTTGTCTAAACCAAGCATAAGCAAACATTAACATGAAAAGAGGTATAAAACCAGTTTCTCAACCTTTCACTGTTCATTTGTTAGGCTACAGAAACCTCTGATATACATAAGACAAGTTGTCTTGCAAAAAAGTAACACATTGATTAATTTGGGGCAGAGCATAATATTTCTATGCTGTCTTCAGAGAAGGAAAAGTGCTATTAGATAAAGCCTGGGGCGCTTTGGTGGAGTTTTTTTTTTTACTCTCTTATTTTCAGATTTATTGAATAATATCAGACTAGAGCCTTTACCAAGAGCAAAACAGTGAACACAAAAGGGGAAATACAGAAACATACAGAGTGACATGGCTGAAATTAGCTGACATTTCTTCTTCATCTTGCATGGGCAGAATGTTAGAAATATTTGGTAGCATTGGCTACTGAAAGCTGTGGTCCTTTCTCTTCCACTCATGGGTTTTCAGGGAGGTAGCCAAAGTTGTCATGTACTGCTTCATCCCAATGCTCCTGGAACACTGTCTGTGCTTGTTATGCTTTCCTGTCACAGATGTAGGAAGAGAGTTTTCTAAAATTGCTCATAGTTGGAATAAATTGATTTTCATCTGCCATCACCATAGGTTCAGGGTTAAAAGACCATCATACTAGCATTTAGGATATTCTCTGCCTTTTATTACTGCTCAGGCCTTTTCTGCATCGGGGAAGTGACTACTTCATGATAAAATGCACTGGACCATATTAAGAGCTTAAAGAATTTGGCTTGGCAAGCAAATATTCCATGACCCAAAAAACCATTTTCAGGTAGGTTAAAATTTTAAACAATCCCAGTACAAACATCATGGAAATTCTGTGTCCAACAAACATTTAAGAATATATTTAATTCCAAAAGATCTGTTTCACTGATGTCAGAAGGAGTGCGACTTTTGCTTTCTTGTGGCAAAGGTTTATGGTTCCAATCAAGGTTGATGAGTATAAAGTAGGGTATTATATATATAGCATAAACAAAAATCCTTTTAATAAGCACTTCCCAACACTGACTACAATCATGATTTTCTTACTTAAAATACATTTTTCATTACTTTACAAATAATACACAATAGTCAGAAGCACTGTGATCATAGGTATTTTGGGCTACAGTGGAGCTGTTCGGACAGCTTATCTACTTATCTTCATGGATTACTTGAATATATTTCCAGGAATTTGTGGCCATATAAATACTGGCATATCTACATAGTCCTGAACAATGCTTCTTGTCAAATTTTGGAATACTGTGATGAGGGGAAAAGCCATAACAGAAAATTTAATGCAGCAAGATTTGTGGAAGAATTTTGGTGTGCTCTTCCATTTAAGACCACTATTTTCAGAGCACTCTAGAGAAGGATGAAGCATTGAGCACTGGGAAATAAAATGATGAAAAAGTTCTTTCCACTGGTGTCTCTCATTAAGAGGCTTTAAAAAGAATGAAAAAATCTTTCAAGAAAGTAAGTGGGTAATTGTTAAGGTTCTTGTGATATTTTAAATATTCCTAGGTTTGTAGTTGCAAGTGAAACATTCCCTCTGCACTTCACTGGAAAACTAAAGCAACTCACCTTTAGAAATGTTCCCCCTCTGAAAGCTTAAAAGGAATGTGTAGAGCTGTGTTTTTTTAATCATAAATGAAGTTGAGTTTTATTTTTACATTAATTTATTGAAATTTTGTTCCACACTTGAGTGGTTTTTTTTTTTTTTTTAATGTTCAAAAGAGGAGAGACTATGGCGTCTTAAAAATGGTAAATTAACAGCAAGAAACTCTAGGTGACTTTACAACAAAATAAATAAGTTCTTGCCAGCAAGAAATGTCTAGTAAAAATCTTATTTTAGTATAGGAGTCAGAAACTCTTTGAAGGCATATCAGAGATATAACTGACAATTTCATATTTTCAGAGAAATGTCCAAGGTACGTAATTATCACTTCAATTTCCCCAGGAGGAAACTAATTTAGTACATCGCAACTTTACAAATACTAGGATATGTCTTGCTAAAATCAGTTCCCATTGGGTACATGTAAGCAGAAGGGCTTTGTGGAATTTTTTCGAAATCCTTGTTTCAAACTCAATATAGAATGATCCTCCCCTGCTTTCCACTTCTTGCACACTTATTGCCAACTGAAGTAAACTAAAACACATGGACTGAGAAGGATGACAGTGCTCCTTATCATATCCTCAGATTTGTGTGACACTCACTATTTGTCCACAGAGAGGTTATGATAATGAAAGTTTTGTAGCAGCTAAAACTGCCCTTTTTGAAGGAGTATTTTGTAAAATCTGTGCTTTTCACATGCTTACTTGTAATGGAATTCAGACCTCAAGCCCTACCAAGTTCCACCTGACTGCATGTAACCTTTAAAATTACCACTGTCAAACTGAAAATTTAATTAGGTTGCTTAACTGCAGTGGGATTTACTTCCTATGATGCAGAAAAAGGCAATATCTACTGAAGCCCATCTACCAATAGCTGTCAGAACCCTGTATGACTCACCCACACTGTTGGCATGTAAGTAGAGTAACTGAGAAATCTGACAGCACCATTGCAGCAAAATGCTGGAGAAACTGAGATAGCATTTTGGACACAGGGCAGGCAAGGTTCATTGAGCTCATTACAGTTCACCAAGCCCATCCCCTGGCACATTAAATGTTTAGGACCAGGGCACTGAAATGTCAGAGGAGGTTTTTAAACTCCTCTGTGCGTAACTCAGAGCTTCACTGCTCTGATAGTTACATACCTTCTGCCACCAAAATGAATTCTATATTTGCACCTATGTACAGATATACTAAAATTTTCTTTGGTTTCAATACAAGCTACTCAGCCTCCTGACCTACTGTGCTCACATCTATGAAGACTACTCATATCTTCCTCCCAGATTCCCTGGCAATGCAGTGACCTCATTTCCTGTGATACATTTAATGGAATCATGTAATTCTAAAAGTTAGTACATTCCAGACTCCTTTCAACCCACAAAGGCTGGCCTTAAACACTAATAGCTTTTATGCATTTCCAAACAGCCTTTCTGAAAGGGACTGCAGTTCTGGCTCCTCAGTCCCAAGGACATTCACCAAATTTCCAGTGCCTCCCAGTTCCCAAGTTTTTCAGTCACTTGTCAGGTTGGCCTATGTGAAAACACAGAGGTTAGTGAGCCTAAGAAACACATTTCTTTTCAAAACCATCACATGGTTTTTACTCCTCTTTCCAATTTTAAAAGGGAATATTATGGAATCTCAATTTAGGAATTTTTTTTTCATTAAATTCAAAGTGAAACTTTTTAAACATAAAATAATAATGAATTTTTCTGACATTGAAACACAGCAAAAAAACCACTAAGAAAACATATATACAAATCTTTAGTTTTAACTACATGTTCTGTTAGACAAGAACCTAAACTAAAAGAGGTATTCTGACATGATTAATGGACTATATCCTCTTTTGAGAAACCACTAAATACATAACTTGCACTGTAGAGAAGTAGTATTTTTCTCTCATCATGTACACAGGGACCTTTCTAATTACTTAAAATTCATTTAAGGACTATTCAATTTCTCTTCTTTATGTTTTGAGCAAATCCATTTTTTTAGTTTGTTTGGCTTTATCTATAAATAATGCAAGAAATCAAAGCATTCTGATATTTATTGGAAATAAATTAGGAAAGTTCAGCATTTAGACAGTAACAGATAATTTTTCCCATGGGTCTTTCTGATGTAGTTCTTTTTATCCTTTGATTCCCTATAAGCAATCAATAACAAAATTACAATTCTTTATGCAATTATATCTGGTTACAGAATTAATAGGTTTAGGTTTGGTGACTGCTGAATTTGATTCATTGGGAAAAGTAACAGAAGATGCGTCATAGCTAGTGTTTTAATGAGGAAACCTGTGCTTTCTGCAAAGAGGGAAGTGTCTTGGGGGCTATGTTTTCAGGAGATTGTTGCTGTTGAATAGTTAGATTAAGATGGAGCCTTGCACAGAGGGGAAAGGCAACTGGTTCTGCCTTTGTCTCAGAAGAGGAAAACCAGTGAAGAGTATAAGAAATGAATTACCAGACTTGTCTCTGCCTGGCCCATTAGATGAATGGAATAATTACTTTTTAATTCCACAAGGATCAAGTGTTTTTTTAGAACCCTGTGATTCTCAAGGTTGGATAAATCAAGATGTGCAAAAATAGGCTCCACACTGAAAAGCAAACGATAACGTTTAATACTGAGCATGGAAAACCGTGCTTTGATCACCCCCATCTCCTGAAGAAATTAATTCTCTAATGAAATTCAATGCTTTTCTGCTAGAAATTTTAAGTTATTCATCTGGAAGAAGTTAGACACCCAATTTCCTAAAGGAGATGCATTTTGGTGGCTCCCCAACCAGCAGAGAGTAAGGCAAGAAATGTTAGTCAGACCCTGAAGGAAGCGGAAATATGCTTTTAGCACTTAGACATATGAGTCTCGCTGATCATCCAATTATATAGCAGGGCAGCTTGCTTACAGCTTGCACCTTCTGAATCTTCCTCAGCAGGACTGATACTCTCAGCAATTGCCTCTTGCAGAGTGTTGCCTACTTTATGTGCTCTTCCATCAGCAGAGTCATCCAACAGGATATGCAAGCATAAGATATTCTTCAAGAGCTAAATGATAAGGCTTAATGTGGCTGATGTCAATTTTTTTTGCCTGAGGTTTCCATGATAAAAACCCAGTGGTGCAAAATACATGGTTCAGACCACAAGACTTATGAGGAGCAGCTGAGGCAGCTGGGCTGTTTATCAAGGAGAAATGGAGTCTCAAGGGAGGCTTAATCCCTCTCCACATGTGAAAGGAGGTTGTAACCAGGTAGAGGTCAGTCTCTTATCTTGGGGAACAAGTGACAGAACCAGAGAAGATGTCCTCAGGATATGCCAGAAAAGACTTCAGACTGGATATCAGAATTTTTTTTTTTTCTGAAAGGGTATTCAAACATTGGTATAGGCTGCCCAGGGAGGTGCTAAAGTCACTGTCCTCAGAAGTGTTCAACACTTGTATAAATGCGGCACTATGGTTTAATGGCGAACACCATGGTTCTGGTGAACTCAATGACTTTTTAAAGTCTTTTGCAATTTTAATGATTCTGTGATTCTATGATTCTGTGATCTAACATCAGTACCAGGGCTAACCCTCAGTGACTTTGCACCCTGATTTATTCTGACCAGGTTCTGGATGACTCTAGAGCTGTTCTTACAGATGTCTCAAGAATGTTGTGGGAGTGGGTTTCTCAGCCTTACTGTAACAGTAAAGAACACAGCAACCTCTTCTAACAAGTAATGAGCTTCAAATATATATGTACCCATGACTTCTAGACTATTGAAATACTGACAGGAAAGGTGGCTTCAGCTATCTCACAAAAGCAGTGTTGAGAAGGAGGAGCACAGAAACTACTTCTAATGCTGGTCAAACTCTAAGCCCAGTCCTGACACTGACTAGACTCAAGTGCCCCCCAAAAAATGCTGAAAAAACCCACCCTAGTGGGTCTTCATTAGCTAAGAAATTCTGAACTACAATTGTGTAAAGGAGAGGAAAAAAAGTATGATAGTCTTTCCATATGTCACTCTTTCTCCATAGGCTGACCCAAAAAGAAAAAAACACCATGATACACTTAACAGCATGGACTTGTATTCATTCTCCTTCTGGGGTTCTCCTCTTTCCATATGCTTCCACCTAAGCTAAGTACAATGTCCTAACATTGAACATGCAGAACACCGCTTCAGTATGCTCCTAAGAAAACAAGATGCACAAGACCTTAATCCTCCCATGTACTCACATACGTATATGCATATTTACATCTACAAACACACACCTCTGAGTCCAAAAAGATTTGAAAAAAGTGCACTGAAGACAAGAAATGGTGGTTGAATGGCAAATCTTATAAACTTGAAGCTGTATTTCACAATGGTGAGACTGATGCTGATGTCTTGACATTTGAAAATACTTCTTCCCCTCTACCATTTCAAAAACTGTTGGTTGGTTTGTCCCACCTGTCATTGTTTCCAGAGATATCTCTACTGCTATACAGTGTAATCATTCCAGCTGATGTGTCAAGCTGTTAAATGTATTATTAGTATAAAATAGATAGGACAGTTTCCACTGAAATAGAAGACTTAGGTTTAGGTGTTTTAATTGTTACATACAGGAAAAAAAATGAAAATGGTTGTTCAATTTAAATAGTCACATTTACTTATCCACTTCCTTAGTTCTGTTCAGAAAGATCAAGTGTCCACCAGTTTGTTAGTAATGCTCACAATATGTATCTAAGGTCAAAGAAATGTACATTGAATAAAAGCAAATGTAAAAATATGTAACTCCACATTTCTGATAAAATTTTATTTGAAGCCTAGATTATAAATGCAAATACAAATGGCAGGACATGAAACAGCAACACAAGATTTTTCAATTAATTAATGCAGTAGTGCAAAATTGCAGGAGTGAGTTAAGGCAGATAGTGCTATAGAGGTTTCAACCTTGTTCAATGTAAATGCTCTATGAGGTTCCTTAAGAAGAAGACTCTGGGAGTACTATTTTAGAGTGGTGCCTAGTGATTTAAAGTAATAGAAGTCATGTGGCTAAACCACAAGGCAGCACACTGAAGATGCACCTTTAATACCTTGCTTGGCTGACAAGATCGAGTCCGCTCTAATCCAGCTGTTTCTGATACCAAGCATAACACTAAATACTGTTCTAAATCTAAATGGGATTTGTGCTGTGCTATGAAACCACATCAACTTCTGCAACAAGGCTAGTATTTAATTCTTTAAAAAAAAAAAATCTCTTCAGGATATTATAGAAAATTCTACACCTTGAGTGTTGAATTTCTCAGGTGGTGGATTTGCTCTTGTTTTCTGAAAGTAGAATTCATTCTTGTAAAAAAAAAAAAAAAGAAAAAAGAAAAAAAGAAAATTAAAATGAAACCATGGAGACACTTTTTTTTTTTTTTAATATGCTTTATTCTGGTGTAGTTTTGCCTGTGCAGAATAAAGTAAGTACTTCACCCATTTTTGTTATGTTGATCCAGCAGAAGAGATCATTTGATCTTTCTTGTAGAAGATAGGTGCTTTACCAGGAGGCAGCTATGAGGACATATTTGTTTCACCTTATATATGTTGAAGTGGTACTGCTATAGAATAAATTATTCAAAATTAAAGTACTGCATTGGGATGCATTCAGATCCCTGAGGAACACTCCTGCTTCTGTGCAAGAGGTACTTCCTGTTTCATATTACAAGCTCAAGATTGGTAGGGGCTGTAACTGGTTTTTGCCCTCCTCTTCAAATTCTGCACCTGAAAAAGTTACATCTACATAGCTATGCACAAACAGTTTGCAACTTTATACCCTGCTCCCTGTCCCTTTAGATTTGTGTTTCATTGGCCCTCATTTGCACTGCTTTGGAAATAGCTTAAGGTACACAAAGAAAAGCTGCTCTTATTTCAGAAAGAGAAAGGGCTTAATACAGAAATATGTGCAATTAAAACATTATGTTAATCACACAAGCATTATTTGTTGCACAGTGCAGAAACAAATGTATCTCCGTTGTTTAAACATGGCCCTGACCAAACACTGACCCCTTGCTGCTGTCTATTGGAGCTTTAAAAAGTTTATTCTTCACCTTTCCTCTCACAAATCCTCTGTAAAAATTTCTGCACTTGGAAGTATAGTGATCTAAAATTTTATTTTACCTAGCCCTCATGTCTACAGTCTCTTATCATCACAAAAAAGCATTGATCATCTAATTTTCATGATCTAGCATTTTTCTCAGCCACGCATCCTTTTAATAAATTACCTCAGTTTGGCATCTGAGAAGTTGTATGAAGTTGATGCACACTGGACTAATCACAAAACAAATTTCAAGGAGTAAAGCATGCTGTTATTGATACCTTTCAACCAGGACACCCTTGAGTCTTGAAGTAGCAATAGTCAACCACAGCACACTTTCCATTTACCTTTTCAGTCTTTAGTATTTGGTAGCATATTTGTCTTTGGTAAGCTGCAGGCACCCCTAGGACCAGGTCTGTGTGAGATTCTAAGAGTGTTTCTAGGAACATCTCACAGAACATAACAGCTTCTCTAGAAGTCCCTGATACTTAGGACAGAGAGACTTTGCTGGTGGAAATAACACATCTACCCAGGCACTGACAACAAAGATTATCAGCCACCAAAAGCAGAAAAGCAGCTGAAGAGCTGCAGAAGAAACTGCCTTGATAACAAAACCAAAAGTGGCTGTGTAATGCAGCATTCACTGAAGTTCAGAAATAGCAGTATCAATGGATGTCTGATAAGGCAGAATCACTTTCACTCTGTAAAGAAGTCACACACTCTGATGTGCACAAAAAATATGATTTGTGTATACAGCAATTGTGGGATGAGATTTTTAATAATTATAAATTCTTATTAAAATATCTAAATAGTATTATGTTCTATGTATGCTGAACACAGAAAACAAATGCATTTGGGAGGTGGGATGGAGATGCAGGTCTCATATATGACCTTAAATTTGCAGTTAATGAGTGTGACATACCAAATGGTACGAAAAAAGCTGCATTATAGTTTCTTTTCTGTAGTCTACGGGTTTATCCTGTCTATGAGTGAACTGTATTACTTTGGTCCTTCAAAGAGTGGTGTCTCTATAAAACACCAAAACAAAAACTCTGAGGAAGCAGAAATTACATGATAGTAACAAGAACATCTCTTGTTCCTGGTAGGTGTGTAGTCCATGTGTAGATTACCCTGCAGTTGATCCCATGTTCCCTTTTCTATTAAGAAAGCTTGTTGCCCTGATTTTTAAAAGTGTTACATTTTCTTTTATAGTTCTTTTGAAAGTTTTAATGTTCTCATAAAATTTCTTTAGCCTTCTGATATTTACATATTTCTACTGGAGTTCTCACTCACTGTGCATGCAAATAATGATTATTTTGCATTCTTCTTTGGGGGAGGAGAGAATTGATGGACTGTTGGTTTGACCAGTGTGGTCGGAGAGGCGGCGAATCCATCCTCCAATCCACTGTCACTTTTGGAATTCTACATATTGCGAGGTCAGAAATAAAATTGGCTCTTTTTCTCTTTTGAACTTACCAAGCTTCTGTGTACTAATTTTGTGTCCAATAATGACAGAAGCTCTTAGTACAACATATTGGGTGGGTGCTCAGGTTATGAAGGAAGCAGAAGTTTGGAGATTGACAAAGGGCACAAGAAAAAGTGCACTTATAGGTATGACTCTGAGACCACATTGGCCTGTGAGAACTTTTCATCTTTCCAAGGGCCCCATTAGATTATGTGCAGACTTCCTGGGCAAGACTGTGTAGAAATTCCCTTCCATTACCCCTCCAGAAAAGAGGATATTTTTAACCTTAGTCATTTTAGAGAGACAGTTTACAGTAAGGACACATAAATAGCTGTATTGGCAGAGTGAAGCTAGGCAGCAACAAGAGGAAGACTATTGTTGTCTTCTGTGTTGTTGCCAGTGGAATGGGCTACACCAGTCTTTTGCACCTCTTCCAATCCTTTGACATCAAATTCTCACTTCACTTCATCCTTAGAATCAGCTATACAACAAATATATTAGAATGAAATCCCATCAGGTTTCATTTATGGTATATGCAAACAAATCCAGCAAAAATTGAAGGTTAGGCTTGTGTGTGTTTATAAGAATATACATTGCAGCTGATACAGAGAGCTATCAACTCACATAGGAGCAGGTCCCAGGAGCAGAAATACAGTAAAGATTGGAAAAAAAAAAAGCCAAAACAAGTTAAAATATACCATTTTCCTCTGACAATAATCATATCCAAGGATGTTTCTTATCCACTTCCAAGCACCCAGAAGTCTCTTGGTTTGGTCAGGTGCTGAGCGATGGGGGTCTCTAGAGCTCAGCAGGAGTTAACCCTGAAGGGAATCCTGCTGGCCTGGAACAGGGAGATAAATGCTGATTGAATAAGGCATGGTTAATAAGACTTTTGTCTTCACTCCTCATTATGGAATGGTTGGTTTTGTTATAAAATTAATTAGCATACATGTGGAAGTACTTTGTGGAAGCAGCTTAATCTCAAGCAAATGTGAAAATAAGCCAGTATTTTTTTCTAGAGACTGATTTACATTAATTATCTTCTACTTTAAAAAACCTCACAAACTTTTTTTAAATCATTGTTTCTTTGTGGAAAAATGAAGAACAGAACACATCTGTAAAACACTGTACATACGAATTTCTAGCATTTCCAGCAAGGAAGTATTCTCCAAAGGCAGAAAGGCTTGGCTTTAAGTCAAAAATGCTACTTCACAACTAGCTAAAGTCAGAGACCTCAGTTTCCTCAGTTTATATCTAGCTACCCAAATTACTAGCTTCATTCTCAAAAAATTATGACCTTCTGAGAACCAGACTTAATTTCAGGAACCTATATGTGGATTTAGGTGCCTAAACATTGCCACACTCTGTTACTTTTCTTTTTTTTTTTTTTTACTTTATTAACTACAGCATTGATCATTTACCCATACAAAAGTTATCAGGACAGTTTGTGATCTCAGAAAAAGACTGTTTCACAAAGATTTAACCAGAAACAATGTAGCAACTTCAGACTGCAAATATCTACAATGGAAGCATATGGATTTTCAGGGTGTATGTCTGTGTTTAACTTCCGCTTTGGTCATGGGCCTTTGCCAGATCTCAAGTCCTTTAGTCATCCTGCAAGGGATGAAATGCACCCTTGCTATCTTCTCAGACATGCACTGGAGCTTTTTTACACAGCAGTTTGACCCAGTGGTGGGGATGACCTGCTTCTCTGCCTGGCATGGAGCAGGAGCTCAGCGGCAGCACATGGAAGGATCTGGGAGTCTGCATTTAGTCCCAGCTGTAGAGACCCACTTGCACACAACTAGGATCCACCCTGTCCCTCATACTTTTAAAGAAAGCTCTCATCCCTCCTGAAGAAATTAAAAAAAGAAGGTGAATTGTCTACCTAAGTCAGCATTATCTCATGGAATAAGTTCCCATAGAATGATCACTGAGTAAACCTCCCAGATCATTCCACCTTGACAAATTTCAGGCACTGCCGTGCAGCAGCAAAATATTATAAACTCATAAACCTGCCTGATGTATCTGTTTTCATCTCTGCTATAAAGAAGAGGTAGGAGTGTTCCACAGGACTTCTGTCAATATCCCTCTGCCTCTCCAACAGCTAGGGATAGGCAAATAGAGTGAAGATGCAGTTGTGCATCTAAACATAACCTCTCCCTCCTAGTGTGAAGAGACACAAATCCAAGATTCCTTTCCCTCAGGTATCTCTAACCAGAGTGTATATCTGACTCCTTCATGTTGGAGGAAAAAAGTTTCTTTTGTTTCATGACTGCTACCTGTCTCTCTCTTGAGTAGGAGGTCACGGGTTAAGGAGGAAGGCGTACATTGGCAGGTTTGCCTTGCAAGAAGAGAAGTGTTAAGAAATGAGATGTGAAGCAAACAGACAGCTCTGGTGAGGAAGATGGACTTACCCTTACAAATTTGTGACAATGTGTACCTGGATGTCCAGGGATCATCACAGCTACCTCTGCCTCTGGGTCCCAGCAGGGACACAGGCTGTTGGCTCCTCTGAGCCTGGTAGGCAAAGCAGACTGGTTTGGCCAGTGCTAGTGTCACAAAATAGTCATACATCTCTTTTGTTTTTAACAAATTCCTAAATTGTGCTGTTGAAGGAGGTTAGATTGAAACAAGCTTCCAGATCGCTAAAGTTAAAAACCCCCAGACATAAAACAAGTAACTATTTGCTTCTCTCCAGATCCTGTAGGAAGACTTGCCATAGCACAAAACCTTCAGATTTTCACAGAACATACCCTTGTTGATCGTCACTGGGACACATATTTTACAGCAAGACCATGTTTGGCTCAGCCTTAGTGAGTCTGCAAATTTACTTTGTTTAAGATAGTAATGCTGTTACTTCTGCTAGGAAAAAAAAATCAAACCAGAAACTAGCACATGACATGAATAAGACTTTTCTCTCAAAAAGGGAGAAAAGATTTTGTAAAATCTTTCCTTCCTCTCCCTGGGCTGCTTTACTCAACTATAAGATCCAGTTCTTACTTTGACTTAATTACCTAAAATATTCTATTTATAACTGGAGCTTAGTATCTATCCTTGTAATTTTCACTAAGAAAATGTCAATATTTTCCTCATTCATATTTTACCAGTCCTGAGTACAGAACCAACACTCTTACCCATTTCTATCAAAACCTGAGCTGTTAATGGATGTTCATGTCTATTTCATTTAAAGCGCTACTGTGTTTAAACACCTAGATTACTGAAGGTAAAAATAACTGGCAATCTCAGAAGTGAACATTTTACTTGTAATATGGATGATTTTATCATGCGCCACAACATTTTTTTACTCATTATTTATTAATATTTTAAATAGCTCATAAAATATGAAGGTTGAGGTCAATGATTGCTGACAAATAAAAGAACAATGAAAAGGACAAGCAAGGGCATTATCGAGAGCATTATCCACTATAAAAAACTTCCTAGATTTTCTTTGCACACATTGAAATACAGTAACCACTTAAAAGGCCCAAGTAAAGGAAAAAGAAAACTTATTTTTTAATAATCAACATAGTTTCCAGTTTCATGTATACTCACATGTGCTTCAGAAAGCATCTGGATTTTTATTGCCATCCGTTTTTACTTATCAGTTTCATTCTGTAGCCTCTATCTTTACTTTGCTGCTGGGGAGCCTCATCTCCTCTGAGCAGACTGGTGAGCAGAAGACAGTTTTCCACTTGGCTCACAGCCCCACACTATGCATTGTCAACATGACTGTGTTTAATAATAATTCCTGCTGATTCTGTTGTGGAAAAACTTACTCTTCATAAGCTGAGTAGCTTGTGGTGCCAGTGCATGTGTGTATAATTTTTTTTTCTCTCATTTTTACAGACTTGGGCCCTGGTTTACAAAAGACTGCTTGAGCATGTGCTAAAAGCTAAACATACTCGTTCCCACCTTTATTTAGCAAAGCACTTAAGGATGTATTGAATCTGGCTGGCTTCAAAAGGCCAGGCAGATTCAATATGAATGCTGAAGCTCTTGTTGATTCAGTCTTAGCTCTCAGGACTAAATTCTAGCTCAGACACTCTCAAACCTACCTACATCTCCCTCCCCCAACAGCAAGATTTATGCCTTTCACAACAATACATTTACCAATTTAGAAGTTATCACATTTCCCATACATTGTGTATTTCAGAAAACTATACCACATATATGATCAGAACTACCTCTCCAGAGCAGTGAGTGATCCACATAATCTGCATTTCTGTGTCACTTCATAATACAGCAGGGGGGAGAAAAGAAAACCTATTAAATGAGTCCATAATTGTTATGCGAAGGACACCAACAGTTCCATTTCAATTCCATCACAATTTTCCTCTGATAGATACACTCTCCCTAAATAACAAAGGTGTTTCCACCTTCAATAAAAAGAAAGGAAAAGGAGCCATATTTCTATATATACTGTGGTGTTTAACACATACCTTTTAAAGAGCTGTATGTTATTGAAATATTAAAATACAATATACACAATTTCTTCAAAATCTTCATCAGCTCTTAATAAAAATAAACAAATATAAATCCTTCTGGGGTCTAGAAGGAGGAGTCAGAAGTGGGAATCGTGTCAACTCATGAGAAGCATTTAGGGTAGTTGTCAAACTTAAACTGCAACAAATGTTTTCAAATTACATTCTCCCTCTGTGTCCAGAAGAAGGATTTATTTCAAGCAAACAACAAAACTGGACTGTGCTACATTTCCCTAGTTCATAAGCTCTTAGCATAATTTTAGAGTGCCAACCTATTAAGAAGGATTTTCAAAAACTGCTGTCATTGTAGCTGAAGCTGTCAGGGCATGCAGTGAAAACGTATAATTTATTTTTATTCTAGGTAATATGATTTTGTAAAGAGCAATAGGCAGTAAATCAGCAATGCTATCTACTAATATCTTTTTCCAAAAATGCTGATTTACAGACACACACCTTACCAAACTATTTCTCTATGATATTTACATTTGTTTAGACTGTTATATCTCTTTTGTAGACACCAGGTACATGGGTTTATCGTTGGAACACTTGAGCAAGTAACACTGCTGTCTCACACCATTCCCTGGATACTACTTGCATGGGTATCAAATACAAACTTAAATCTGCACAGGAACACCAAGTACCATGCAATCATGGCAGAATCTATAGCTCCGTAAAGGTTTCTATGTTCTCTATAAAACTCAAGAGAATAAAAAGGGAAGGTTGCAATTTCAATGAATCAGTTGGAAAGCTTTCTCTCTCAAAAAAAATTTTAAAAAGAAAATAAAGTAACTTAAATACTGTTCCTTTATTTTGTTTCAACCTATCTTCCTGAGCTTGCTGTTTGGCTGTTCTCCTAGGATGGCTGGAAATATTGCCACAAGCCTGGGCATCCTGGTTGCAGAGGAAGACAGTAAGAACTATCACATAACACACTGAAACCTTCCCTACAACCACCCTTCTTGGTAAATGTGTTAATGCTTTGCAAAAAGACACAACCTGAAGGTGGCCTGATTCAAATCTATCAGGCATCAGTTTTTCTGATGTACATATTGTACAATATGCAAAATAGTGTGTTGTCTTCTTTTGGAGCACTTCAGTCTACCCGTGCAATTTCAGAAATTCGATCCTGGTTTTCAGGAAACCAATCCCCTAATTTTGGTTATTTCATCAGCTTCCTACAAAATTTCAGCGCTTGTCAACTGGGCAGGTCAGTGAGAAAAACTTCACTGGTATAGAGAAAGTGGAAAAAATAAATACAGCAGTGATACTTTTGCATGCACGTGTACTTAGGTGAATGCAGTTGATAATAAGATGGTCCTGCCACTAAAGAGCTATCTGTAAGACATTTACATATATCAAACCAATTAATTGTTAATATGCTTCCAAACTGTTTTCCTGAAAGGATTATTTATTTCCCTTCCCCATAAATAGGAGTGACCTATTGAAAGCTAAGCTTGTGACCCTATGCTTTCTAGGTTTAGAAATAGAACCTACCTTTGCCCTGCTAAATCACACAACACAATGTCAAATGATCTGCAGATAGTTCTCTCAGGAATCTGGAAAGCTACTTAGGGTGATCTTCACAATAAAGAATACAGTTGCTAAAACAGCTTTTGAGACACTGGAGACATGATCATTCTCATACAGATGCAGTGATTTGTGGCTGTGGTTTGAAGCCATATATCTCTCAGAAGCTAATTCAGATGTTGTTATTTATTGCAAGTATGATTATTAATGATATCTTAGCAACTGTTGGAATTGACTGGTTTCACCTCAGGAAGTACAATATTTTAGATCAATGTTTAAAGAGCTAAGGAGAAATCAGTTTCTGTAGAAAATCAGTTTTTCATTTGATCTCCCCCACTTCTAACTGTAAGGTCTGTACCATCATTACTTACAGATATTTGCCTCATACTTTAAAAAATGGTTGTCATTATGAATAAGGAAAAAAAAACTGTCAGTTCTTATTTATTTTGAAAGATGTTTTTTACCAGGAAAAGAAAAAAAGAAGAGGGTTTTTTAAATGCCTCTGAAAAGGAGAGAAAAAGTAGTATTGTATGCAAATGCATGTACATAAATAAGTAATTATGTGTGTAGAATAGAAGGCCAAGTTCTCAAATCACTTGTAATTTTTGATAGGGAAAGTGAAAATACTTCTTTTTCAATTAAAAATCCTGCTGATCTGCAGAAGCACACACAGAAATGAAAACCTTGCAAAATCACTTACATATTTCATAGTACTCTTACTTCCGATGGCTTATGCCATTGTATTTTATGCATCAAAAATCATTAGTTGTCTATTTCATTATATTCTGTCAAGCTGTTGCTGAACCTACATTTAATATGAGATCTTCTGTCTTGGTGTCTGACAGAAAAAATGAGTGTAATAGAGAAAACCAGATGACCTCATTCTAATTTTGATCCCATTTGAACTCTGAGCTTCAAAGAGTGACTATAGCATAGCCTTTATTGGAGATGTGTTCTGATTAGAAGAGATTGTGAAAAATTCATGGGAGTTTAGATGAATCTTAAAAATTGAAGAGCAGTAAGTGGATCAGCCTTTTTAGCTCTTGCCTGAAGTCATCTTGTTTGCAGCTCATCCTGGTCCAGGAATTTGCCCTGTGTAGGTAGTGGGAATTCCTCTGAAGGACAGCAAACATGACTTCTGAACATGAGCTTCTTTAAATTTATTGAGAGTAAAGTGATAAAACAAGCAAAGGTGTGATAATGGTAGATTTTTCAAGGGAGATAAAAAACCAAAGAATTTTACAGACTACACAAGGTATGCCCTTTTACAACTACAGGTGTTAAAAGAATAATTTAAATATTATGCCTTACAATTATCTAATAACTAACAGTTAGCAACAAATAATTAGATATTAGTGTATCTAAAATATATAGTATTGTAATATTTAAAATTACCCTAATTGCTTTAGTAGACCTTTCACGATCAATGTCAAGTAGCAATACTAGAACAAAGAGGAAAAAAAAAGAAATATAGTGTTCACTGTCCAGAGCTATGTCAGTCTCAACTGTACATTAATATATTAATGAAAAACAATGATAGTTAACGTATTACATAATTTCCTCACAATAGTTAACAGCAATTTACTTTGTGCTTTTCTTTAAGGATGAGTGTGTATGAATAATTTAATTTCAGACTGCCAATGTTTTGTAACTACTTCCTGTAATAAAATATCTTAACATACTAAAAATACAATACTATTGATTATTTCATTTGGTCTATCAGCCAACAATAAACTGAATTATATTAGTCTAAATTGATAGTAATGACACCAGAAACTACAGAATCTGGTTTAGGGTCTACTGTGGTTTAGATGTGTAAGTATCTGACTTTTTCTTAAAATAAAAAAAACAAAAACAAAAACAAAAAACCTGAATTTGGATTTATGGTATTCTCAAACATCTTGTTTGCATGCTCACTAGCTCGCAAATATATATTTGTATAAATGTGCAGGCAGGCAGTATCACAGAAATTCACATGCATTTATTCCTATATCATATATATATCGACAAAAAATTGCTTATCAACCCATCCTCCTGTTCTGCAAAAAGGTGCAATACTTTGTGGTCAGTTATGGTGTTTGTGGTTATTAAGAAAACTGTAAACATTAGCAATTTTTACCAATAAAGTATTCATGGAGTGAGGCTTTCTTCTACAGACATCATGGCTCAAAATCTTTCCATTAAAAATGGGAAAAAAACCCAAAAGCTCTTCACAGACACATCTCAAACATAAAAGGCAGCAAATTTGTCAAAACATTTGTTTTGAATTATTTATTTGACTGTGATATTTCATAGCTTAATTCTTCAGTGTAACTTGAGAATCATGTGAGAAGAATTAGCCAAAATATCAAAGATTTTGCGTGCTAGAATTTTAATCTTTGCATACATATATATTGTGCTTAGACATATATTTCTGTCTTGCTATTTTGCACAAAGTACACAGACCTGCACACTAGTAGAAAAAAACCTCTGTAAAATGCTCAAGTATCTTAAATTATAGTGAATCTGGCTAAAAAGGATACTTGATTCATAAGATGATAGAAAATTTTGAACATTTGGTGGAGTTTTCCATAGTAGGAAATGATCATTTTTGACAACAATTAATGCCACAGGACACAAAAACCAAAAAACACTTTAATCCAACTCCTTACATTGCGAAGGAATCTTTTAGCATTCTTACTACCTTGCCATTATGCCATGATATTATCAGATTTATGAAGAAAAACAGAACTTTACAGCTTCTGTCCTTAGACAGCCACAGAGGATAAGGTTAGTGCATAATTTACATGGTTTTGTTGTTGTTTTATTGTTTGTTTTGATTTGGGGGTTTTGTTTGTTTTTTTGAGGAAAAGTACTGTAATGTACCTGAGTACCTAAGCCAAATATTCCCAAGAGTCTCTGTAAAGAATTTGGGGCTGAGTAACAAGAAAGACTTCAGGACTGACTATCCCAGTATGACTGAACAGATAAGTCTTGACGGAATGCAATGAGCTTGCATATCTAGACAATGAATACCGCATCAGATAAAACAAGTGAATATCAGGACTGAAACAGCTGTAAGAATTTGCAAAGGGATGCCAAAAAGCATACCAGAAAATGTCAAGAAAAGTATAACAATCTCTGGTTGCAGAGATTAGGGTGATAAATATGTGAATGATAAGCACTGTGCTAGAACTTGCTCTCCTAGAAGCGGCTTTGCAAGTAACAATAAAAGAAATACCTAAAAAAAAAAAATAGTGACCAATTTCTGAAGAAAATCTTGGAGTCATAATGTAAATGGAGGATATTTGGTAAATAAAACCATTGCTGAAACATTCCTCTGGAATATCTCGGTCATTGCTGTTTTATCAGAGCTTGGGCAAATTGTTCTGCTCTTTAGAAAGGAGAACAAATGCACAGCAATTTTCAAGATATCATAATGGAGGATTTGAAGAAAATAATTATGGTAAACATATGGAAATGCTTTCCTCAAAAGTATGAAAAAGTATTTTGGAAGTTCAGGTTCTTATGTGCGGCTAATAGTAAGTTTGTGTGCATGGCACTTACATAGCAGTAACTCATACTGTATCAGGTGCTGGCTCTGAAATATTGAGTGAAACTAATTCTCTCCAATGGAAAACTCATATGGTGGTGGGGAGCTCTGCAATCTGAGGGGCTGTTCATTATCTCCCTGGAGTCACTGAAATGAGTAGAAAGAGAAAGGGTCAGGAACTCCTGAGCTCGAAACCCATTAAAATTACAGCAGCAGAGAGAAAATGAGCAAATCTTTAGACAATTTTGTAGAAGGCTTCTCATCAGAGTATCTGTGGCAGCTATTAGTTATGGGATATCCTGGAGAGTCATTAGCATCAACACTGCATGCTTTTCCCTTTGTTCACAGTTTCAATATTGAACAGGGAAGGTCCTTCCCTCCAAACCATGGGAGCAGAAGTTGCTGTGGTGTGAAATAATGTTCTTCCTGGTTTCCATCTCTTGAGCTGGACTGCAGCTGTGGGGAAGCCTTGTGAGGCAGTGCAGGAATGTAAATTTGGAGGGATTAATGCACTCTGCCTTTCTCATAAAACTCTTGCAGGAGCTGGCCAGCATATCATTCTTGAAAAGCCACCCTGATAGAGAGATCTTTATGTTTCATATTTTCCACTTAATTTGTAGTGACATATTTTGTTTACTTATGGCCCCTGATGTGTCTTTGGTTAGTACAAAACCATTGCCTTATCTCTTGAGAAGAAAGTTAGCTCATGCTTCATTTCAAAACTGCTATATAATGGTCAGTCTCAGCATGCAATTTTTGTTTAACTTGTACACTTGGTACTGAGATCACCACATGGAAACATTGATTCCCAGGCATCCATGTCTGTTATATGGGCTATCTGTAAAATAATTATAGGCTTCCTGTTCAGCAGTTCACACTCCCAGTTAAGTATCTGATCATACATTCCACTGATTTGTAAAACAACACAAGCATGAGATGTAAATACATATATACCCACTCTGTTTAAAGAGATTATTTACACTGAAGATGGATGTACATCAGGACAGCACCATATTTGGTACTACATGATGAAGTTTCCTAGCGTAAGCAGCAACTGTAGATTTGATATAAAAAATATTTTTCATCACCAAATAATTAGTGTTTTTGTAGCTAGCCCTACTGAATTCAGAGCTGGCTGTGGGGAAATGCAAATTAATTTCAAATGTGGCCAATTAGGTGAGTAAGCAAAACTCATTCATTTTGAATTGCCATGGGTTATAGAACATGAATCACTGTCACAGGTCAGCTGCTCCTAAATTGCTAAATGCAATTTAATTTAATTCAACTGGTCTTATGCCTTTAGACCTAAAGTAGTGGATATAAAAGGAAATGCCACTTACGCCTTTCGAAGCCTTCCAGCCTTTGGATAAGTTCTTAATGTAAATACTTGTGTTCCATTTTAGGAAACTTACAGAAGAAAAGCTCCATGAATCTTAGCTGGAAAACTTAGGTTCAAGAGACACAATCAAGAGGAGATTGGTACTGCTGCTGCTGTATTCATGGATAGATAGTGCACATCATCCTAAAGAAGAACTGGTAGAGACCTAAGTTTGGTGCAAACTAGCAATTGTGCAAAGAGGGTTATTTTCTGCTGATATATGCAAAAATCCCACATTTATTCTTCCAATGAAAACAATAGAAATACTGGGGTAAGAAGATTTTAGATGAATTATGCAGCTTAGCCACCATCTAATTTTCATCACCCAGCTTATTGAAATTTAATTTTCTTTCCTGCAGCTGTTTTACATGCTTAACTAAGTAGGTCCAAATTCACAGTGATGCAGAAGAAGAAAACATGATGCAAAAAAAAATCCCCAAACAATAGAACTTTGACACAGTAAGAAATATTAAATTAAAGAAGTCTCTGCATTCTTTCCAGGAATAAGTTCTTTCACCTCTTTGGTGTTCAAGTTATGAAAACTTAGATTCCTCAAGAGATCAGCAAATAAAAGAATACAGTGGATGGCAAGGAAGCCATTGTTTGATCTCCTTACACACCATTCCTTGATTTGGTCTGGATAACTTCAGAGAAGATATATATTAATTTACTTCCACCACAGGGTCTTTCATATGGTATGGTCTGTCTCATTCTGACAATTAATTTTCCATGGCCTATTACATTTCCTAGTGGAAACATTGATGAAAGTTGTGAAACAATCGTATGGTTGCAAGAGTCTATCCATATTTTCTCTTCTTCTCTGGACATTTAAAATAAAATGAAGAAAAACATACCATAGCATAATTAATCAAAAAAAATGAAATAAAATAATTATAATCTGGGAACTTTTTCCCCAGTAAAGAGAGAAAGAACAAACCAAATACAATTGAAACTCTCTTTTATTGAGAAATGACACTATTTCTAGATGAGTAGAAAGTAGATGCTGGCAAAAAAAAAAAAAAAAAATGAGGCTTGTTAATGATGCAATGCTTAAAATCAAAGAACATTAAGTCTAACACTCAGCTAAACCCACAAAGAATTGCTACAAGAAATGAGAAGCTCTGACAGAAACTGAACAGCCTGAAATCTTGTCTTTCTAGCCAGGGAATGGTTAGAGGTCTCAAAAGATCTAAAATAAATTCCAAAAAGCTATAAAAACAAGAGAATGAAAACCACATGCAACATAATGGAGTCTCAAAGCACCAAAGAATTTCAGTCAAGTATAGGCAGAATACACAGATATATAGGTTACTTCCAGCTTGGATGAGTTTTGAACATTCATATACAAAAAGCCCTTTTTTTAAACTTTTTTTTCCCTTCATGAAATGGTGCAGAATGAGCATATTTGTGACACATCTGGTGAACAATTACTTTTACTGGCCATTTTTTTTGATTGCCCCTCCCTTAAAATTTAAACTATCATGTAGCAGAAGATACTTCTTTCCCATATTTTTTTCTTTCTGTTTTTGATTTTTTCTGTTCTTCTCACTTCATGCATTATATGCACTGCTAATAATGAATAGAGCTCGAGCAGTCATAGGCTGGTGCTTGACATTGAAAGGTATTCTGTGCTTTATTATTTTGGTAGTTTAGTGAGTGTGACAGAGGATGAAGATTAGTTCTAATTTTGTCATTTCGTAACTCACAAAAACACTTTAAGTGCAGTAATTAAGGTGAATATCAGCAAGATACAACATTAAGTATCTTTTGAGTTACAACAAACAGCACTACTCAAGTGTTATGACAGGTGGCAAAATTCAAGAGATACTGGATGAGACTTCACAAGACTGCTCTGTTACCTAAGGTTATTTCCTTCTATTTTTTTTTTTTCCCTAATATATGCTTTTATTTTGTGGAAAAAGCATACTGTCAGTAGTCATTAAATTGAAAGAATTCTGCACAAAAGTCACAGGTATAATCCTTTTTTCAAAGAGGCACCCTAAGAGTAACATCTGCTACCATCTGGTGCTTTAATACACATAATGTTGGCCAGTGAGGTCAGTCCACTCCTTAGTGGATGGGTATATGAATTGCAATATAGTCTTCCTAAAATGAGGTACTCTGCCTCATGATCTCAACAGGAGAGCTGACATAAAATGTGAATTATTCTCCAATACTTGAGTGGTTTTCTCCTAAAGTGAGGCTAAGGCAACCTGAGAGCACCTGCACTTGATGTGAGATTGGGAAAACCATACAGGTGGTGCTGCCTCAGCAGGAAACTCCCTCCTTTCTGAGGGATTGTCAATTATTTTTCGGGAAATTAAACAGAGGAATAAATATTATATGCTGATGGATATTTGTCAGAAAAGATAGGAATACTTTCAACAGACCTTGTCAGACACAATACATTCCACACATCTACATTTTCTATGGCAAAGGGAATAGAGCTCTCCAGCTGCTCCCCTGGCAAAACTAAAGTTTTGTCTCATAAATTTAAATTATTGATGACATAATGGTGGAATGGAAATGTATTGGAACTATAAACATAAATCCAGGAAAAAAAACCTGGAAGGAAGAAATGAAAAGTCTCTGACATACCACAGATCTTCCATTTGTTGTGATATTCTCTCCAACTGAACACTTTGTAAAGCAATTTGTTTCTTTTTTAATTTCTCTCCACCTCCACGGAAAGTGATGAACATTTTTGTGAAGCTCACAGAGAGTGCTAGGTTGCAAATATAACAGAGCTTGCCAATGCCTGTGAGTCCTAACTGAGAATATTTTCAGTTGTGTCAGCATTTAGGTATTATTGTAGTGTTATCATATCATGGCATAAAAAAATAGGCATTTGTGCCAAAAGCTTAATGTTCATTGAAAGCACACATCAAATATCCATAGGTACTTTTGGGTTCTTTGCCAAAACATCATTTTAATACGAGCCATTCAATGGTTTTTCCTCTCAATCATGAGAAATTCTACATTTTAATTTAAACCAATAAGAAGAAAAACACTGGCACATTTTCTGCATCTGAGACAGATGAGGAATGAGGAAATTGTTTAATAAACTGCAGTACCTTGGGATGATTTTACAGACTTGGAAAGGAGACAGTCTCAGGTCTAGAGCCTGGTGAAGGTTCTGCTTTTTTTTCCATACAATGAACTTGTCACTTTTGTAAAAAGTGCAGAACTACACAACAAATTTATCAACCTGTGTAAATGATAAAGATTTGTAAGTAGAGATAGAGGAAAAAGAAGAACGACTAAGAGAGGTAAAATTTTATTCAGGAATGTGGAAAATATTCTGTATAATTTCTTGAATTCACTGAAAATTATATCTGAATTATTAAAACAGAAATTAGAGAAGCAGAGTTGTGTTCTATATCACTGGGCATTAAACATTTATAGGCATATCAAACATGAGAGGCTAGTGGAAATAAAATCTGAAATTGAACAAAATACACATGCTTCAGACTACATTCAGATCCAAATGAATATCTTACCATATAGATATGCTAGGTGTGAAGAATAGGAATTTATTTCTATGACTGCTATTAAAGAGTGTTTTTCTTTTGGAAAATCCAGCATAATTTCATCCAGCTGCACTCTGACAAACATTAGCTCTTGGGTGAAAGTAGAAGTAGCATTTGGTCATTACTCAGAACTCTTCGATCTTTACAAAACTCTGTACTTTATTATATTGTGGACTTTGCTAGTGTCCTAGGGTGACATTATGGTGTTTGTATCTCCAATCATGTGTACTGTTTATGTTTGATATTATGTTCTGTGCTTTCAGAACTGACTCTGAAAGTGAAGGTTTGTTTTGCCTGTTATCAGCTGGTTCACCTCCCCCCATGGTCTGTTGTCTAAAAAAGGCTAGTGCTGGCTGGCTTGCTTTGCTTGCTTTGCTTGCTTGCTTTGCTTGCTTCTGCTTTTGCCTTTGCTTCCTAGTTAGTTTAGCTAAGCAGTCCAATTCTTTCCCTGGACTGTGGCTTTTCCTTTCCTCTTCCTGAATACCATCCAACCTGCTCTGGACTGGGATCCGGGAAACATCAAGGAACAGCAGGAGCCTGCATTTGGTGATCTGCAGCAACCATCCCCAGTGCTGGAGAGCAATCCCCAGCGTCCAGACCCGGGCGACCACTCCCAGGAAAGACTCTCTGGATTTGTGAATCTATTCAGAGTGGTGAAAGAGTTACGTTGTCATCTGGTGTTGTTAATTTTGTTGGTGCTGGGGAGTGCTTTGTTCATTAAATAAACAGGTTCTTTTCCATTTCTCTCAGAGAAAATCTTTTCCCGAATGTCCTAGGGTGACTGTTATGGTGTTTGTATCTCCAATCGTGTGTTCTGTTTACGTTTGATATTATGTTCTGTGCTTTCAGAACTGACTCTGAAAGTGAAGGTTTGTTTTGCTGTGTTATCATCTGGTTCACCTTCCCCCATGTCTGCTGGAAAGCTAGAAAAGGCTAGGGCTGGCTGGCTGACTTTGCTTTGCTTCCTAGTTAGGTTAAGCAGTCCAATTCTTTCCCTGGACTGTTGCTTTTTTCCCTTCCTCTTTCTGAATATCATCCAGCCTGCTCTGGACTGGGATCTGGGAAACACCAAAGAACACCAGGAGCCGGCATTTGGAGATCTGCAGCAGACATCCCCAGCGTCCAGACCCAGGCGACCACTCCCAGGAAAGACCTTCTGGATTTGTTCAGCTCTTCAGAGGGGTGAAAGAGTTTTGTTGTCATCTTGTGTTGTTAATTGTTTTGGTGCTGGGGAGTGCTTTGTTGTTGAATAAACAGGTTCTTTTCCACTTCTCTCTCAGAGGGAATTTTTCCCTGAACCAGGTGGGTGGAGAGGGGCCGTGGGGGTTTATTTCCTGGGTTTTCCCCAAATTTGCCCTAAACTAGGACAAATATTTTGGCGCCCAACGTGGGGCTCGAGAGAGTGGAAAAAACCCTGTTGTAATCATATTTTTGTTCCAATTATTTTGTGTGGGTATGGAGCAGTTACTGGTTATGTTGTTTGAATTAATATTGTCTCTTGGGGTGAAGGCCTGCATGTGTCTCTGGTCCCTAGGGGTTTTTGAGATCTTAATCCCCCTGTGGTCCCTAGGTTTATTTTTTTATCCAGGAATAGCTCCGGTATTGTCCCTAATACGTAGATTTTGCAGTAGAAGGGCACTGACCAGAATATCCATTGTGCTGTGCTTGGGTGTAATAGCTTCCAGAGGGTTTATAAAGGTGCTGAGGTCTGTTCCTGGAATGTATGGTTCATGGTTATGGTTGTACAGCCAGTTTGTTAGAGGGGAAGTAGGGGATGAGGCTTTTCAGCCTTTGCTTTCCTTCTTCTCCTCCGAATGTGTTACCTCCCTATTAGAGAATGTTCAGTTTCCCCTGACTGTTAAGGAGACCATCTTCCTGGTGTTTAATCTAGTAAGCTTTCTCTATACAGTCTGCAGTCTCTCTAGAATGAGGGCTGAGATTTCTAGAGGGGCTGATGAGACCTCTGACCCAGGAGTAGACCCAGGTGTGAGAAATCCTGAGTGGTGTGGGAAATGGGAGGAGATGGGCCAAATTTTAAAGGAATTTTCTGACCCTATAGCCTGGGACTTTCCTAGTGAACAAATTCAGAATCCGGCTGAGGTGGCGAAGTACTTGAAAGAGAAGTGCCATGATAACTCTAAGGAGAAAAAAATCATTGCAGTGAGCTGGGCCCTGGCATATGCTTATCGCACCCTGCTAGATACTGTAGGGCAGCAGACAGAGGAAGGGGGGCAGGGAGATAAATCAGCAGCTATACCAGTCACTCAGGCTGCAGCAAACACCCCCGGCTCAAAGCCAGCAGCTAAACCAGACAGTGAGCCTAGGCTAGCAGCTAAACCAGACTCAGCAGCCAAGCCTCAACCTATGGCTGTTGCTACTAGCACAAGAAGTGGGAAGCGCACAGAAAAGACCAATCGACCAGTGGATGATGACGATGATGATGATAATGCAGGAGAGGGACCCTCAATGCCTGCTGACATAAAATCAGAAGTCAAAGCAACTGGTACAAGATCAGAGGCCAATACTGAGTCCTTTTCCCTAAAGGACCTTCGTGGCCTGAGGAAGGATTATACCCGACGACCTGATGAGTCTGTAATTAGTTGGTTGGTCCGTCTTTGGGATGCTGCAGGCGAGGCTACAATTCTGGATGGTACTGAGGCAAGGCATTTGGGATCCCTGTCACATGATCCTGTTATTGATCAAGGAATGATGAGGGGGGCTAACCCTCACAGCCTCTGGGCACGAGTTCTGGAAAGTGTAGCACAAAGATACCTGTGTGCAGATGATCTTTATATGCAGCAAACCCAGTGGAAGACTATAGAACAAGGGATCCAACGTCTGAGAGAAATGGCAGTGGCAGAGATTATCTTCTCAGATGAAATAACAACTAGGAATCCAGACTTGGTACCATGTACATCTGTGATGTGGCGAAAACTTGTACGGCTTGGGCCACATGACTACGCTTCTGCCTTAGCAATAATGAAGCAAGATGAGAGGGATGAGACTGTGCTCGAAATGGCAAGGAAACTCCGAGCATATGCAGATGCTGTACATGGCCCAACCCATGCCAGAATTGCAGCAGTGGAAACACGTCTGCAGAAATTAGAAGATAAGATAGAGGAGAATCATAAGAGACTCAGGGAGGAGATAAAGGAGGACCTTCTCCAAATCTCAGCAGTACAGATCAGAGGTTCTGGTATCCAACGTAGACGTTCCTCAGATGGTGAGAGAAGGTACACCCCACGAACTGAGCTGTGGTTCTTCCTGCGCGATTGCGGAGAAAACATGAGGAAATGGGACGGAAAACCTACTGGTGCTCTGGCACAACGGGTGCGTGAATTGAAGGAAGGTAAGATTCAGAGAGGAAGTGCCACCAAAAGGAGAGCAGCTCCAGTTGCCCGTAGCCAAACTGCCAGGCATGATGATGATGATGACATGTCTGATCCCCTTGAAGGAACTTCTAAGACATACGCCCAAGGCAAGAAGGATAACCAGGCTTAGAGGGGCCCTGCCTCTAGCCAGGTAGAGGCGAGGGAAAACCGTGTTTTCTGGACTGTGTGGATTCGCTGGCCTGGCACATCGGACCCACAAAGATATAAGGCTTTGGTTGATACTGGTGCACAATGCACGTTAATTCCATCAAGACACGTAGGGGCAGAATCTGTCTCTATTGCCGGTGTGACAGGTGGATCTCAGGACTTTACTGTGGTGGAAGCTGATGTAAGTCTGACAGGAAATGAGTGGAAGAAACATCCTATTGTGACTGGCCCAGAGGCCCCATGTATTTTGGGCATAGATTACCTTCGAAGGGGATATTTTAAAGACCCAAAGGGACTCAGGTGGGCATTTGGGATAGCAGCTGTAGCGACAGAGGGCATCCAGCAACTGAACACCTTGCCTGGACTGTCTGAGAATCCAACTACAGTAGGACTTTTGAAGGGAGAAGAACAAAAGGTACCAGTTGCCACTTCAACAGTGCATCGTCGACAGTACAGAACAACTCGAGATGCTGTGGTTCCCATCCATAAGATGATCCGAGAGCTGGAGAGCCAAGGGGTGGTCAGCAAAACCCACTCACCCTTCAACAGCCCCATTTGGCCTGTGCGTAAATCTGAAGGAGAATGGAGATTGACTGTAGACTACCGTGCATTGAATGAAGTGACTCCACCACTGAGCGCTGCTGTGCCAGACATGCTGGAACTCCAGTACGAGCTGGAGTCCAAGGCAGCGAAGTGGTACGCCACTATTGATATTGCCAATGCATTTTTCTCCATTCCTCTGGCAGCAGAATGCAGGCCTCAGTTTGCCTTTACATGGAGGGGAGTGCAGTATACCTGGAACCGACTGCCCCAGGGGTGGAAGCACAGTCCTACCATCTGCCATGGACTGATCCAGACTGCACTAGAAAAGGGTGAGGCTCCAGAACATCTACAATATATTGATGATATCATTGTGTGGGGGAACACAGCAGCAGAAGTGTTTGAGAAAGGAGAGAAAATCATCCGAATCCTCCTGGAAGCTGGTTTTGCCATCAAGAAGAGTAAAGTGAAGGGACCTGCTCGAGAGATCCAGTTCTTGGGAGTGAAGTGGCAAGATGGACGGCGTCAGATTCCTACAGATGTCATCAACAAGATCACAGCTATGTCCCCACCAAACAACAAGAAAGAGACACAAGCTTTCTTAGGCACCATTGGTTTTTGGAGAATGCACATTCCTGAGTACAGTCAGATTGTGAGTCCCCTCTACCTGGTCACCCGCAAGAAGAATGATTTCTGCTGGGGCCCTGAGCAGCAGCAAGCTTTCACCCAGATAAAGCAGGAAATTGCTCATGCAGTTGCCCTTGGCCCAGTCAGGACAGGACCAGATGTGAAGAACGTGCTCTACTCTGCAGCCGGGAACCATGGTCTGTCCTGGAGCCTTTGGCAGAAGGTGCCTGATGAGACTCGGGGCCGACCACTGGGATTTTGGAGTCGGAGCTACAGAGGGTCTGAAGCCAACTACACCCCAACAGAGAAGGAAATCTTGGCCGCCTACGAGGGAGTCCAGGCCGCCTCAGAGGTGATTGGCACAGAAGCACAACTCCTCCTGGCACCCCGACTACCGGTGCTGGGGTGGATGTTCAGAGGAAAGGTTCCTTCCACCCACCATGCCACCAGTGCTACATGGAGCAAGTGGATTGCTCTCATTACGCAGCGTGCCCATATTGGTAAGCTGAATCGCCCTGGGATTTTGGAAGTAATTACAAATTGGCCCGAAGGTGAAAGTTTTGGTGTCGCAGATGAAGAAGAAGAACCAGTGACACGGGCTGAAGAAGCTCCACCATATAACCAACTGCCAACAGAGGAAACACGCTATGCTCTCTTCACTGACGGTTCCTGTCGCATCGTAGGGATGAATCGGAAGTGGAAAGCAGCTGTATGGAGTCCCACACGACGGGTTGCAGAGGCCACTGAAGGAGAAGGTGGATCAAGCCAGTTTGCTGAACTCAAAGCCGTTCAACTGGCCCTAGACATTGCAGAAAGGGAGAAGTGGCCAAAGCTATACCTCTACACTGATTCATGGATGGTAGCCAATGCTCTGTGGGGGTGGCTAGAGAGGTGGAAAGAAGCTAACTGGCAGCGTAGAGGAAAACCAATTTGGGCTGCTGAAGAGTGGAAAGATATCGCTACCCGAGTAGAGAAGCTACCTGTGAAGGTTCGCCATGTAGATGCCCATGTCCCCAGAAGCAGAGCTAATGAAGAGCAGCAAAACAATCAGCAGGTAGATCAGGCTGTGAAGATAGGGGTATCAAAGATAGACCTCGACTGGGAACACAAGGGAGAGTTGTTCCTAGCACGATGGGCCCATGATGCCTCAGGCCATCAGGGTAGAGATGCCACTTATAAGTGGGCACGAGACCGAGGGGTGGATCTAACCATGGACAGTATTTCTCAGGTTATCCATGACTGTGAGACATGCGCTACCATCAAACAGGCCAAGCGGGTGAAGCCCCTGTGGTATGGTGGGCGTTGGTCCAAGTACAAGTATGGGGAGGCCTGGCAGATTGACTACATCACACTGCCCCAGACACGCCAAGGCAAGCGCTACGTGCTCACAATGGTAGAAGCCACCACTGGATGGTTGGAAACCTACCCTGTGTCTCATGCTACAGCCCGTAACACCATCCTGGGCCTTGAAAAGCAGGTCCTTTGGAGGCATGGTACCCCTGAGAGGATTGAGTCAGACAATGGGACTCATTTCAAGAACAGCCTTATCAACACCTGGGCTAGGGAACATGGCATTGAGTGGGTGTACCACATCCCTTACCATGCACCAGCTGCAGGCAAAGTGGAGAGGTACAATGGACTGTTAAAAACCACCTTAAAAGCATTGGGTGGGGGATCTTTCAAAAATTGGGAGCAACATTTAGCAAAGGCCACCTGGTTAGTTAACAGCCGAGGTTCCACCAATCGAGCAGGTCCTGCCCAGACTGAGCCCCTGAATATAGTAGACGGAGATAAAGTCCCAGTAGCACATGTCAGAGGTTTGTTAGGCAAAACAGTGTGGATCAATCCTGCCTCGAGTACAGACAAACCCATTCGTGGGATTGTCTTTGCTCAGGGACCAGGTTGTACATGGTGGATAATGCAGAGAGATGGAACAACACGATGTGTACCTCAGGGAGATCTGATTGTGGGGTGAAACTATTGTGCAAATATCACTGTTTGCTGGATGTTACTGTCAATGTCTGTGCATGAAAACACACAGACATGAGAAAGAAGGTATGAGTAAGTGAAAGATACAAGTTTTAACTTGATGGAGTTTTTACATGATGTTGAAGATATGGAGATAAGGGGTGGAATGTCCTAGGGTGACTGTTATGGTGTTTGTATCTCCAATCGTGTGTTCTGTTTACGTTTGATATTATGTTCTGTACTTTCAGAACTGACTCTGAAAGTTAAGGTTTGTTTTGCTGTGTTATCATCTGGTTCACCTTCCCCCATGTCTGCTGGAAAGCTAGAAAAGGCTAGGGCTGGCTGGCTGGCTTTGCTTTGCTTCCTAGTTAGGTTAAGCAGTCCAATTCTTTCCCTGGACTGTTGCTTTTTTCCCTTCCTCTTTCTGAATATCATCCAGCCTGCTCTGGACTGGGATCTGGGAAACACCAAAGAACACCAGGAGCCGGCATTTGGAGATCTGCAGCAGCCATCCCCAGCGTCCAGACCCAGGCGACCACTCCCAGGAAAGACCTTCTGGATTTGTTCAGCTCTTCAGAGGGGTGAAAGAGTTTTGTTGTCATCTTGTGTTGTTAATTGTTTTGGTGCTGGGGAGTGCTTTGTTGTTGAATAAACAGGTTCTTTTCCACTTCTCTCTCAGAGGGAATTTTTCCCTGAACCAGGTGGGTGGAGAGGGGCCGTGGGGGTTTATTTCCTGGGTTTTCCCCAAATTTGCCCTAAACTAGGACACCGAACCAGGTGGGTGGGGAGGGGCCGTGGGGGTTTGTTTTCTGGGGGCTCCTTCCAGAGGGTTTTCCCCAAATTTGCCCTAAACTAGGACAACTAGCAATTGCTACAATGATCTCAGTATCAGCTCAGGACCAAGTGGCAGAAACAAGTGAGACCAAAAATCTGGCCCAAGGACTTAAACTGCAGGAACAGATGCTGAAAGAATATTCACCGCAAACTAACACATTTTTGTTTCTTTACATTTAGGCCTTGTCAACAAGGGCATAATGAAAGAGATCTCAAAACAAAAGACTTGAGTACTTGAGTATAAATGATATGCACTAATAATTCCTTATAAAAAGAGTTATTACAAAGATGACAGCAGAAATTTGTCTTTTGAAAACGCCCTCCTCCCCATGCTTTCTGCCTGTCTCTACCCAGAGTGACCATTAGGTCTTCTCATTTGTTGCTGCAGCCTCCTAGAAAGAGTATGGAAAAGCCAAACCCTTCACATTCTTTAAATGGGACAAATCGGTCTTATAGTAGAGCCACACACAGGTTTGGATTGGAAGGGACCTTGAAAATTGTCAAGTTTCAACCTCACATGGACAGGGATTCTACCCCTAGATCAACTTGCTGCCATTAGGATCTTCTTCATAGTCTTCCCAGGAACAGACATGAGGATCAATAATCTGTAATGTGATATGGATGCAGCAAGGTGATTTACCAATGATTCCTAAAGTCTCCATTATGCTGTTTGTTAGGTTGTTTATAAGTGGTAAAGCCTTCAAAATAGATTAAATTTAAATAAAGGCTATGTGGCATATTTCAGGGCCCTGAATAGATAGGATCTTTCTTACAGCAGGGTTCTCGATGAATACAAAGCATGTTTTTACAAAAAACTTTTATTCACTTCAAATTTTCCTGGTTCTACAAATTTTTCTGCAGCCAGATTTATTTGCTAAGACATACGTGAAAAGTAGACAAAAAAGTGAATGTGAACACGTTAAATGAGAATTAGCTTAGAATTTAATAATTAAGAGAAATGCACAGTGATTTTGTGCAGCTCTTTCCTGGCAATGGCTGTTAGAGCATCCGAATCAAATACAAAAAGCTACACGTGGATGCCAGGTGTTAAAGTGTCTGACACCTGACCTTTCATGAAAAAAGTAAAGTGGAGATCATAAAAGACTTATTTTTAAAAAACATTATGAGACCTACTGCTGCAATTAGGCACATGGACTTGGGACTTAAGAGTAATTTTGCTCATGTCTATCTGAATGGGTTGAGGTGAAATCCACCTGCCTCAAGCCCAAGACAGTTTCAGACTGGGATGCCATATAACTGCAACAGCAGCTCTGCCAGACATTTACTTTGAACATAGACATATTAATTTGTTCATCCAGTTTCCAGACTTAGAATCTTTTGTATACTACCATCAAACATTCCATTGCCAACAGAAAATACACCTCTGTAGGACCTCAAATCCCTGCAAGGCAAGCAGAAATCTAAAACTCCACTTCTTCTAGCCTAGGTAAATACTACACACTGAGCTGCCACAACTCTGTTGTGATAAGACTGACTCCTGCTTGGTTTTTTGGAACAATTCACATCTAACTCCAGAGCGATCAACCTAAACAGAAAAAAGAGACATCCTCTGGTGTAAAGACTATTATCTCTGAAATCTGTCACACCAGCATGACAATAAAGCACTTCATGCTCTCAAAAAAATAATTTAAAAAGAGTATAGTTATTAAATGAGCAACTGGTTTCACAATTTTTTTATCATATATATATATACCTAATGCACTCATTCAACAGCTTCTAGTGGTTCAGCCTGTTGTTTCTCTCCATTGGCTTCTGTGGAGCTAGGCTGAAATGTGATGGCTGAAAGGAAGACTGTGTTACCCTGCTAAACTCAAGGGTGGTAAAGCTCCAAAAGCAGTTAGCAAGGTTTGCTCATAGTTTCATTCATCTTCAGGTTTTGTATCCAAAACCAGAAAATTCACAGCAGTTTCTGACATACTGCCGAGGCAGCAGCCTTGGAAACAGAGCACGCTCCAACCAAAACCCCCCAAACACATCCCTAAATCAGCACAGTGCTGCTGAAAAGAGAAACTCATTGGGCCCTCCAGAATGGGAAAGCGTGCTTCAAACCTCTTAGAAAGCCACAAGTCAGAGAGGGAAAGTGTACTGCTGGCCTACATGAGAAGTTGTTTGCACCTGGCAGAGGAGGAAGACCTAAAGAGTCATAAAAAACTGATGTATGGGAGTGTTTTTTGTCTTGAAAATGGGAGTGAATATTGGAGTTTTGTCAGCTTTGCCGCAAAGCTGTGAATCATAGGTTCCTGGTGTGTGCAGATGTGCCAGGGTGCTTCTCAGCAGCTGAGTCTGCACCAGCATATGCTGCTCTTTTCCTGGCTAGGTTGCTGAAAGGTGATTAAAACTAGTTTTAATATCCCTCCTGTTTTCCACCTCCTTCCCCTTACTTTATTCTCTCTACTGTTAAACAACTAGTTTAAGACAGAGAAGAAGAAATAAACTGCAGGGAAATCTTGTTTGCTTATTAGGCTTTGTACACTATTTTCTGACTAATTTCTCCATTGACCATCTTAACAGTCACTGTAACTCTTAAAATAAAGAATGAGCCTGAGTGAAGCCTTTGATTTTTTTTTTTTAGAATTTCTTCATATTTCTAGCATTACAGAAACACAGTGAAACCCAGAAAAACCCTGGACACAACCATTATGACTTCTCAGTGGCTATTCTATCTCAGATTTTAACTTCATTAGCTGCATAGAGGGTCTGCACAGTAGATGGGATGGTAGGTTAAGAATTTTAATAGTTTGGGCATATACAGGGTACATTTACTACTTCTGATGTACTGTGGCATTCAGTGCATAGTTTCTCAGCGGGACATTTATGATTCTGTTGTTCTGTACAGGCTGTATACTATAAGAAATGTTCCTAGTTCATGGTGAGCTTTATCTCTGAATGAGAGCAGCAGCCTGAGGACTGCTCTTCATATAACTTTACTTCCTGACTTAAGATAGTTTTGTGGGCCAGATGAACGTTTCACTGAAAAAAACACTGATTTGAATATGTTCTAGCACACCTCTTTATTGCACTATTTACTTTATCAGCTAGATAAAGAAAGATGGCATTGAATCTTCAAATAGTAAAAAGGAATAATTTTTAGAAATTAAAATATTTGCAAATTTCTTGAAGATATCATGGATTTGTTAGTAGTATGATGAATTTATTTTGCTAATAAATGGATACATCAAAAGTGCAACATGAGGCACAGTTTTGCATATGTTTTATACACATGTTATTTCCACCGTGGAATCTCTGAAGCTTACTGGTAGAAATACAGTTATTTCTTAAAGTAATAAAATCTCTGGGATTGGGATGTTCATACCAGCTTCTTAGAATCAAAAGCAATACAAAACATTTTGAGGATGTGAAGTGAAAAGTAGTATATCCACTTAAATCTACAGAGATGATCCACGCATGCACAGCTGAACTTGGAATGACTCCAGCACACAGGGATTAATCTTCTACCCAAAGTCTTAGGGATCTTTTCACAGGAGTAAACCTGCAGATTGCAAAACAATTAGCTTAACTCGTTCCTGATGTGCTCTATCACAACCCATTCAAATCTTCATCTGTGTTTTCTGTAAATACTGTTCACAAAATGGAGATTTCAATGCAAAAAAAAAAATATGATGTATCTCTGTGACAGTGACACAGAGAGATTTTTATCATATTACAGGCCCAGGCATTTAATCTGAAAGATACTTCAAACTTGTGCAAATCCCACATAATGCCAAATTTGCAGGTCTAGGAGCGTACACAGGCATAATTTTCAATATTATCAAGTTGGACTCTAAATATATTTCTCAAAGTATTTTTCTTTTCCTGTCTTGTCACATCAGGTTGCTATTCATTGTTACAGAGTACCCATATACTACTCCAGACATGACATGCATTTTCAAATAATGAAATACTTTTAATACAGCAGTATTTATAGCACAAAGGCTTTGATAACCACATGTATATCAAAGAGATATGTATATCATACCACAAAACATAATTGACCTGTGAAGCAGAGGCACAAGTTTTTGTGTAAATCTATTTCCTCTGTGCTTCTTTTTTGATGGGATCATAGCAAACCAAGTCTTTTCCCTCATTCTTGAATGTTTCACTAAACTGGGGAACTGCAGCAGCAATGTTCCTAAAAAACTATCTAGTAGCAAATTCATCATGAGCTAATAGTTGCTACTAATAATCTACCTGTCACAAAAGGGTAAAAATATTAAATTGACTGGTAGCAGCAACAAAGAGATGATAGAACTGGACAACTTGATAAAGCCACCACCACCACCTTAGTCCAAAGCAGGAAACGGTTTAAGGAGTTGTAAAGAAGGATTTTACTTCAAAGGTGGGAAAAAGCAGAAACCAGGAATGAGGGTTTCAGCTGATCAGGGAACATTATCCTGATAGAAAAAGAGTAAAATAAGCCAAAGGGAGAAAGGGGGTTTGATGAGAAGAAGCAGGGAAAAAAAACTCAAGGGAAAAAGAAATAGAATCTTTAGGAAAAAGACATGTAGGAATCTTCCTGAATGGAACAATAATACAAAAGTTCCAGGTGTCTTGATGCTGTCTCTAAAAGCACAGACAGTTAATTTCATGACCACATATCTAGCAATATCTTGTTCATTTCAATGAACAAATGGATATGGTCCTCCTGAGAAGTCTCAGGGAGGTAACAACAGGAAAGTGAGCCTTTCTATAATTGCAATAGACATTGAATGAAAATAACCCGACTGGACCCTATAGTTATGCTTTTTGGGCTTTGGTGGGTTTTTTTTGGTTTTGTTTTTTTTTTTTTATTTGTTTGGTTTTGGTTTTTTGGGGCTTGTTTCTTTTTTGTTTGCTTGTTTCTTTTTTTGGGGGGGGGTTGTTTGTTTTTTGGGGTTTTTTTTGTTTGTTTTTTCCCTGTTTGAATTCTATTTCTTCTAAGTTTAAAATATGCAAATGCTAGAGGAAGGAACAACCTAAGTTGATAGTATCAATACCTTTCATTGTTCCAAAATATATTTCTGCAAATGCACATTTATTTGAAATACAACTTTTGAAGAATCCTGATAATACTTGGCTAAAATTATCTCTGGTATAATTCCACTGAATTAAAAGAGGCTGCAGAGGGAGGGGATGAATTTGCCTCCTGGCATTATTGGTGAAATATAAAAGAGTTTTATGTCAAGATGTTTTTTATGAACTTGAATCCAGTTTCTAATCATCCAGATTGCCCTGTACAATAAACTCTTGATTATGACTGCTGGCGTTAACAGTATAAGACAATGATATGCAGCACAATTTTCTTCATTCAGCTTTTCATTCTTCCATTGGTCCTTAAAAGTCTCCCTATCTTTCTGTAAGTTTTGCTTAAAAGTCATGTAAAATTAGATATTATCAATCAAGTTGCACATTCTCAAGTGCAAAAACATTATTTTGTTGATTGTCATGTAGCTCTGTGGGATGAACTGGTGCAGTTCCACTCCTTCTTGGGGAAAGTTGGCTCTGTCTTGCTCATGCAACTTTCTGCTGACCTGAAATCATAAGAGAAAGCACCCACTTTCCTTTGGTTCAAAGCAGTGTTGTGGAGAGTGATTGAAGACACTTAGAGCTACATTCTTTCCACTCTGTATCTTCAACTATCTCTGCTAATTAAACCAAGGAGGAAAAAAATTAGATGTTTGAACTCTAAAGACAAATTTATTTCAAAAGAGAGTAGTTTCCTGGAAAGATAATCAACAAATGCTTTCATTTTGAAATCACAGTCTCACTTTCCCCTGGATTTCTTGTTTGGGCTCAGGCTTTGGAAACCTTTCAGCCCTTATTCTACTTGGTTTATCAATGTCAAGAGTTCATTGTAGGCATGAGAACTCAAGCCTGGAAATTGCTGTAGAAATCCTAGGATATGCATCTGAGAATAGCATAGCTAATGGGATGTATCAGTATCCTGCTGGGAATTACTGCTTCAAATTAGAAAAGTATGTGGGATTTCAGGCACTGGGGAGTTTGTCCTCTCTATTTCAAGCATCTCTCTAGTGTCTTTATTCAGTCAGTCTTCTCTGTCTGTGTGTGAAGTTCATCCAAATTTGTTATTTAATCCTATACAAAAATCTTGTGTTTCTGTAATATCATAGGCATTTTTGTGGCTGATATTTTAAATGGATGTGTGGAAAACCTTCTTGTCTTCCAAATAATTTAAGCATCATAATTCTCTTCAGTAACAAAATAGGCTAAAGATGGAGGCAGAGTTTACCAAGCACAAACTACAGTCAACGGGATCAGATGGGGGGAAAAAAAAGAACAAAAAAAAACAGGGATGAGAGGTGAGACCAACAATATTTCTATGAGTTTGGGGTAGCTAAAAGGGTATCTATACTCTGTGAGATGTTGGTATGAACTGAGTTCTGCCTATAATGCAGCTCCTGTAAGAAAACATACCATCTCTGTCTTTAGAGGAAATCAGTTAGATGACCAGTGTCTGTGGGACTTTCAAGCTAACTGGTCTGATTTTTGGGAAAAGGGAAACAAGGACCTAGAGTTCAGTCTTCTAGAACAACTGCTTTTGAACATGACTTGGAAGGAGGCACCAATCTGCTGTTCAACCTTTGCTAACTCTCCCCACAATGCAGATCTATTGGTGAAACATTAATCCTCCTTGATCTGAAAGAGAAGAGAGATGGCCTGGGGCCTGAGATGTCAGAAGATGGGAAAGAATCTTAGGTGGGAGGAAATGATGGAGTGGCTTTTGGCTGGACATTTTCTTGTTTAGCCACAGACTGAACCAATTTCCCTGTAACACAGAGACTGCATTTAGGGAGATGCAATGGCTTGAGCCAAGAGTGACAGGAGTGAGAGTGACCTGCTGCAGTGACTGCCGGTGCAGGAGTGAGAGTGACGGGCTGTAGTGATGTCATGTGCACGAGGGAAGTGAACAGAGAAAGATGAGGAGGGTGTGGTGGTGCCCTCTGTCTTCAGGCAAGAAGAAGATCTCTGTTCTCAAGACCCTCAGCCCCAGGGGAGGAAAAAATGTTGTCCCAAAATGAGAAATTGTTGTTTTTTGGTACTTGGCAAAGCATCCTTAAAAGGAACCCTATTGGCACTTTTGGTCCATGGACGGTGGTGAGAGCACTGTAATGGAAGGAGGATGTCACAATGGCAGATTTTCTCCGGGTGGTGCCATGTGTGACATGGAAACATAAGAGGTTTCAACTGTGTTTCCTGTAGAAGACTATGGCACAAGAAAGACTCCTCTCTCCCCTGGTGGACTGAGAATTGGTTATCTGAGAGGTGGTAACTTGATCGAAAATCCAAGGTTTTGTCTCACTGTGCTTTGGTGGAAATTGGGGGGGGGGGGGAGGAATGTTTTGGAAGGTTTCATTCTGAATGTTGTGTGTTCCTTTTATTATAGTGTAGGTTAATAAAGTTTTTTTCTTTATTTCTAAGCTTGAGCCTGCTCTGCGCTGTGTCTGGTCACATCTCACAGTAGCCATTTGAGAAAAATATATTTTCATGAGTGCACTGGCACTGCACCAGCACCAACCCAGGACAGATGTTCATGTTGCATACAGAATCATCAACCTTCTTCAAACCAAAAGCATTGGCTACCTGATTAAATATCCCAGTTTCTAGCGATTTCTATGTCATAACAGAGCACAAAGAATTTTAAAATATTCTAAACGCCTCTACACATTTCTGAAGTTTCCAACATCATGTGTTCTCTTTTGCAGAGGAGGCAGAGTTGATCCTCAGCTGCCCATGAACTGATAACTCCCCTCAAAAATGTCTTTCTACAGAGAATTCCAGACAGCTATTGCAACACTCCCTTTCGGTAAGTACATGGCATTATTTCTTCAGAGCTAACTGTTCATGTCTGATACACAACTCACAACAAAAAAAAAAATCTGAATGAATTCTTCTCTTTGAAGGTAAAAAGGCACTGGCATGAGTTGCCAAGAGAATCTGTGGCTGCATCACCCCTGGAATTGTTCAAGGACCTGTTGAACTGGGCTCAGAACAACCTGGTCTAGTGGAAGGAGTCCCTGCCTATGGCAGAGGGTTGAAATGAGATGGTCTTTAAGGTCCTTCCCAGCCCAAAACATTCTGTGATTCTGTGATTCTATTATACATACATATTTTGTGGCCATATATAATACATATGTATATAAATGCTGCATAAATGTATATATGTGTGTACGTATTTTTTCATATATACAGTAATTTTACTAGCCAGTAGCTAGTAAATTTAGAGAATTTAATTAATCTCCTGAAGGATTTTATTTGCTTAAGAAAAAATTAAGTTAAGGTATTCAGCAAAATCTATGGCATACTTTTAAAAGCATAAAAGAAATATCCTTTCAGAACCAGAAAAGGAGATTTTCAACCGGAAAAAGACAAGGAATAGAACTATCTTCAAATCTAGACTAATCCCATGCACACTATGATTTGTTACTTTACATTCTTCCCCTTCATTCCCAAAATATTATTAATGCACAGAAATACCTCACTAACTGAATCATGGGTATATAGTGCATAGAATATGGGAATCATAGAAGCATAGAACAGTGTGGGGCACTAACACTGCAGTCTTCACACAAAGAGCAATGGTTGTGTGAAATGTATAAATGTCTTGACACACATTAACATTACTAAAATACACCACAACCCATTTCCCACCCAAACACAGCCCACTTCTCTTATAAGAGCATTAGTCTTGCTGCTGGCTTGAATGGTAGAGGGCAAAAACAAATATAAGGTCCATGAGTGACATAGACTGTATGAGTGCAGGAATGCCTGACACTTAAGGGAAAAAATTGGAGCTGGGTTACTCTTTGTGCTGAGCAGCCTTTGTCTCCCTTCTCACCCTCAGGAGCAGGATATAAATCCTAAGGACCCACTGAGGACTCATCCCACAAACTGCCTTCCCTTCTGCAGTGAGAAGGGCTGGATCCTGGGGCTGGTTAAGGAAAATGGGTGTCACTTCAGCAGCCTGGATTGTGCTACCTTGGTTTACATGACACAGGACCATTTCAAATGCAAACATTTCACTCTAATGACACTTTAGGTGACTTTAAAACACTACTGAGAGCATACAATGCACTTTGCACCAGCAATTCCCACACAGAATTATGTTTTATATTTTTTCTTTTGTGAACTTTCAAACACCTGAAGTAAATGTATTGATTTTCTGGAAGTTGTTTCATTAATACCATCTTTATTCTATGTTATCTGAATGTAACTGCTTTGTTTGGAGGAAAGTCCTGCACAGCTTCCCAGTGTCATAGTGTGCACCAACACTGACAGCTTTGAAAGTACAGGCTTTTCTTTAAAAGGTACATTTGACCCATCTGAAAATGGAGCCATGTGAACAGTCATCTTCAGAGCTAGGTGCAATAGACCTTTGTATAGGCATGTTTTTGTGGTGCCATGCATATGGCAATGCCCTTTCATGGGCCTTTGATACCACGGGAGCTTTGCACTGGAGCAAAACACACCAGAAAAAACATGACCTGCTGCCAGCTCTTCTCCTCCTTGTCCTCAGACCTCTGTGGTCAAACCTCTTAGCAAAACAGAAGAATTTCACTAGTGCTTAAAAATGTTACTGTTTATTAACTGTTCTAAGTATTTGCCTTGGTGAAATAAGAGGTATCTGATTCTTTCCTCTTGAAATCAGGAGGGAAAGCAAAAATTTGGCACAGCAAGGATTAATTTGTCATGAAGAAAGGAACTTGTTGTCAACCTTTGTAATACTTCCAGGTGGATCACTATTTGACATGCCACAGAAGACATCCAGGTTTATTGACATTTAGCTTTTCTTTGCAGAAATTTTCACACTCTCCAGTTATTGGCTTTCATGTGGCTTTCATGCAGCTTTCATGCTGAGCCTGTAAGAACAGGACGTTCAAGAGCTGTCCCACATGGTGACTGTCTATTGTTCAGACAATTGGCTACAAACACTGGTTGACTTTCACTTTTTGCTTTGAGCTGGTTATGGCTGAAACTTACATTGGCTGCTGGGCTGGGTAAAGAAAATGCGTCTCAGTGATAGGCAGATCCTCAAAGGGTCTTCTTTTCATTACATGAATTTAACACATCTGCTGCAGTTAGATTTCTTTGTGTACTAGGGGTATTATGGTTCAAATTAGAGGGATATTTTAAGATCATAAGAATATAATTCCCATCTAAAGCAGTTGTATTTTTAGTTTCATTATATTACTTACTTATTTCAACACATTTGTGATTTGTCTAGGACTTTGGTTAATGTGCCTATTTATACATGCTTTTCAGGGTGGTTGTTATATGTAGATTTAGATTTACCAGTAAACTTGATTAAGCTAGTTTTCATGTATCTAAGTATACTAGGAGCACCCACATACACAATTATGAACAAAATTTAAAAAAAAATTATGCAACAAAAGTTGTCTGCATTAAATAGAACAGAATGAGAAAAGCTGGAGAGATTAGGCTGACTATATTTGCTGGAATCAATAATTGTTTATTTTATTTTCCTGTAAGAGGTCTTCCACCTCTTTTCCCTGCTTTTCTAAATACGAAGAGAAGTTGCAACATGAATCCATACAGTAACACTAGTCTCTGTTCTGGGCAACAGCATAAATAAAGCACCCAGAATTTATCAAGTAACACAATGTTAAGACCTGATAGTAACAGTTATGTATTACTTTCTGACCCCTGTGGGTGACCGAAAGATTGATGGTCTCTGGAATTTTGTCCTAGCCATTTTATATCTTTTTATCTGGACTATCAGTGAATATTCACTGCCTGGTCTCGTTTGTCTGCAAACTAGTTTTAGCTTACTTTGTATTTGGTTTATACAGCATGAAAAAAAAGCAATATATAAAACATTCCTTAAGTATACCACACTTGGCGGAATTTAAGGATTATGTCTGCTCTTTGCATTGCAGGGTCCAAAGTGTTTAGTATCCTGCAATTTATAAAAAACATAAAAAAATAATAAAACACACACACACAATTTAGTAAATGCACTCAGGTGCGTGCACATACACACACTACTTAATAAATGCACTAAAATACCAGTTTTTCACTCAATGAGACACAGACTACCTCATTACCTCAAAATAAACCCTCAAAGCCCAATCACCCCACATGAAAGCAGCATATTCTTGCCCATTTTTTCTCGTTACACTCACAGAATCAAATGCTGAACACCTTCAAAGATGGAAACTTTGCACCCACAACAGTAACATCCAAAAATATGGATGGTTTCACTAGCATCTGCTAGAATCTGCATATTAGAGGTGCTTTTTGCAAACTTGAACAGTATTTTGCCTCTTTTAATACAAGATCACATTGTCTATTTATGTAGGGAACTTTCTAGTCTAATGTATTCTTCTCAGGAAGGTTTTTGTGGAATGCATGGGGGTGATGGCATCCTTACAGCACAGACTTCCAGAGCAGAGTCTCTGGAGGCATGGCATCCAGGTTTGGGGAGACTTGTATGAGCAGGATTATTAAGTACACGTTCTATTTGAGTGGGCATGCAGGCTGGATCTCTTTTCTCTCAACTGATTATTAATGGAGTCTGTGTGTTGGGATGGGGGGACTGACTGAAATTACAAATGAGCTAATTTCCTTTTGCAACTCCACATCAAGAAAAGAGAAGTTTTTAACACTTTTGTCTTCCCAAGCAGACTCCACACCCCAAGGAGCATTTTATGGATTGCCTCCCGCACCACATGCTCTTTTTGTATCTCTCCTAACTCAAAATTTCAACAGCACTACTGTGGAGGGAAATACTCCCTAAAATAAAACGTGATGCCTGCAAGACAAAGTATTTTCCAAATCTAATTATTAGACACTGCAAGCATTTTGAGAGTCAGAGATCCTACTGAGATGGCAGAATGCCTCAGAAGTAATGCAGAAGGCAGGTTTTATTTCATTTCTAGGAGACTATTCATCTGTGGATACAAAAAATTTTGATAAGTATGTACATGAAGATAAACGACTATAATTTTGGTGTCACTGTCAATTCCCACTTAGCAAGTACCACTGATACACCTCACTGCACAACATATGAAGTGTACTCAGCTTGTAACTGGCGTAATAAGAGGGTAAATATTGTGCTGATTAGTGCCATGTCACTAAGTGCATTGGAGATGACAAGGATAGGAAGGAGTTGCAACACAAAATAATGCATAGATTATTTTTTCCACAGTTTTTGAGGGGGAGAGAAGAAACATGGTGCTGTAAACTTAGAGACAGTACCCTGCTGACTTTGGTAATCTCAAATGAGGTTTGAGATTATCAAATCTCAAATACAAAATATTACTGAATATTTTTTAATGGTAACAACTGTAATATGACTCACACTCAGCAAAGGCCCAAAGACCCTAATATAAATATAAATGACCAAGTTTAATATTTTAAGGCTGCTCTTTTTAGCCATTAGTTAATTTTAGATTGAGGCTTGCATTGCTGATTGATTTGAGTTGAAGACAGCATGTAAATGTTCTCATGTATGGAAATGTGTAAAAGTTTGATTGCATGTGCAATTAATTGATATGGAAATGTTTTGTTTTAATACTGATGAAAGTTTACTTGGTTAGCTTATGCCATCTGAACTCAGGTGACTTCCATTTATTCTGATCTGATACTTTATCCAGTTCCACCTTCCTCCTGTAATATTCTTTCAGTATTGGTATTGTATTATTAAGAGGGACTTGCCAGAGGTACCTGTTCTTATTTCTGCTCTGTGTTTTCGTATTATCTTATCTCACCTATGTCAGCATCAGTGCTTAGCACCAAATGACGGTGGATGGGAACTAACTGTCACCATCAGTTTATTCATCCTGCTGTAAAAATTTCATACCTTCTCTCTGTGAGTTCTCATGGGTAGGTCCTCACAACACTGACTCCTTTTCTCTTCCTTCCGTATGGCCAGCTGACTTCTTTCTGTCCCTAGCAATGACCACCTAGACCTTCCTGTCCCTTGCAGCACACAGGAGCCCTTACTGTTCCTTGCATGACCGCCTGATCCTTACTCCTCACAACACAGCCAGCTGACTCCAACTCTCCTCTCGACCAGCTAATCAACTCTTTTATAACACCCATCCCTATTGGACACATCTGTGACCTATTAGGGGCAAGGCTGTTCCTACTCTTTGGTAATTAGCACAGCTGCAACTCCTCAGGGATGAGGTTGCTTTTAGCACTATCGTTATTCGCTTACAATCCGTCCTCCCACACACCTATTTTAGATTTTTTGAGAGCAATCTCATGGTCTACTCCCACATCCTCCACTTCTGGAAGCCACAGGTATAGTCTAACAGGACACACTGGTTGTTGATAGTGCTATACAAGGGGAGACATAATGGCTGATGTGGTCATGTGGTCTTTTGAGGAAACAAAACAGTCAAACTCTAGATGATATATTCAGTTCTCAGCTAAACAAATTGCTTGGGGGTAGAGGAGTGGGGCTGAGGATTCCCTTCTCCATTCTCACGGCCCTCACTTCAGAGGATGCAGCTCAAGCTCACTCTTTCAGAGGTGTTGGAAAATGCCCTGCATGCTTACATCGCAGGAGACAATGGGATAGCTATATGTGAGACAGAAATTCACAGGAAACCAAGCCATACTGGCTTCCAGAATTGTTCATGCTGCATTCAGTTGCTGCCTTTAAAACCTGTGGACACCAAGCAGATGATGATGAGAGCTTTTCTGATGAGAGCTTTTGGGTTACTGAAGGAATTTTGAAAGGACAATAAATGACTAGAACATTAGAACAGTGATAGAGAAGTCTAACACTAGTTCACACTAATACTGATAATTTGAAATATTCAATAAAATTTTCTAGCACAAGTGAGTTAAAATGCTCTCAATAACATAAAAATTACCAACGTGCACCTTCACAAAACATAATAGTAATAATTTTTCAATTAATTAATATGGAAAGTGTAAAGGAGAGCAGATTGTTTTCTATAGCAACAGTTCACTGAGAAGATTGTTTTAATTACAAGGCTCTTCCATCTTTTTATATTAGGTGTCTTGTTGAGGTTGAAAAGCCATTAGGGTCTCACAATGTCTTGCAAAGCTTTCTCTACAATTGTATAACAGCTACTTAACAGTTATATGAAGCATACCATTTAAACAAAATTTAAGTCCACAATTACTCTGTTAAAAAAATGTAAATTTAAAAATACATGCAACCATCATGAAGATGGAACATTTAATTCTCACTTAGCTTTCCACAGAATTAAGGGTTACTTTGGTAAAAGAGATAAGAAGATGGCAGTAATTGCTCTTATCTGCTGTTTCGTGGGTGAAAATATCTTCTAAGAGTAAATTCTGAGGCCAAAATCAAGTGTTCATTTTATCTAACTATAACTTCCCTAGAACATTAGAAGGAACAATTAGCATATATCTACCTGTGTATCTTAAGTAACGGTTAATGCATGGAAATGGTATGCTTAATTTTACTGCTTTGAAATTATATCCCCTGGAGAATAAAAGAAAAGACTGGTGTTCTCAATAACAGTAAAAAAGGAAGAGCTTGATTTGTTTACTTTCTCTTTGTAATAAACTTGTTATTTTTGGCACAAATTCTCAGCAGTATAAAAAAGGAATATTATTTATATGTTATTTTATTATATATATTATAATATATATAATAAAAAATAAAATTAAAACTAACCAAACAAATAAACAATATAAACATGATAAAGGGGTTTTCTGAATATTCTGGAGCTCAGTGGAAATACTGGTCCAGTGTGTCTCAGCCAGAAGAGAGTAGAGACACTGGGTTTCTTCTGACAAAGCTATTCTTTGATGACTGTATTTTGCCATAAGCCTTCTTTGAATCTTTACTGTAAAGAGCAGGAAAAAAATTTAAAAAAAGGGTCGGTCCTGGAGAACCAGCAATGCCAGCTAGCAACCAGCACACGGAAGGTCTTGTGATGGGGGAGCAGTTAGAGAAAGGGTTGCAGAAGGCAGAACTAGGTTTATAACCCGAGGAGACATCAACCAGAAAATGAAGGTCCTAGAAGTATTGCTTGGAGAAGTTGTTAGGAACTAGTTATCAATACAAAAAATAAGAGAGGCACCTCTTACCTTTTACCTCTCCTGGTCTCCACACTGACAGCAGGGAACTTTCTGCAGCATGGAGACTGGCATCAAATTTTCAGACAAGGGGAGAAAGAAGAGAAAAGGGAATTTTAAGAATTAAGCCCCAGGGAATAGATCACTATTGTAACACAGAATTAGATGAGCCTAAGGGACTTTCACATCCCAGACCCATCCGACATCAAAGATAGTTGGATGAATTCAAGAGTACAGACTTTTTAGCAACTGTCTGAAATTCTTAGCCATATGTATCTGTTACCTCCCTTTGTAGTGGCTGCTTAGAAACTGCTAACTTGAATATTTGTTATTATCTTTGAACAATATACATATTGGGAAGTTATTCCCTCTTTGCAGAAAGAACCTGATCCCTTTATTTCTCTTCCAGTATCAGTCTCTCCTGAAATAATGTTTCTTTTACAAGGTACATAGTCCAGGTCAAATGTCCTTTAGGAACATTTAAGCATCTAATTTGTGTCATGCTCTAAAAAAGAATTTAGAAACCTAAGTCATATTTGTTTTGATCTTAATATGGTGTGACTGCGAAATGCTGAAGGTGAGTGAGCTATTAATGTGGCCAAGGAGTCTTTGTTTTAACTCCAGCTCCTTATTATCCTTCTCTGATCTTACCTACAAAGATCAGATTAGCTATTCACTTCTTCCAAGGAGCTCACACCTCAAATTTTGAGGAAAAATCTTGTTTTCAGCATCCTACATGTTGAAAATGTCTTATATTTTTACCATTAAAGGCTACCTCAAAATATTTCTATCAAAATAAATTTTTGAAAAGTGTTAAACCATATTATTTCCTGTGTTGCCTGCATTATGAAACCTCACCCGCAAAAAAAAAAAAAAAAATAGTCATTTCTACTTATTATGCACCACCATAGCCTGCATTTCAGATCAGCGTAAGGTCAGTGGGAAGAAAAGAAATTACTGTACAATGTAAGTGGAAAAAATAGAAACAGTGAAAACAAAAAGTTTACTGCAGTAGCTGGTCTGCAGTAAGTTACAAATTACTAACAACTTATGTAAGTTTTACATGCCTGTTCCATCTGCTATTCATTAAAAAAACACGTTACCATGGTAACTGCCACATGCCATGGTATTTATGCTGCTTCTGATGTACAAAGCATAGTTTGTGTAGGAGTGTGTGTATGTATATGATGTGGCAGCTGTCGTCTCTGCCATTTTGTTGCTGCTCTAGAAAAAAAGTAAAGCAAGTAGTGGCTATGAATACTCATTTGAGTAACGATACTCACACCCATTTGACTAAAGGCCCACACAGAGCTCCACATGGCTCTCATCTGACCAACCCACACATGGGGTGTTCTTGCAAGGGGACAGAGCTGGGTAGGCTACTTTTAAATATAACATTGCTATCTGTCACTGAATTAAAAGTCTGGGAGGCAAAAAAGATACCCATATTTTTAGTGGCACACAGAAAACAAAGGCTTTCAGTATGACCCTTTCCATCATTCTTTTAAAAATATAAATGGGAAACAGCTCAAATGACGCTGCCCTTTAGAGAAATACAAATTTACCATGTAATAGGAAAGGAGGCAATTCAAAGTACTTCCCAATATTCTTCTCTCTGCTCATGATTTTAAAAGAGTACTTGCTAAGGATGGACAAGCTGGTAAGAACAAAATAGATACAAAATTTTTTCCAGTACTTAATTGGTACTGTACCTCTCTTGAGTATTAATAGTATTATGACATTTTCATTCTATTTGTTGTGCATTTAACTTTGATATTTCATGCAAAAAATATCCTTCAAAAGGCTATTTACATACCATTTTGTCTTTATTCATATAAATCAATGTCTATTAACACCTTTGAAGCCATGGTCTTATGAAATGTGTTGTTTGATACCTGCCTGAAGAAAGGCATAGTTTCACATTTGTATTCTATACTCTCATATAGCTATGCATCTTTCCAGCTTAAGCCAACTCCCTTCATTTTTACTGAGCTTGCTTGTCACAAACAATAAGCAAATAGATATTTCAAGTTCATTAATATTATCTGAGCTCAATGGTGACTGGTTCCAAAGGCAAAAATCCACCCAGAAAAACATTGAAGTCTTGTTGATTCTTTTTTCTTGTGTAGAATAATTAAAAAAAAAAAAATTGGAGCAAATCTGAGTAAATTGTTTGCATACCCTTATGTACAATATTTTAAATAGTGTACTACAAGGAAAAAATTCTCCTTTGTGGAATATGTGTACTTACATAAAGTCAGAAAGCTGGAGAACTACCTTTAGTCAGTGCCATGAAATAACCTGTTTTCATTAAAACATACCTGCAAACTGATTAAAAACATAAGACAGAAGGAAGAGGTAGTCTCAATGACACTGGTGACTAGAGATTAGAGAAGCAGACTGACTTCTTGCACACTTCTTGACAATGACAAATCAACACACTATATCAGAGTTCTGTATTACAGGAAATGAACTGAAGCATCTTGAGCAGAGTCATTGCCTGCACACCTTCAGCTGACTTTCAGCTGTCTCAGATTCATCAATTTCAGAAGAACTCTGTAGATCAAAAATCATGATATACAGCTGTGCAAAGATTACAAGGATGCAAATAGATAATTTTTTTCAGAAGAATGTGTTTGCTCCTTACTGAAAATATTGCAAATGTGTATACTGAACAGAAAAAAAACAATAATCATTTATTTATGTGAAGGAGATATCAGACCTTAGTCTTCATAGCTTAGCACATAGTGGAATCATTTATAGATTTAATTTTAAGTGCCTATAAAATTGTCTTCCTCATCAGAATTTCCTTTTCATACTTGGATACAGAATTTCAGGCATTTGCACAGGTGTATGACCAAACTGTGGCCTGAAAATATTCTATCATAAAACATGAGACGCTGTAATCTTCTTCTCTCACAATTGCATATCTTGTATCTATTTGTTCTTATAACCTGGGGAATAAAAGAGCAAAACCTGGGAACTTCCAAAAACTGTAGGAAGGAACCAAAAGAGTTAATTAAAAAACCCTCTCTTCCTACATTAGTGATACTCGGTGTATATTACAGCAGCCTGAGCTCCTCTCATTTCACCATGCATTTGACCCCACAAGGCTCTTCGAGCAGGCAGGGAATTAGTGGAAAGTCAACATGTCATACCCTGACCCTGAGGCAACAGCCAGAGCAGGTTATCATAGGAATCATTATAGCTTTAAAAATGGAATCCTCAATTGACCAGTTAACCCTGCTTCAAGCTGTCAGAATGATGCAAAGCAGCAGCATCAGGTCAGAGAAGGCATTTTCAGGTTTTAAAGAATGAACAGTAGTTCTTTGATAAAGAATTTTAAGATTTACCAGTCATGGGCCCAGTTCTGTGTGTTTTTTGCTTTTTGTTAGAGAGCTATTAGCATTCATAAATAAAGCCATCCCATAAGCAGTAACCCAAAAAAACCACACCAGCCCAAGCAATAAACAGACAAACAAAAAAAAATTAGCCTTGGGCCTTTTGCATTTACAGCTAGTACCAGCCTGCCAGCCTCACATGCAGCTGCTATGTAACCTTCTCCCAGACCAAAGCATACCCCTTTGTCCAATGCACATTTGCTTTCCACATCCTGTCCAGTGCAAAGTATTTTAGGAATCCAGAGTGGAAAGGTTTCTTTCCTTAGAAAATAATGATTTTATTTGTAAAGCTAGATTAAATTTACAGCACCATGTATGTCTAAATAATAGGAAAGGAGCTGGTAGAAACTACTGTGTAATTCCAGGAGGTTGATGACATTGGCTGCTGTTATTTGGCCCAGATTGCTTCACATACCTAAATGGTTATCTTTTATCTACCACTGCACTCCTTCTCTTTATATTCAGCTGTAATTACCCTTTCAGGATGCATGACTGTTGTACTACAAGAAGCAAGGGAAACATCTTCAGCTTTAAAAACTATGACAGGTTTTTGCAGGTGTGTTTGAGACTAGCGTAGCACAAATGAAGTTATCTAATAGGAGAGCTAGACAATATGCACTACACGCACAGAGGGGCAATTAGCACAAACAGGGGAATAATCTACGGTGCTGGAAAAATAAACAGAGCTTTTCCACATAGAATCTGAAATCCCAATTACATACCAGAACACAGATGTTAATCCCATAAAATAAATGCATTTGGCACCTTTGGGTTTTGATTAAACCCTGCAGGCACTGAACAAAATACATAACTTTTCCCTTTACAACACATTTTGCCCAGAATAAAAAATTATTTTGCATCCAATTTCTATCCATATGTTTTTATATAAAGAAAATTATCTTAATTATAATTTGTTCTCAAGATTATAGCATACAAGAATCCTATCTTTCTCTCTCAAAAGAGCAAAACTGAGATGAATGATTCTGACAATATAATCATGCAAGTCAGGATTTCCCAGGGCTGCAATAAGTCTTCCTTGCGTTATTCTCATGTGTAGACCTCATTCCATTGTCCCTGGCTAACTCCAGATCATTTCAATAATGTATTCTTCAACAGAGTTCCTGTAACAAGACCAACTCTTCAACATGTTTTTGAAGATGTTAAGTGATACTCAAAACTTCTCTGAAAGTGTTTCCTTTACGTATTCTGCCTCCAGAAAACAGCTGTAGAAATAATCAAAGTGTTTTAGATCACCATGCCTGTATCTTCATAAAATGAGTGTTAGGATTACACTGTAATGGAACCACAATACATAAAATATTGGGTGTACATTTTGCTGTGCATAGAAAACATGGCACAATATACCTCCTGTTGTGGAGTAATGAGCTCTGACCTTATGGGATAATCCACATATATAGATTTTAAGAAGAAGAACAAGAAATTGTTAGGAACTCCAAGGATAAGGCAAATCATTTGACATATAGCACGAAGAAGAAATCAGATATCTTTTATTTATGCTAACCATAGAGCACAAAGACCAAGATAAACAGAAGGGTGCTGTGCAGAATATTATTATTTTCTTTTTCTTTTTGAGTTTTTTTGAGGGGGAGGGAGGCTATTGGTTTTGGAGTTTTTTTGTTTGATTGGTTAGGGTTTTTTTTTTTTTTATTTGGGGGCATTGTTTGTTGTTTTTGTATTTGTTGATTTATTTTTTTTTTGTTGTGGTGTTCAGGTTTTTTATTTTGTTTTGTGGTTGGTTGGTTTTTTTGGTTTTTTTTTTTTAATATTTAATTGATATCAACTCTCCCTTCAGTTTCTGGGAGTTCAGTTTTTGCAGTGAAGCTCCTATTTAGCCCCAGTGCCCTCGTCTCATATAATTGATGAGCATTACATCCATTAGATTTAATGAGAATACCAGGATTTCTGAAATTCTAATCTTCAATGCAATGTTTAGGAATGTAAACACCTGAGACAACATCAATTTTCACTTGGAAAACAAACTATCACAACTTATAGAAGCATTTTTGTACTAAACAGGAGTTTTTGGGACAGGCGACATATGCTTTGTTTCTGTACTTTGTGAGCCTTTAATATCTAACAATTAAAATCTATCAGACAGCTCCATTAATATAGCATTGGCTCAATTCTGCTTGTATGGCATGTAGAGTTAGGAGATTTAGAAAGGGAGTAAGCACATCAACCAGTGAAGATCTAGACCACAGACCTCAAAAGATGCAGAAGGTGTTTTATGAGCAGTGCTGCCTGCAGGTGAAGGTTAGGTCCCAGTGAAGCTCGTGGTCCAAGTGTAAAGCTACTCTCTTATAAAACATCCTGCAAGGAGAAGACAAAAGCATGTTTAAAAAAACCCCATGTCTTACGCTCTTTCTCCAATAGGTTCTTGGGACCTTGTGTAAACAAAGCCATAATTTTTGGAGATACTATGACAGGAAGCAAAAGGACAGCTTCGCTCCCAGCATGTAGCAGGATGCACTTCTGGGAAAAACAAGGTGAAGAATTCTGTTTCCTACCTAACTTTCTTAGAGGAGTATGGGCAAACACTTCAAGACCCAGGAAAAACCTTACAGTGGAAGGGAGAATTTGAAGATTTCTGCACAGAGCACGGGATTCCATGCTTGTCTACAGAATATGGTTCTCCCTCCAAGATCATGGGATCTGCAGGTACAAAATTCTCTGGAGAACTTTTGGGTTCCCTGAGCCATCCAGGGAGCAGTCAGACTAAAGTTCAGGAAGATGTTTTTTTCTTGGCATTTTGCATATGTATGTTGGATAAGTTTGGACCTTACTTATTTACCTCAAGGACTTGTGACACAAAGACTTTACAAATGCAAGAATGAATAGACCTTCATATCAAAGACAGTAGATAAACATCTTCACTACAGTACACTGCAGGTACCAAAGTGTAGGTTCAGTCCAATCAACTGTCTTATTCCACTCTCACTGTTGAGAAGGGTCATTAGCTAGGACTGGGGTATAACATTTAAAATCCACGTGTTCCTCAGGGTAGGTGGTTGGAGACAGGGACAACACACACAGCTCAAAGGTCCATGTGACAAATAGGGTGTTTTATTGTTGAGAGCCTTCTTACCTAGGGAATTCAAAACTCCTGGCTCTAGACATCTCATTGGTCTGCCCTCACACAGCCCAGCTCCTGATCAGTGAGACGTCTGCAGCCCAGGATGGAATGTGTTAGGTGAAGCTCCCTGTCTGTCAACCCAGGGCCCAGTTTATGGAACCGGGCTGGGTTTCTTATTTATCCGTACAAGCCAGCTTTGTACAGTAACGCTGGGGATGCATATTCTCCTTCTCATCCTGATAGAATCATCTTAGAATCATAGAATAGTTTGTTTTGGGAGGGACCTTTTCAAGGTCAACTAGTCTAACCACCTGACAAGGGCAGGAACATCTTCCGCTAGATCAAATCGTATCCAACTGGCCTTGAACACTTCCAGGGATGGAGCATTCACACCTTGTCTGGGCAACCTCTGCCAGAGCCTCCATGCCCTCTTTGTAAAAGATTTCTTCCTTACATCTAATCTAAATTGTCAGTGCTTTAGTTGCAAACCTTTTCATATTATTCTATTGCAATAGGCCCTATTAAAACATTTGTCTGTCATATAGGCCCCCTTTAGACCACATGGACCCCATCCAGGTCCCTCTAAATGGCATCCTGTTCTTCAGGCATGTCAACCACACCACTCAGCTTGGTGTCACCTGCAAATGTGGTGAGGGAGCACAGAATCCCTTTGTCCATGTCATTGACAATGTTATTAAATTAGATTGTTCAGGTTAGGCCTAGACAACAGATAGAGGTCATGAAAGGATCTTATGTTGGGATGCTTGCTCTTATGGTCCCAAAAGAAGGAGATGTGTTATTGGAGAGTTGACTTCAAGATGAGGAAGGAAACTACAAAGTAAGCCCAAAACCTATGGTTGTAGGAACCCATAGAGTTTCTGCCTGAAGCCTATATTCTTAAAGTGTCTCAATCTGAATTGGATTAGACCATTTTTCTGAACTTCTGCCCCTAATAAGTGCCTATGCTGTTAATCCACAGCCAGCTGTAATATCCACACAAGATGACTAAGCAGTGGAAAATTAGTGCTTACAACTAACTTTATAATTAATTTATGTTTCATAAAGATTCAAGGCTCTGAGTCATGCACCTGAGTCCCACAAAACTGAGTGACACAAATATGTGACCATCTGACAAGAGCTTGCAGTCTTTTTTTTCTTATTGCCTACTTTATAGAAAAAGAGAATTGTAACATCATTTTGATGCCTTGTGAAGGCTGACCTAACACAGAGACTAGATGGAATTAAAGAATAAAGTAGGTATTTATTAGAAGGCCTCAGTGGATACACCTTGGGCAGTACCAAAGCCCAGCCAGGGTTACACTCAAGATTAAACCAAAATGGTCACAAAAATGGACAACTGGTCACGAGGTCTCTCACTTTTATAAGTTCTGGTCCATTAGCATATTGGAGTTAGTTGTCCAATTATAGCTTAAGCTTATGAAGTCCCATCCTTCTTGTTTTTATCTCTTCAGTCCACCATTGCTTATGCTCTCAGGCCTGAAATTTGGATTACTTGTCCTTGGTCCCCAGCTAGAGAAGGAACTGTTTTGTCTACCAACTCTGTGAAGAAAGCTTACTATCCCCTAATATGAAGTTCAGAATTGCATACTTAAGCAGTACCAGAATCTGAAAAATATAAAAGGTAAAACCTGAGGCATCAATTTAGGTTGGAAAAGTCCTCAAGATCATCAAGTTGAACCACTAGTCCAACACTGCCAAGCCCACCACTAAACCACGTCCCCAGATGCCCCATCCACATGTCCTCCAGGGATGGTGGCTTCACCACTGGCCTGAGCAGCCTGTTTCAGGGCTTGACAAAAGTTTTGGCAAAGACTTTTTTTCCTAATATCCCATCTAAACTTCTCCTGGCACAACTTGAGGTCATTTCCTCCTAGCCATAGAATTACAGAATCATAGAATGGCTGGGTTGGAAGGGATCTTAGTAGTTCCAACAACTCTGCTGTAGGCAGGGATATCTTCCACTAGAATGGCCCTATCCAGACTGGCCTTTAACAATTCCAGGGATCACAGAATACCATAGGCTGTCCTATTGTTTTTTACTTAGGAGAATAGATCAACCCCCACATGCCCATAACCTTCTGTCAGGCTGCTGTAGACATTAATATGATCAAAGACTAGTTCTCTAATTTTTTAATCAGTTCTGTTGCCCTTCTCTGGATTTGCTCCAGCACCTCAATGGCTTTCTTGTTATTGAGGATTCACAAAATTAGGTGACTCCAAATATAAAATATTCTGCAATTGGTATTTTTGGTATTTGACATTCTGTTTTTTTTTATTAAGTTGTATTCTCTCCAATCTTCCTTGTCATTGTATTACTGGACTCTTCAGGTTATTTGATGTTTAATTTTAGCCTTGCATTTTATTGAGGCTATTCAGGTTCAGGAACAAATAAACTAATTATCATCAAGGAATCATGTTATACTGTGAACAAGCAAGCACTTGTTTCCAGAATTTAAACCTTCCAGAGAATGATGTGCCTCTCTACCAATGATGATGCACGTATGCTGTGAAGGTCAGGATTCTGCTGCACAGAACAAAGCCAAAGTGGAGTGCAAAAAGTACACTTGGTCCTTGACCCATGAAATGAACATATCAACACAAAATTATGAAACACAGGTGCTTCTTTTCAGTGTGATGCATTGCTGAAATGTAGAATTGCAGTAGCCCTCGGACCTTTGCTCCCACCTGTGCAATGATCTGGTTTTTATAATCAAGGGAGGCTTATAGAGATTGTAGGAATAATGGGTGTTTTTGAGATCTCCTGGAGCTTTTCCCTTATAGTGACATCCTTTCTTGCATATGTAGCAAGACAGGAATGAAAAGCATGATGGGAGCCTGTTTTCTTGTTAGCTGTTTCTTTGCTTTTATTTTGCAAAAATATATTCTGAAGATTCATAGGTGCATCATAATAAAAGATCATTACTGAGATATTTTCTTTTTTTCACAGCACCTGGAGTGGAATCAATAACATTGACAGGCTGCACTAGCCTAAAACTGTGCAATAGTTTGACAGGTAAATGTTTTATTGAGAAGTGTTATTTTATTTCTGCGTCATTTACATAAAGTGGGGCAGGGAGAAGGCGATGAGGTGATAGAAAGAGGCATTTATACCCTACACAAAAAAAGTCACAATACCAAGATGGTTTTTCGGGGAATACCGCTCTTCATACACCATTCATTTGATCTTACAAGTTAACAAAATGTCAATGAAAACGGCGGGGGGGGCGGGGGGGGGGGGGGCGCAAGGGTGGGGGTGTATTATTAATGGAATACAGGTCTATTCCTGTTTCCAATAGGTCACACAGAAGGAATCCAAAGAGTAGGCAGGAAAGTCAGGAAAAGGAATGATAGCCATAAAGTGGAACAACAACAGAAACACATAAATGAAAGAAATTGCAATAGAAATTTTATAATATGGAATAGCAAAGGAGACAAGATAATGATTTACTGAAACTTCTGTCTCTTACACTTTGATGTAGCAGTTGTGATATTTGGCAAAAAAAAACCATGTTGCCCTTTGCAATGAACCCCTTACTCCCACATCCCAGAGTCTGTATTCAGTAAAAGAACTTCCATTCATATACACACAATAAATGTATGGCTTTAGTTCAGCCACATACTGGTAGTAAAACCAGATAAATTTAGGAAAAATGGAAAAAGGGGGTCCATAAGGAGGGCAGAATAGTCCCTTCCTGAATCTGAATGACAGCCAGTCTCAAATGCCCTACGTTTTTATGCACCTGTAAAGCCTAACACAGCTACATCTAGTTCTTCTCTGTGTTCTTGTCCCGTGATGATACATTATTTAAGAGTAGTTTATGTGACATTAGACAATTATATAACTAAAGCTTGTACCATAAAGGTAATGCTCAAAATAAGACCAGAGATTTTGGGTTTGGCATTTTCTTGCCTCTTATGTTCTTGACAGCAAAAGTTTGACATTATTCCAAAGACACTAAATTTTAGGTATTTTCAGATAGCAAGCAGCAATATTTTTTTTTAAGTCATTCCTGTTTTGGGAATATAAATTCCCAAGTCCTTCCTTTGAATATAAAGGCTAGTATAAATATAATGCTTAATAAAATACAGTCCTTTTTTTTTTTTTCTCCAAAGCAAGAAGCATCTCCATTCAGTAAACACTTCAGTCCTTAAGAGAAGCATGATAATTTTAAAAAAGCAGGGAAAGAGAGGTAGGGAATTATGGAATTACTGGAAGTGGAACAGGAAGCAGTAAGAACCTGTACAGGAAGAATGATGTTCAGTGAAAATTATAAATAGTTGCACAGTTACTTTGCATATTATCCTACATTTTTGTTTCTCTCCCCCTCTTTCTCCTAAATTCTGGTCTTGTCAATATCTTGGACTAGACCCTTGGACACATTATAAGAGTTTGTTACTCCATACAAGTCAAACAAATTCTGTAAACTGTACTAAAAGAGGAAAAGAAAAATAGTCTGTCCCATATCATCCATCCTACAGGGACTAATTTTTCAAATAAACTGGTTTTTTACACAGTTACTCTGAAAAGTCAGTTTCTGTGAAAAGGTAAAATGAAAATTACATTATTAGGAAAAAAAGTTAAAAGTCCTATTATTATAAGAATTGTCACATTTTGGACTATGTTCAGTAAAGGGATGTCTGTTTTGTTTACTTGTTTAGTTCTTAAAAATAACATTTCTCTTTGCTATCATTTTAAAGTCCATACATAAGTAATTCTGGGAGCAATAACTAAATGTCGTGATTTTAGTGATATATTTCTATGTATCTATATGCAGAAGACACTGCACAGTTTTAAATATTATTTCACTGGATTCCGTATCTTCTTGGCTCCTATTCTACCATAAATATCAGTGCCTCATACCACTATTAAGATATTTATTTTGAAAAATAAAAATGCCAGTGAATTATGAAAGCTGATATTCTACCAGTAAAAAATGCTTTGAGGATAGATTATCATGAGGCAAAAAAAAAAAAAAAAAAAAAGCTTAGAAATTCCCTTCTCTCTCCTCTTGTAAAGAATGCTTTGATGTGTGAATAACTTGAAGGAAGAGTGCTTCCTGTATGGGGGTCCCTGTGGTTTCATTCTGAGAGCCTTGGTTTTGGTCAAGGCTTGCAGCTGCTCCTTTGAGGGATTTCCCCAGATCTGGGTGTATCAGGTGTTGGTTGATGCTTTGAGCACAGAGGCCTGTCATCACACTGACAGGGTGTGACATAAGGGGAAGTTACAAGAAGCAGCAAGGCAGAAATAAGAAAACTCATGCAGATATCAATGAACATTTCAAGCAGAAGTTGTTAAAAAGGCTTAGAACTCTCTGAATAAGAAAAAAGCTTTTTGGTCCCAATCTTGTGATATATTACTATGTCACATACCATATAGAGCTCCAACTAGGAAAAAAAAAAGAAAAAAAAAAGATTAAAAAAGCAATAGAAGGGATTTTAAAACTAGGCTGTCAAACTGCACTACACCATTAACTCAGAGGTGGCTCTTCTGAGGGGGTTCTTAGTATTGCATGAGTATTTCAGTCTGAAAAATGAGAAAATTTAATCCTTGTAAAATGCATTAATCTTCACCTCATTCTATGTGACACTGTCAGCAGTTAATTTAACAGCAGAGCTTCACAAATGAAAGATCAATGCAGGGAAAGTTCCCCTGAAGTCTTGTTTTATGCAACGAACCTTGTCTAAAATCTACAGCCCAAGCAGAAAGGTGTGGGCCATTAAATAAACCAGGCAAGCACTATAGCAAGTAGGTGAAATTGCACATGTCCGCGACCGAGTCTCAAAATAATTTTCAGACTTCTTGTTCCATAAGCAATAGATTTCCATAAAGGATAATCTGCCCAAACCACTGATATTTTTACTTCCTGTAAGGTGCACCATTCCTCCTCCACACCTTTACATACCCAGTGATGCAAACAGTAAGTCAGAGCTGAGTCTGAAAAAAAGTAGTTAAAAAACAGCATCCACACAGCAGTACAAACCCAAAAAACTGGATATAAAACTGAATAACTTCCCAGGTTTAGGCTTCAACAACTGAGCTAGTACAATGACAGCCACAATTTATAATGGCAGGTTTTAGAGATTGAGTCCTTCGCCTTGGGTGTCAGGCATAATAGATGCAGCAGACATGAACAAGAACACCAAAAACTCACCATACTTACTTCATAAACTTAAAGTCGTTGAATGATGAAAGACATCTTCCCACTATCTGAACATCTTTTCTATATTATAAGGTACAGTTTAAAATGAAGTTTTGAGTTTTATCACCAAAATCAGTTTCTGATGATATCCTGGTTGGTTTCTAAAAAAAGGATAAGAGCTTTATTTATGGTGTCCTGTCCTTTAAAGCAGTTGCTTCACCCACTGGATCTTTCCAAGTCTCTCAGCAGGGATTAATGTGGAGCATCATGAGTATATTTAAAGTTCCCCCTGCCACTGCACTGCTGCATGTACACCTCAGCAAGTCTGTAGATTTTTTTTTTCCTTCTCTGGAAAACTAGAGAATGTCATAAAATTTGTCCTGAAAATAACAACTTCTATTCGACGGCAAAGCAATAAAGTAGAAAGCATGTTAGGTCATATATAGTGAAGATGTAATTAGCAGATGGCTGAAAAGAGGTGGGGATGGTGACTGAATACCACTTTTCTCCTCCTATGATATCTGGCAAAAATGCCATGGAGAGAGTTTCCACACTGACTTCAGATACTTGCAGTGATTGACTTTCAAAGACTGATGTTTTCTCCAGTGGTTCAGACAGCCGCTCCTTTTTGGGTATAAATTTTCAGGATTCTGCTTGATGAGTAATATGAATTATGCATAGACAAAAAAGACCATATCAACTATCATTTTACCTCTTAAAATGATAGAGGCTATTGCAAAATTAGTTTTAACAAAAGCATAAGAGTGTTGATCATTTATATTTTTTTTTCAGGAACCCTTGTCTCACCGTAGTTAGCATATCTTTTAATAATTGCAAACCTTTCATTCCCTAAAATTAAAAAAAAAAAAGTTTATCTGCCGGAATAGCAGTCAATATTTGCTTTGCACTGAAGCTCTCATCTGGTGAGAACAGCAAAACATAGTCTTCAGATATTGCTGATGATGTAAAATGTGGAATTGACTAGAATAAAACCCATGAACAGAGAATTTGTGACATTAATTGTCATTTATATTAAATAAGCTTGGAAGGACAGCTGTGAGTAAATGATGTTGATGATGTGGTTGCTTGTTATGAGAACATGGCACTTTGAAAGATTTGAAGAAACTGGAGTGTTTTATTCTTAGTTTGTTTCAATACAATCTATTAAGTGTCCAGCAACAGCTATCACCTGGTAATTATGTGGTGTCCCAAGCGAGATGCATTGATGTTGTCAGCTGAATTTAAATCAAATGTTACTCATGATACAGAATCATCCTGGATGTTTACAAATGATAATTGCTTCTCCTTTGCAGAGGGGTATCAGAAATATAAGCCAGATTTAAACATGAACAGAAAATGAAGAAATGCTGCATTCTTTTGATTCAGTCACAGACCAGAACTACTATTCTACATTTGGGGGTGCCCAATATGTACTGAAAACTCACTAAAAAAGAAGTGTACTAATTATAAGCTGTTTTCTACCTCTTGTTGCAGTAACTAAGGTGTTGACAATGGTGCCAAGAGGGAAATTACAACTTCACAACAAAATCAAATGTCATTACTTGAAAAAGTTTTCTTCCATATATACTTTCTACTTCTAATAAGAAAATATGACTGCTCTATCCATAACTACATTTCATAGCTATATGCCATTAACAAAACTGTACGCTGTAACTTTCTTATGGAAAACAAAGGAAAATAAATAGTGAGAAAAAGGAAAAAAAGGACACTTGAAGTTTGAGAATATAATTTAATAAAGTCCAGACTTTAATCATGGTGTTTAAAATAATTAGTATCCTTGATCCAAGTAAAACAAAAAACTGAGCTTCTTCATGTATTGTACAAATAAAAAGCTATCTAGCTCCTTAGCCTAATAAGGAGAAAAGTCTTAGTTTATATCAGCAAGATGAAATTATGGCACTATTAGACAAAGATCTACATGGTACATCAAACAACTGCAAGGGACACTTAAGCACTCCATTTTAATTATTTATTATATATTGCCAGGAAACTACTGCATTTTTTCCTTGCTGAGGGGCCAAAAGAAAGATCACACAGCATTCCCTCTTTTTCTTATAGAGAACTTAAAAAAAATCTACTGAATCATCTCAATTGACCATTGTTTATGGACATTCACAATGTCCATATCAAAATGCTGTATTTGGAAAAGCAACCTGTCAGAGAGAGAGTCCATGAAGATGATAAAGAGAGCAGTCACTAGACAGAATATAAAAACATTTCACCCCCATCGAAATAAGTGTATGAGTTGTGAATACAGCATGAACAACTGGACAAATACATCCAGGGGTGTGCAGACCCCAGTCCTGCCTGGCTGCTGATCAAGGTTTGGAAAAGAGTTTGTCAGCCACAGCACATTGCTTCTGCAAGTTGAAGTTCTGCATATGAAGGGAAGTGAAGTAGATTGATGAGCAATCTAGGAGCCATCCCCAACTCACAATTCAAACACAGTCTTGGAGGTTTCCCATCAACTTTGTAGTGTGAGGGGTGATGATATAACTACAGGCCACCTTGTTCCTCTATCAAAACAAGGGGAGGAACATAAGTAAGAAAAGTACTTATCCTCACTGATCCCCTAGAATTTTCTTCCACATGAATTCTAATGTTTGTTGCAAGACATGAGGAAACAGAGAAAATTCAATCTTAATATTTAAATCAACAGCCAAGTGATATAAAATGCATTATGAAGTAGCCTGTAGCAGATCTTCTCTGAGATGCTTAGATTCCAAAGTCCATCATCTAACTTCAGAAAATTTGGTGAAAAACAAATCAAGATTAATCAGTTTCATTTAACAGAATTATAAATAATTTCCTACAATCATATCAGGATAGCAGTTGGCCGTATTGCAAAAAAAAAGTCTTATAAATGGAAAAGTTATAAATAAATATACAAGCCTTTTGGTTGGTTTGCTTCTTACTTAGAAAAAAAACCATGGTTTTTTTAATCAGGATAAAGAATGTTCAATGGTGATTTTAGGCACTGAATCGAAAGAGTCAATTAAAGATAGAAGCAGACAAAGAAAAAAAAAAACAACAAAAAAACCACCAAACCAAAAAAAAAAACCAAGCCAAAAAAACCCCCAAAAAACAAACCACTGAAACCCCCCCATAAAAAACAAAAAACAAACAAACAAACAAACAAACAAACAAACAAACAAAAACCACCAAAAAAAATCACCCTTAATTATCTATTTCACCATGAGAATCAATTTAATGAATGCTGGGATTGAGATTTTAACTGATTATTTTCAATGGTTACACTGTTTAGGACCTGACAGAAAATTCTGTGAGGAAAGGAAGCACAGTCATTTCTGTGTTGTGGATGGGGAACTGGTGCATAGGCCATCTTTAATGGGCCTTGCTAAAATCCCAGATTCCTGACTACAACAATACACACTCAAAAAATTTTCTGTTGTCCCTTCACTTGTCCTGGAAACATGGGGACAGACCCTGAAGGGAAGCTGCAATGGAATTGAGTTTGGGGTATTTTTCACTAGGCTTCCTTGCATATCATGATGCCACTTTTCAAGTAAAATTTGTTTTGCAGGAAAAGGCATAGCCAGAGAGACCTGACACCAACAGTACAGTACCACAAGGTTAGCATATGAGCCTATCAATGATTTGTGTACCTCTGTATGGCACTGTAGATTTATTCTGTGTCTTCAGACACCAATTTGTTACATTTTTCCCCCAATAGTGCTTAATCTCCACATCTATCAGGAACAAAGAATGAAAGAGATGGCAACAGCTGCTTATTTTCCACAGGAATGCTATCCTTCCCCTTGGTTTCCAAGCCTTAAATTACTTTCCCATTTTATGTTTTTGCTTTCACAGGCAAACTGCATGTGTCTTTTTTTCAAAGTTCTTTGAAAACTGATTTTTTTTTTTTAATGTTTTAATTAGAAATTCATCAAGAATATTTTTCTCTGAGTTGGAAAAGTGAGTTTCAGGCAGTGATTAGATCCATTTCCCTAAAAATCTCCACAGTTTTTACAATCAATCAAAAAACCACCAGCACTGACAATCTAAAATATGAAGAAATATGGTTCCTTTAGCTGCCAGCAATTGTACCAAAATGACAACACAAAGGAGAAAAAAAAAAATTCAGATGCATTAGAGTTATATCCTCAGAATCCCAAACCTCCGTGTATTCTCAAAAGAAAACAGTGAGTTCTTATCCTCTCCATGAAATTTCTGTGGAAGTCACAGGAGGGGCAAGACATCATTTCTAATCAATTTTCTAAGCTCAAAGTGCAGATCTACCTTGAAGATGAAACAGATCTACTTCCAAATGAGAATGTTCTAAACTGAAGTCCAGAGTTGCAATTGTGGGAGCCAGCATTAACCAGTCTGAACCACAGGATCAGAAGACGTTAATTATCAGTCCTTGAAATTATTCATATCAAGAAAGCCAGTTAAGAAATCAGGAAAAATTATCCTCATTTTTATAGAAAAAAAAAAGTGAATATACAACATTGTTAACATCTCTTTAATTTTCTGTTCTAGATCCTTTTTTTTTTAATCTGTGGATTAAATACTAACAAATGAAAAACTATTATTCTTACCCTCACAATTCTCTATCTCTGTCTTTAAAAGACAGAGAATTGTGAGGGTAAGAATAAGAGATTTCTTAATTTGGCTGTAAAATGACACATCAACTTAAAATATATGTTTTATGAACAGGGCAAAATCTCATCTTTTTACTTTTTACTTTCCCAGATGATAGTCATCAGAACTGCATCCTTTGATTGTGGTGGATTCAGACTAAAGAAGGTCACATCAGGACCATGAAAACAAGATCTCTTGAAACATAGGAGCTTATTCAATTTATGCATTCTTTGTTCAGGCCAGTTATCCAAAGATAAAGTACAAAAGAGAAGAAAGACTTGGGCAAGCTTTGTCCAAGAGATGAGGAAGGTAAGACCCTTGAAAGAAGTCTTGATATTTTTGGTTGTTTGTTTATGTGTGTCTGTGTGTGTGCACGCATCTCTTATGTAAATCTATATATAGATATAGATATAGATATAGATATAGATATAGATATAGATATAGATATAGATATAGATATAGATATATAGATATAGATAGAGATAGATATAGATATAGATATAGATATAGATATAGATATAGATATAGATTAGATAGAGATGTAGATCTCTGTCAGAGGAACCAGGAAGTACCTCTACCACATCTTGCATTTAAATTCTCAAAACTCTGCATCTCAAGAAGCAAATTAAAATTCCTTCTGGCTACAGCTAATAAGCCTTTGCTCTTGCAGAAGGGTTACGTTTGGGGATAACAGCCTTAAATATTGCAGGTATAGAGAGAGAGCAATAGTTTGCAATTCTGCCCTGCTCTGGAATCACTTGAAATAACTGCCAGGAGCCTTGAAAATGCTCTGCTGGCAGTAGAATATTTGCATATGAAACTGAAAAACTATTTTGAAAACTCAGAAAGGAACTGTCGCCCAATTGGATCAATAATTTGGAGCACAGGACTGAACCATTGTGACCACACAACAGAAATAATTGCAATTGCTGCTAAAATAAGTAACATATCTCAACACAGCTGAGAACAGGCTAATGATTTACTTTGTTTTAAATGTGAATTATTGAAAGCAGGAATCAGAAGGTTCAAGGATGAAATTAGCCTCAAAACAAATTAATCTATTTTAAAGTTTTGGAAGAAAAAAAAAATCCAACTTGTACAGTACTGAGAAAAAGAAAATTGACAGAATACAACTCCAAGCTTCCAAGCTCAAAGTTAATCTGATGATATATCTGAATACTGATAACCTGGGCACAGTTCCATTTCCAGAGAGAGATATGCCTGCTATGATTATCTCTCTGTTAGCTGTCAAACAAAGAGATGTCATTCTGTCTACAGTTAAACAACAACAGATGGAAGATACCCTCAGCCAAGGTAAGTACCATCACTCCAATGCTTTCAAATGGAGCCTCACCATGATTTGCACCAGTTGAAGGTCTATTCCAGATCTCTATTCCAAGGCAAGCGTTAATCTCATCTGTAATGTAAGTTGAGATCACTACCAAAGAGCTGCAGAAGAAACTGAGGCTTTAAGGAACAGCCTTATGACTGTGTGTCATTATGGCATGCACCCTCATCATTTACACTTTCTACTTGCTTCAGAGGACATTTAGTATATAAAGCCTCTTTTTCCTAAGTTCATGAGCTGCAAGTCTCCTGCAAAAGTACCAAGATCTGGGAATAGGTGTCCGATTTTACCTGATTTTGCATATTGCTTCTGGCCAGTTGACTGAATAGCTTTTACAGCCTCCACTTAAAGAGGAATTTTTAGACAGCAACTCTTCAGTTTTAACGGTTGTTTAAAAATGGTCAGATGATCCAAGCACCTTGCAAGTAAAACAGCACACACTGAGTCTGATATCTATTCTGCAGTTGTTTACATAGCAGTGAGAACCTCTAGATGTTGTGCCCAAACCTTTTTTAGTTGTAACAATGAGAATTATTGGATAGAGCAATCTGATTACAATTTTTCTAAGTCATACATTTAATGCTTTCTGTAATGTTATAGATAAATTATGGATTCCCATTTGATTAATAACTTGTTATCTTGATGCAAGACTACAGAGTTTTGGCTAGAATACAAATAGTAAGGAAAATATTTCCTGTTCTGTCATGTGAATTAATCTTGAAATCACCTTAATCCAGTGATATTCATAATGAAATGTATTTCAGTTTGAGCATACATTTGCCAAGATTTTCAGAAATACTGTTGTCTAAGATATGTGAATTGGAATTGTGATTCAGGGGCATTACAATTGGAAAAAGTCTATTAGGTGAACTGTTCCTGCCAGTAGAGCATTGTTCCCCCAAGATTTATTTCTGGTCTTTTGTCCAGTCTTATTCAAAGTCTATCTGCATTTATAAGTTGTGCCATTATGACTAAGCATGTTATATGTGTGATACGTTTTGAATCTATAATTTTCTCAAAAAAAGCTCTCTTTATCACTCAGTATGGAGGAAAAAAAAAGAAAAAGAAAGAAAAAAGATTGCTTCTTTGTTTGCTCTAATTCTGGAAGAGACCACCCAAAATCCTACCTGATAAGGGTCTCACATCAAATGGTATTAATAATCTGAAGCAACCACAGTGGCTAAGCAAGATAAACAAATATGCCACATAAGCTTACTATAAATCTGCATTCAGCAAACTGGAATTCAAGGTCACCTGAAAACTGCAGTCAGAAAGCTTTATAAGGACACAAATGTTGGAACTCATCCTTGGTTTCATACTGCTGCCGATACTTGACCCTCAGTTGCTTATGCAAGTCTCTGAATGCAAATAACAGTGACTGCAACATAAATCTAACTAAAGGAACACACCTCATGATAGAAGAATGGTATTATCAGGGAGAGCTGGGAATTAAGAAAACATGGTGGTCAGAAAGGAGAGCCTTTGAAATATCTGGAAAATGGGCTTTCTCTTTTTTGTTTTTATGGGCTAAGCTAAATTCAACCCTTTCAATTTCAATGCACAATCCTTCCTTTTTACATGGTCCCTGCTACTCTGGCATCCAAGAAGCATAGATGATTTCAATTGCCCTGTCCTTTCTTAAAAAAGAGTCACACCATTACTGCTAGTCCAAGTTATCCCATTCACATTTTACAGAACAAAATCTCTGCGACAGTGGAATATAATCATAACACAGTATTCAGCCTTAATATATAGTTCCCAGAATCATGTTTTTGACATAAAAAACAGAACCATCTTTAAAAACAGGATTTACAGGCACAAAACACTGAATTTGAATGTTTCCTCAAATCTTGCCTGCTCTCCCTAGAGATATCTGTGAGTTTGGTATCTCTGCAGGCTCAGAGCTGCAAATCTGTGGCTAGACTAGGATGCTTGAAGCAAATACTCAGATACAGAACAAAGAATTTTTAAAAAGGTAGAAAAGGACACAGTGAGATGGTTGCAGGCAAATATTTAGAGCATACCTACATGGAAAGAGGCAGGTCTAGAATTTAAGCCCTCCTAAATCTGAAGAACTGAAAGTCGTGTCTCAGACTTTTAAAAATTTCTTAATTACCAAAGTAATTAAAAGGAAAAGAGGAAAAGGGCATTGTATAGCATGACCCAACAGGAAAAGGAGCAGGTAAAACAAGGAGCAAGGTAAAACATACCAAATAAAATCTGTGGTCTTGAGAGGAAATAAATCAGGGCTCTGGAACACTAATGAGCAATACACATAGCCTAAATAAAAAAATCTGTTCTCAAAGTTCATGTCAGAGAGGAGTAGAGAAGTACAACCAGAAGTACTAACACAACTTGTGTCTACCCTAAAAAGAACTGTGATTAAATTGTCCCTACTAAGGGACCATTTCCACACACTTAACTGCAGTTGTTGGGTAAAATGGACTAATATTTTTTTTTGTGGAAATAGAAAGCAGAAACAAGAGCTCTACCTTCTACCAGGCTTTGCTACTATGTGTCTCATCCATATATAAGTGCAATTTCTCCTTTTGTGAACTTTGACTGCCCATTCTGCACAAAACACAGCTTTCTCAATAAAGAAAGCAGATATCTACTCTTTCCCAGAGCAGACCATAGTAAAAGGTAGAAAATTTTTAGGAAAGGAGCCTACAAGGCAGGGAAGAAAGTGATTCTGTGATATAATCAATTAAGGAGAAACTATTAGTCTCATCAGTGTGATCCTAAGACACTTGGCTATTTATGAACTGAAACATTCAAAATAGTCCCTGTTTAAAAAAAAAAAAAAAAAAAATTAAGAACAGGGAAAAGGAAAATTGCAAGGCATGATGTTTCATTTTTAGTAACCAAAATGATGCATGGACCATTTCATTCCACTTCTTAAAACATTATATCCACTGGAACAATATACAAGTGGTAAATGACAGGTCATTCTTCTTTCAAGCTTATAAAATATACACATACATTTTGCCAAAACTACCACATTTCATGCTGAACTCAAGACTGTCTGAACATGTCAGACTCTCAGAGGACACCTAATAGACCAGGATTTTTAGAAACAACTGAAAATGTCATTTCTGAATAGACTGCAAATGAGCTGACTTTTCAACTCATCTGAGGACAGTGGTGCTTGTGAATAAATGATCTTTTTCTATCTTTTCTGTCTTAGACAAAGCCAACATACACATCCTCTCCGGCACCCAGGCTGGCTGAGTTCTAACAGAGTACTTTCCTTAACAAAGATATCTAAATTAAGCTTGAGTTACACTTTAGGTTTCTAAGTGCTTTTTTGGATGTCAACCAGACTAAGAAACTTGTCCAAGGTCATTTACAAAGTTTATGTCAGAAAAAGAAACTGATCTGGAGTGTCTGAGGTCTCAGGCTAGCACCCACAGCACTAGAACATCTTTCATCTCTGCTGCTCTTATCAAACCAAAATGACACAAGAGATCAGAAAAGACAAAGACAGAAATTAACATCTTGAAGGATCAACTAATTTCATCTAGAAGATTCTGAAACATGCTTGATTTTAACCATATATTACTTTCTTACCCTCTACAGATGATTGCATAAATGCCAAGCCCATCTATTTATAAAGCAGTGAAACAGTCAGGTGTTCTCTAATGTACCATTTCCAAGTGCAAGTAATATATGCTGACCAGATTGTAACTATCTTGGCAAGGGTTCACACATCTGTTAGGATTTCAATTTATCAAAGATGGACATATTTATATGTCTGTCTGTGGCAGCATGCTCATGAAATAGGAAAGGATGTTAAAACAACACTAGTGTTTTAAGAGCAGCCAGGAAACTCAGCGTTAAGGTTGGTTCCTTTGTCCTTAGCTCACCCATGCTGTTCACAGCTCTTGTATATACCTAGAAAAAGCCTATGAATAGGGCTGATGAGAATGTAATGTTGTGACAAAATCAACCAAACTTAAGCAAATGCGGAGAAAAAAGCTTGATTTGTGCATTCTCAAGATGAGGTGGGCTCAGATTTCGTGTCTGATTTTTCTTTGGTTAATGAAGGTGACTATAACAGACTTCCTCATATGAAGATTGTTAATAGTGTTCATGCATAATAGCCTCCTAGGATCTTGGGGGGCATTCAGTTACACCTATGGAGCGCCTGCTGCTCTCTGCAGATGTAGTGTGATTTCCATAGAACTGTTTCTTTCAAACCCATTACACGCATAAAAGATACATACCCATTATCAGCAGATCATTCAAGTGATGGCAATGACTACTCAGGAAGTAGACAATACATCAACTTGGAGTGTGTTTTATATACCAGGTTTAATTCCATAGGAAACACTGGAGGGCCCTTGACTGAACAAGCAAGGAGGTTAATGGGAGTTGCACACTAAGCTGTAGCCTTAATCTGAACATTTATTTTTTAAAATCTTGTTAATTCTTTTTCTTTTGGCCGTCAAACTGCCAAGGAAATACTGATCCATGTCCTGAACTACCACAGAAAAGTATTTTAGATGCATCAAAAATATTAGCATAGTTCTAAGCTATTAGAGGTAAAGAGACAGTAGTCCCATTTTTATTCTGTATTTAATTTCCTTTTTAAAAATACAAGTTTAATATTGACCATTATGCCATGGTACAAGTTTCTGAATAATCCAGATATATTTTACTAATATTAATTAGTTGAAATTTTTAACTGAATCTTCAAGACAAAATAGCACCATTTGTGGCAAATAAACACATAACACATTGTAATATCATCTTCACAGCTTTTTAATTAGAAGATTTATTTAAAAAATTCTTAACTGACAAAATTCGAATTTTATAAACAACACAATGTGAACAGAAATTACTCCCAGTCTTAGACTTGTTTATTTCTATCCAAGTTGTCCAATTTCAATTGCTTGTAACTTAATACATTTTTGTTCTAGAATAGAGTTAGTCTACTTCCTGCAAAACCTACACAGTAATTCTTGACAAGAATGGGAACTTTATAGAACATATTTAAGTGCATACAATTTTTACAAACATGTCCCAGTACAAATGTAAAACTTGTATGCAATGCACGTAACAACATGCTGTTCGTAAGAACAACAAGCTAAATAAAACTGCTAGCAACCTCAAAATGCAAGTCCCATATGCTGCATCCATCTTATTCTAAAAAGTTTATCCATGGCTACTGATTGTACTTTAGTCATTAAGGAGACAGATCAGAAAGAAATAAAAGGACAATGATTTGCATATTTTTTCTAAGCCATATCCTTTATACTATCCATATTATTCCATTACTCTACTTGTCATGCAGTAAGTTAACTTCTAGTGTTGTGAAGAAGAAAACAAATACCCAGATTAAAAGTTTTGAATTTCCTGAAATCTCACATAACTATTGATCTAGGTCCCTTAGCATAATCTCAATTGTAAAGCAAAGTTTGGCTTTGCTGTTTTCAGGAACAGCAGAATATACTCTCACAGGAACATGAATTCTAAATTGAAAATATCTCTGCTATCATACAGACTTGGCTCACTTTTTGCTCCAATTCCTTTACTTTCATGATATGTCTCATTTTGGTTTAGCTCATTGAAAAAAAGACAAGTTTACGGCAACTTTACATTGGTTTACTTTGGCTTGAGGGAGTGTTGTCCAGTCGAGGTTTAGTCAAAAATGCTTTGTGTTTATATGAATCAGGTCTGAGCACTCACTTTCCTTTCTTTTCTTTTCAGTTTATCACACTTTCAAACTCAATGGCATATATACTTGCCTGGAGGCAAAGTGGTTTTTTTACATAGACACTTGAAATGTTCAACAATACCTCTGCTTTTACTTTGGTTATGAATTTCCACAGCTTCTTAGGAGATGGAAAGTGCTGACACCAGAAAGTATGTCACAAAATGCAATTAAAACTTAATGTCCTATAGAAACCCATACAAACATACAATTCAGTGCAACATAAATAAAATATTTCTTTTCAGAAATAGCCCTTGGCATTCTGATAGCATGTTCAAAAATGTAGTACAATCAGCAAGCTTGAATTAGCAGCTTTAAAAATATTTTCTTTACAGTGACAGGAAAATTCTTCATTACGGCAGAGAATATACTGCTGTCTGACAGCCCATGTTAACACTAGGGAGGTATACAAAAGTCCAAACTGGCCCTACACTTATTTGTGCAAGGCATCTTGATAATATATTTTCCCCATTACTTAGAGCTCTCACTTAATATGTTTCTTTGGAAATTTTCTGAAATTAAGAAGAAATTGAAAACTGAAATACTTAGTTTTTGAAAGATTCTAAATAAAAAATATTGTACCTTTTCTTTTTGCCTGTTCTTTTTATATATTGTACTTCATGTATGTCCTATTACCCTGTTTTTTCTTTATTCCCAACAGTCTCTATTGGCTCTTCCCTGAGCCTGTCTAGATTACATAAAAGAAAGGAGAAAGGAAAGTCTTGCACACATCAGTCTTGTTCCTCCAGTTCTCTATAACTGCTTTTCTGCAGAAAGCAAGTAGCTCTTCACAAAGAGCTCTACACAACTTTTCCTGAGTTACTCTGGGAAGTTATTTCAGCCATTTCTAGGGTGGAAAAGAAACAAAAATGGCATTGAGTAACTTACTTCCTATTTTCTAATCTGGAGTGAGAGGCTTATGAATTTATTTTACATGCTTGATCCAAAGTGACTAATGAGGAATCACCTGAAAATTCTGAGAAGTCAAGGAAGTAAAGGAAGGTTTTCTAATAATTTGTCTTGTCCTGAAAGACTGTTTTCCTTTCTCCAGGAAAGACAAAACTTTTGATTATCTTTGTTACATTTCTGAAAAAAGCTCAATTGAAGGTAGACTCAGCTAGTGAGTAATGCAGTGACAGTTTTTGCCTCCATCCAAACCATTAATTTCAATGGTAAAAATGCCCAATTACAGCTGGCTGTTATGGGCAATGATGAATGGCGAAGAGAAACCAAGGGTGGTTTTAGACAAAGTACTTAGAAGACTGGCAAAAGGCATGCTCCAGGGAACACAGCTTTGTGAGCAGCCTTATCACTCAGCTCTGGAGTTAAAAGCCTTCAGAAATGTATATTCCCATTTGTAGAACTTGAGGCAACACTTGGGAAAGGAGTCTGCACCTGATCTGTGGTGGTTTAATTTAAACACCAGCAGATGAAAATTCACTTCTGATAATCCATTACTCAATAACACGCAAGAAAAAGAGAAGGCTCCTGGACAGATCTTAGTAATCATTCATAAGGTTTACCTTGTGGCCACACCTCCACCTTTAGCGATATCTTGACCTTTCTGTCAGCTCAGCTAATGGCAGGGGAGTAGTTAAGGGTATCACCAACGTCCTGTTCTGGTGTCCAGTACAACACTGTCTTTCCATCTTGCTTACAATTCTAGATTGTGTCTGCAGCCTGTTTAGTTCTTTATTTAGTACTGGAAAATATTGTTCTCCCCATTTTTTCTCTTAAAGGGGTTGACTTCCTCTTTAGTCTTTTTAGCCAAATTACCTTAGATAATATATATATAGAAGACAACTTTACCAAAAATATGTAATGACTCATTAATTCTTTATTTGCAGAGCTTCTTTTGTAAATGTACTTGGAGACACATGAGGTTTTTCCTAAAGTCAAAAACTCTGCCGGTTCTCACAGGCATTCCTCACAAGCTGTAGCCATAACAGAAATATTTGTCTTTTTTCATGAATCCATAGGTGAAGATGACACATTGAATTTTTCATGTATTACTATGTTGTCCCAAATGGAAAAATACTACAAAAATTTAAATTATTCCTGTTGAACCAAATTACCTTAGATACAAGCTCATATTTTGATCTTTTTTATCACTTCAGGGAGAGTTAGAAGGTGAGGTACTACTAGCCAGCATAAAAGACTCTAATATAATATGTGAAAATCATCTCGCTGTAGTTCAAGGTTTGTCATGTCATCCTGCAGAAGGCTAAATTATGTCTGGATTTCACATTTTAATGTGTGCTGGCAGAAGTATACTGTAGGACATTACCAATAGTGACACCATCTTTTATATTCTGAAAAAACACAGAGAAAAAATATAAAGGAGAGAAAATACTAAAATTCTAGTTGTAGTATTCTTTCCAACAGAAAGTTGGCCATTTTGTAATCCTCCAAAGTGAATTCCTATTTATAGCAACAGTAATCAAATAATATGCAATCGCTTGGAGCTTTGCAACATTTGACAAATTGTAATTTTGTTCTTCACAAACTCCTAAACACTTCCTGCTAAGTGACAACAAGCATCAGCAAGTTTCAACAAACCTTCTGCAGTTTCTTTATCTCACTATAAAGAACAGATGCCATTTTGGGGCTGCTGTGAGCTCTTCTGTTCTTTGTGTAATGTGCACATGTATATGCAAGGGCACATCACATGAAAATGTGATAGCCAAGGCCCATCTCAGATGCTTTTTCTATGGTGCACAGTAAGCAAACAGCTGGTTCCAGGCAAGAATCTTCTGTCAATCACGGCAAAAATGTGATCCACATAAAATTTCATAGCAAAAGTGACAGAATTCTCAGCATTAATAATGAAAATTGGGCTGTTAAAATATACAAAGATGGTCCCACAGTGTTTTCCAGTATGTCTGTGAAAATTATTATTTCTGCCCTTCACCAGTAGCACATGGGAAGTATCAAAAGTACATGCATTAAATAGAGCTGATGCTACCAGAAAGCAGTTATTTTCAGGTTATCAGCATGATTTAAAATCTTTCTGCAAAGAACTTTACAAAACAAGGAGCCCAGTGAACTGCAGATTTCAAAATTGTAGGAGTTCCGTTCCATGAAGTCAGAAAAAATGTCCCCTACACATTAGAACGTTGTTAAACAAAGTTTTGAGTGTCCCATCCTTTGCCAGTACATCTTTTTTTTTTTTTTTTTTTCCTTTTGGGGATCCTTTATGACCAGAAGCAAAAAGACAGACATCAGAAGTCTAACTAATTACATATTTAAAATGAGATTCCTTGTAAAAATAAGGTACTTGTGTTTGAAAGGCAGTAAAAATCCTGATGGAGAAGAAAAGCAAGGAAACATGCAACTAATGAGGGGCATAACATCAAAGACAATGCAGGAAATTATATCACACACTTCTATTTAAACTACACACCTATAATCTCAGTTCTATTTTTTAATTTTGGGAGTTTTCTCTATTACTTTAGGTTAAATGTAGTGTTCTTTTGGGGGTCAGTGCCTGTCAGTACAGAAGGTGTAAAATTCTCAGCACCTATAATTCTAACAAAATTGAGCAGTAAGAATGGATCACTTCATAGAGGGGAAAGAACATTACCAAAGTCAGAGAAAAAAATCTTAGTGAATGTACAAGGTTGTTTAAAAAAGGAGCACATGAATAAATACATCCTGAGACTGGCAATGTCAATTTACCTTGTTTTTAGCTGGTAGTCAGCTACATCATTATATAAGTATTGAAAAGGTAGAAAACACAGAGAATACGATGTCTTCTCTGCAGTTGCCTTAGAATTACATTTTTTCTTACCCTGAGTGGTCTTCCAGTTTAATGCATCCAAGTTTTCCATTTAAAACCTTTCATTGGAAAAAATGGCAATTAATTCACACCGAAACATGTAGGAGAGAACACGTGTTGAAGCAAGAATAGACTTTTTATTCTAGGAAGACTATATAAGAAATATCAGAATAACCAGAAGCATGGCAAAAGGGGCATTTCCTGCAGGGAGAAGACCCATGTTCAAGCTCTGTTTCCCTGGAATAAGAATGAAGATTTCATCCTCAGCCCTTTCCCAGGAAGCCCTCAAGGCTATCCATTACTCTTGATGGAACTTTTTCAATCTCAACTATTAGAGCAGCTCTATTTTGTATAAATTGTATTAAGTATTCATGGAATTTTGGGTTTCAACACCAGGGGTTGGTGTCCTAATCACCTGGCTATTCTAGGAAGACATGAGATGGGACAGAACATAGTAGGAATCATATAATAAGACTCAACAGCTTTCCTGTATTAAGCTCCATGCTTCATCATCGCCGATCTCATTAATGGGAGTCCTGACACTTTTCCAAACCTGCTTTACCCGGTGAGGTTTTTATCAAGTCATTGGTGGAATTGGTTGAAATATTTTTGGCAGACCCTTCTTTTTTCCCTAGTAAGATGATAAGGGGCTTAAATGTAATGAGAAAAGTCACAGGACAGTGTAGAAATAGCAAAACATTTTTGAAGAACATAAGTACTTCCTGGAAAAGTGTAATTCTAAGGATATACTAAAGTAATAAAATGTTTACTCTATTTAATAAAAAGGTTTAAGATTAAAAAAAAAAAACCATAATAAAACTAGAAAAGACCCCAGAAAGATATTGCTGAATGCACAGGCTGTCTTGGGTGTTTACCTCTACACATAATTTCTTTTTTGAAGAAGAGATATAATTCTAAAGTAACTGTAAAGGAAAGTCAATAAAAAGTAGAGATAAGATTTTGTTTTGATAAAGCAAAGTTTACTTGTAAATTACTCACATACTAAATTTAAAATTACATGGAATAGCTTCACTTTGAAACAATGTGGAGAGTTTTTGCTGTTCTTGCAAACTTTCTTTAGAAATGGCTTTTTTAACACCACAATAAAGTAATATCACATATGCTCTTGCAATACAATAAATATTTTAGTTAACAATGGCAATAGACAAATGAGAACTATGAGAGTTCAGCAGTGTAGAGCACAAACATTCATGCTTACTGACTTACGTGGCCTTTTTGTACATTTTTTCACTTTCACACAGTTTTTATGTGTCAGAGTCTTGACAGCTCAATGATTGATTCATTCACCCTACATGTGTAGCATTCTCTGCAAAGACATCAGGTCAAACTCTTAAACACAAAGCTGGACTTGACCAAAGGAAGGCTCAGCAGATTAAAGGCAACCATTATTCCACCTGAAGGTTTTGCCATGCATGCCAAGCAGGGGAGAGCAAAAGTGTACAGGAGAAGAGGAGCCACCAACTGAGAGGGGAATGGTAAAATTAAAAAGAAGGGATGATTGTTGCCTTTTTTCTTCTTTTCCTTGTCCTCATAAGACCAGTAGTGTGAAGTACACACTACACAGCTCATGACCAGCGGATGATTATGCCCTACTGTGGTGTCCTAATCTACATGGCAGCTGGAAGAGGGTACAGACTTGGAATGCTACATCGTTGAAATAAGCCTTAAGGTACACAGCAATTCATAAAAGACATGTCCCATCTATAGAATTCTGGATCTTTCCAATATCTTCAGAGCTAACAGGAGCAAGGAAGATGCTGTTTCTGCAGAAGGATGTCTCAGTAATCTTTGCTTTATAAATGCCTAAAATCATAGAATAGTTCCAACTGAAAGATACTTTTTCAAGGTCATTTAGTTCAACACCCTCTGCAATAAGCAGGACACCTTCCACTAGATCAGGTTGCTCAGAGCCCCATCTAACCCAACTTTGAATATTTCCAGGAACAGGACATCGACCACCACTGTGACAGTGTTTTACCATCCTCATAAAAAATGTCTCTTCCTATCTAATCTAAATCAACTCTCCTTCAGTTTAAGACCATTACATCTTATACTGTCATAACAGGCCCTGATAAAAGGTTTATCTCCATCTTACAGGCTTTAGAAACATTTGTAGATAATGCTGGAATACATATTATTTCTTGTCAACATTGTAGCAAATGTTAAAATTTATCTATCATATTATAATAAGTTTCTAGCTCATATTCTCCTTTCCAATATTCAGAAGGATCTTATAAAAGATAGAAAAAAACACTGGTTGTCTTTCTTAGTAATTTTTGTTCTCTAGATGCTCTTTTTAAGGTTTCATCGTTTCAAAAGAGCATTTTTTTGTCCAAATCAATTCTATTTCTCATATGAAGTTTATGATAAACCATAAATAACAAATATATTACAGTTTCCTAATATTATATGACATGGGATTTCTTTCCAAAATCCTTATTTAAGGAACACTTTAATTTAGTGGATAGAATACACAAGGTCAGCAAAATAAAATAAACACTAAGCATTACCATAAAGTCTTCCCTCTGTAATAACTAGATCAACAATTTCTGTCATTATTGATTTTTTTTCTCATTCTTTCTTCATGCAATTCTAACAGACCTGTCACACAGAACATTTGAGATGGTAATTTTTTATTTTCTTATGATACTTATGGGTTGTCTGAACTTATACAAACCAAAAATACAGCCATGTCTGTCTCCTTAAATAGTTTTCTGACCTCTCTTGATTATCCATAAAATCATAAAAATAAAAACACGTTCGAAAATTGAAATTAAAATTAAAATAGTCCTATTATGCAAAAATATTTTTTAATTTTTATGTTCTGAACACACTTGGTACATATGACAAACAATGAGAGCAGTTTCAGTGGATTAAACATAAAGCATATCTGATCTCTGACATCCATGTATCATCTCAGTAGAGATTATTATAAGAATTGGGCAAAAGTTTTGAAGTTCTTGTACTTCTAAGTGAGTTGCATACTGATATTTTTTTGCTTTGAATTTCAATTTCAAAATTTAGTGAAAAAAATCAAAAAGAAAAAAATGTCAAGAGGGAAAATGAACTGAGAATCAGTGGTACTGTAATTTCAGGTTTTAATTGCCAACAAAGTGTGCTGGCTTATGTCACTATTAATGAAGAGGAAAAAAAGGGTGTTTTACCTCAGAAATGGAGCATGACAGTCATGACCTATGAAAGGCAAAATACAGTTTTTAATCTTTAGAACAAAGAGCATTTTTCCTGCTGTATTTCTGATTGAATAGACACATTACTGGATATCATGTGATTTGCAAATTTCAGTTTAGTTCATCTGAAAAATATCCCCAATCAGGAATGTTCTTTTTCTTTCCTAATAATTTTGCTTAACTCCCAAATTAAATGTGATTCAAACTTCCCTGACAATATGCATTCAAAATCAAATTTTCCCCATTAGAGTTATCTGCAGTTTCCCACTACAGTTATCTGCAGTTATACGCCAATTGACACATGACCATGAATGACTACAGAAATGATGAGTAAGGATCATGATAATCAAGTAATCAAACAAAAAGAAAAATTATATAGTAACAGCTTCTTGTCTGGTACTAATTTCATTGTCTTTCCCCTTAAATGTTTTCTTTGGATTTCTTTTTAGCATTCTTTGGATGCATCTTGCAAAACACTAGACACCTTACTCTCAAGGAAAGCTTTTTGTGTGTGTGTGTGTGTGTGTGTGTAACTTGAAGGAATACCAAGAAAAGCTTTTATTGTGTATATGTAATCCATATGTAAAATTCTTACAGTAATGTTATATATAAAAGGGCTAATAAAACAGGTATTAACAAGCTGAGAAATGCAAGCACGTATTGAGGTTCACAAAAAAAGGACATGATAACCCATTCATGATCTGATAATTTCATAGTCTTACTAAAGTTCAGGGCAATATTAAGAAGACTAAGCTTATTACTCAGCTCTGATGCTTTGAGTCAGAGTGCCTTTGACTGAGTGTCAAACCAAATAGCCCTTATCACCATTACGAAGTGACCGATTACCATAATTTCTGATTTGAAATTTTAAAAGTATACCATTTTAAAAGAAATAACAAAAAATTCCAATTATGGATCTGGAAGCTGGTGGATCTGTGTTTTCTAGCTCCAACTCTCTTCAGATAGCTGAAGATATTTCTCTATTTCTCCTTCTATACCCTTTCTGGTGCTTTTCTGGTTTTTCACTCATTCTCATTTATTTGTGAGGGTCCATCACAGTCCGCCCCACCTTGCTTATATTCACAACTGTAACATAAAAATGTTCCCCAACCTCACTCTATTATTTCCCCTGAGCAAAAGCAGGAAACTTCAACTCTTAATCCCCCACACAAGAGAAGAAAGGAGTGACCATGTACATTTTTTCTTCAAGGAGAAAGACAATTCTGAAATGGTCTGAAAACATCAGCATTTATCTCATATGTGCTGACTATAAAATATTTGCATTTGACTCATTTCCTGGCAACAATATATCCTGGCAAGCAATGCAGAAATGATTAATTATTTTCTTTTCATGTTCAATACAAGTTTTTATTACCTCAAATGAAGCCACTCATTCCTCATAATAAAATGTAGAGAAGAGTAATAATAAAATGCAGCAAGATTTAAAGAAAGGAAGGATAATTTATTTTGCCCAGTTTACAAATAAACCCACTATAGGGTGTGTTAAAATTTGATGTGAATATAATTTCTCCTTAAAATTTACTACTCAACGCTTCCTATTGGTCCCTACACAATGCATTTGAACATAACAGTATTAGCTATAAAACTGTCTGATAAAATAATGTTTTAAATTGCAAATATCTGGCCACCTAAGGCCTAGGCTTTTGTATAAGATAGCTCTTAGCACAACTTATAGCTTTGGAAGCCTATGCCTGTGAATATGCAATGAAAACCCCCCAGTAATTTCAAAGTCCACTTCCAAGCAAACAGTTACAAGTCTGATTCCTAGCAGAGGAAAGAAGAACCTGAAGACCCCTATTACCCAAATCTTGTGTTTCAGGTACTCAGACCAACAAATCACCGATGAGATTTCTCTTGTTGGAACTCAAAATGTCCCTCAGACATTTTTGGAGTTTCCAGGCCTGGTCGGAGGCATTTGAGGCCCTGGAAACTGCTGTGATTTTGAGTTTGAGCCATGGAATGATTTACCGACTTTGCAGGTTGAACAAGAAGTGACAAAAGTTTAGATATTATAGTAGAAGTAGTTACAAAGTAGAGGTAAGAATTTTTTAGTATTGAACAAGGGGGTTTTAACACATGTACGGGGGGGGGGGGGGGGGTTACTTTGTACATGGGGGTCAGAGGTTTTAAGATGGAAGAATGTAGGCCGGTCCTGTTTCTCCTCTTACTTCTTCCTTACCTCCATGTTCTTGATGATGTTGGCACTTATGGATTGGTTTAGAATAGAAAAGCACCATTTAATATAGGTGGTAGGTATTGGGGAAAAACTGCAAACATGTATTACGTAATGTATCATACAAAAGATAGCAGCAGCCAGGGGCGGGGAGAGAGAAGAAGAAGACAGCAGACAGAGAGGGTGTCAGGGGTGTGTGTGCCTCTGCCTGAGCTTCTGACCAAACCACAGTAGCCAGAGAAGACAATCCTTTAGATAGCTTACGATAAACTGCCTTGAGACCGAACAACAAGAGGCTGCTGAGTTTTCTTTGCAAGCACGGGTTGGAGGAGAGACTTTACCACCACACGGAAACCCTGAACCAGGCCGGGGTTCCGACAAGTAACCAATTGGAATGAAAAGTTGTGATCAGACTCCCACTTAAGAAAGTGAATAAGAGAGACAAATGGACAGAGATAGAGGCATAAGGAGAGAAAGGAGGGAGAAAGGGAGAGAAGGTGTAGCAGCAAGCAGACATAACACTAGTAACAGATAACTAGATAACAGCAAAACCACCTACTCCATTCTTAGTGTTTGCAACCCCAGGAAAGAAAGCCAATTCTGAGAAGATCATACTGTTCAAACAACTGGTTGATCACCATGTTCATGGTGAACAGGCCACCTCATGGCAAAGAGAAGCCTGGTGAGGGAACAAAAATGAGACTTGGAGTAGTAAGGAACTGGGAGGTAGGCCAGCCAGGCATGCCCTACACATTCAGCCTGACATGTGGCCATGACTGCTTAAAGAGTAAAAGTGTGGAGGAAGAGAAGTTAAATAAGGCTATGCCAGAAGAGTTAGCTCAGCTAAGATCTGTCACCAGGAAGAAAAACAATTTTGAGGCAGAAGACAGTGTGACTGGGTAGGAGCTGCCATTGTGGTGGAGAGAACACGGTCTAAACACCATAGAAAAATCAGATAGCAAGCATCTCAGTCTGGCTGACCCCAAAAAACAATGAACAGCTCTGGTTTTGACCTCTCTCAATTCTTTTAAAAGTTAATTAGGATTTTATTTTAGTATTTCTCAGCCTTAATTTTATTCTGTAATAGTCATAGTACAAAGCTTAAATATGTTACTTTCACTTAATGGTGTTAAAGTTTAACTGTTTTCTCCCTGTCAGTTTAGACAATAATTTAAGCCCTTGTCGTCTGTTGAAAAAACTTTTATATTAAAAAGTGTCAAAATGGATGTACAAGGTAGAAATGACTACACATTTAGATTCCTAGATCTAGACCATTAGGCTACAGCTTAATGGTAAACCTACAAGGAAGAAATTTCCTTCCTGCTAAAACTCGTATCAAACTAGTTTTGTGGCATTTTAGAACTCAATCAGAAAAAGGCATTCTATTGCAGAAATAAGATTACTGTGCATTTACCCAAACAAATCTTTCATTGTGCAGGGCTGCTGATACATCCAAGTAAATACTGCAGATTAATAGTCCTGTAGCACAATCATTGGCTTTGAGGCTCTGGTGCATGCATTATGTGTATTTTGTGGTAGCTGACTTTGAACATGCTGCAATTTTTGGCCACAGGCAAATCAAAATGGAAATTTTGGGTAATGGGTAAAAGATCACACATCCCTGTAGAGCTGAAGCAGAAAAGAGAGTTTTAACTGGGGCTCTGATTTTTAAGGGAGAGGACATGAAATTCCTTCCAGGCCACCACTTCTCCCAAAAATGTACTGACAGTAGCAGTGAATTATTTAAACATTTATTAAACTATTTCACAACAAATAGTAATTCATCAAGTGCTCTCTTGCCTTGTAGTAGTCTTAGTCTAAGAAGAAAATTATTAGCCAAATGTGGTTTTAAGTATTTAAGATATCAATTTAGTTAAGATCTAAAATATATATTTATTCAAAGTTTACCAGGAAGTTCTCTTACTTTGTACAAACATTAGAAAACAACATATCTGCATATATCAATATTTAAAGTAGTAAAGATTAATTTTTGGTTGATGAACTATATAGGTGCTCGAATCCCCAGCTCAAGAAGAATGATGTCTGAACTCAAATGATTTCAGAAGGCTAATTAATTACTTTATTATACTAGATTACACTATAACTATATTACACTATATTACACTAACAAGAACTATCACTAACTAACTAGAAAACCCATTACTCTCTTCTGAGAGTCCTGACCACATGGATCCAATTGGTCAATGAATCCAAAACACCATCACCAGAATCCAATCAAGCAATCACCTTGGGTAAAAAATCTCCATACCACATTCCACATGGGCACAAATAAAGGAGTAGCAAATGAGGTAAGGATTGTTTTGATTCTCTTTTCTCTACTTCTCTCACAGCTTCTCTCAGGAGAGATCCTGAGGAAGCTAAGTATCTCTCTGTTCAGAGGGCATGTGAATACCACAGAACTACTTAAGTTTCATACATGCAACTGTGTGCAGATACGCTAGTCTGTTGGGCACTCAGAAAAAAAAACCCAAGACAATAGCAATGTGTTCTGTTAAATTAATAGAGGTCTCAGATTTAACATACTACATACTAATTTATGCCGTTAATATGGCTGAAATAGGTCCATTCACTTTAATTTGCAAAAATAGAGAAAGAAAAGAAGAAAAAATATGTTCTTAGAGCCATTTCTCTTTTTCACATTCTTGCAGATGTCAAACAGCTATCTCTCAGGCAGTTTTCCTTTCAGTTTCTTCACTTTGCTAAAAGCTTTGACAAGACAATTTTCCCCCTTAGATAAATGCTTTTATTTCTTACTCTCCTTACAGCTCCCCACCTCCTGTGCAGCAAACTCCTTTATAAACAGCGGGATAGGGTATGAGCAGGGAGATATTTTCATATATATTTTAACCATAATGTAATTTATTAAAAAATAACCTTGAAAATATTATACTTTGTTTTACTGTTTGCCTTAAAATATTTATTTTGTGCACACAGAGTTTTTCCCCTTTTGTTTTCATGTAGTCTTTCCCTTCCCTTCCCTTTCTCCCTAGAGGAGAAACCAGTAAAGTGGCTGAGTACTCAGAAGCTCTGGGTCCCCCATCTCAAGCTGGAAAACACCTATCAAAAGCAATGCAAAAGACCAGTATTTCTTTCATACAAAGCAACAAATTTAATTCATTTATTATTTCACTGATGCAGTGGTATAACCCAAAGACTCAGCACTATCACTAGTGGAAAAACCATGTCAATGAAGCCAAGAATTAGTATTATATCATTGTGAATGAGTATTATGAATAGCATGGGCATAAGGAGTATTAGCAGATAACATTGGTAATTCTTCCAAATGCTTTAGTTTCATCATCTTAACATCCAGCCTTTTTTGCTGTAAATATTGAGAGCTAAAAGCTTATATGCAATTATAAGACAGAAAAAAACTCCTAACCAAATTGACAAAGGCTTTTGACAAGTAGAGACAAAAAGACACAAAGAAAGACAAAAATATCTTCAACAGTCTGCAGTAGATTTTCTTTTATCATTCTTTAAGTTACTTATTGCAACCAGTGTTAAAGCGAGGAGTAAACTATCCACTTTTTTCTCCTGTGGGGAGAGGTTTGTTGTTCCCCTTAGTTCTTTCTCTTTCCCTTTCCCTTTCCCTTCCTCCTCCTTTTTTTTTTCTTCTTTTTCCTTTTTTTTGTTTTTCTGCTTTTTCTTCTTCCTTTTTAATTTTTATTTTTTGCTTCTTTTATATTTTTCTCTTCCTTTCTCCTTTTCCTTTTCTTTTTATTTAGCCTTTTTCTTTTTAACTTAGCTAGCATTTTTCTAGTACTAGCAAGCATGTTTGAATACTGTGTCACTATTGAATGCTCTCTAATTGCTCACTCACTGTGCACAGAGACAAAGAAGTTTCTAACCAAATTTGAATAACAAATTTGAGGAACCTATGATCAGGTTAAAATTCTGCATGTATAATTCAGTGTGAAACATTAATTTTTATCTTCTGGGAAAGGTACTTATAGGATAGCACAAAAAAAAAAAAAGGAGAAAGTACAATTTTGAGAAGTACTCAGTAAAGACAACATTTGAGGCTATATATGCATTTCAACAGAATTTCTATGCTTTATTTAGCAGAATACTGTTGCACAGATGTTAAATAGTTATTCTAGTTTGAGGCTGAGAGCCCAAGACTCTGTTCTTCCAACTAATTACTTTAATTTTACAATTAGAGCACAATGCTCTCTTTTCCCTCCTCCAAGCACTCCATCTCTCCCCTCACTTTTCCCATGAGTAAATCCTACATGATAAGCTTGATCAGCCTCTTATCCCCCTAACCCACTTGCATGCTCCCTTTCTTTCTATCAGGAAAATAATTTTCTCTGGTTTTACAGAGAGAATATGCTTGAAGGAGAGAAGCACATAATCTGGTTTTTTTTCCCCCAACAGAGTTCTGATGATAGTGAATTGAGCTTACTAATGCAAGCATTTCTTCATTTTGTGGTCAAGAACAGGAAGATTTTAAGAAGAGGGAATGAAAAATAGAGAAAAAGTTTTGGGATTTTTTACCATTATGGAGAATACAGCATAGCAGTCTGACCAGAATTTCTAGGAACCTAACAAGTTTGTACAGAAACAGACAAAAATAGATTAAAAACCAGGTCTGTATCGATCTACAGATAACATAATTTTATGACAAGGCATCAGTCATTCAGAAGGTGTGCCACAAATGTCAAGAATAGCATAGCTGTCATACTGTCAGCTTTTCAAAAGCTGATTTTTGTAAAAAACAGAGGAATTTTTTATATCAAGCAAACAGATCCCCAGAAATCTTCTAAGAATAGAGTGCAGACAGGGTAATAAGTGTATCTTAAAGTTAAAACCAAACCATTTTTGTACATGGGTTCTCCTTGTGCCTGACCAGAGGCTTTTAATTATGGATATTGACAGCTCATTTCTAAAAGTTCCTGTACAACTTTGACAACCAGAGTTTCCACTCTGTTGATATGAAGCTGACTTTTTTGAAGGTAATATAGGTTCAGTGTAATGCATTAAGATAGATTTGACTCTTTAATATTTATAAGATTAGCATTTATATTAGACCATAATGAGCTCCAATTAGTATCATTCCAGTCTAACCTAAGGTCTATAACCCACTTTTCCTACATTTCAGACATCATTTTCAAAGTTAAGATGGAAAAGAATTGATTGATTCATGACAACATTTTTTAGGGTCTACTGGGAAGAAGAATTTCTTGAATGATTGATCAGCACTTTTTCATCTGTCACTTTAGGTATCTTTAATAAGTAATACTTAATAAAAATGTGAATTCACTGCTAATAGCAATTTTTTTTTTTTTGGTTGTTTAAAATCTAAACATTCCCTTGCTTGTCAAAAAGGTCTTCAACGGAATTGATTTCTCTGTTGCATCTTCTTCACAGGTAAATTGTTAAATCACTTGAAACCTGAAGGTGTTGCCAGGTTGGTATCTAAATCAACTTATCCCCATTATGACACCCTGTGCTCTGCTTTAATCAGCAATGCTGTGACTGATCGGAAAGTTATTTTTGTAAGATTTTCAGCTTGTATATCTAGCAATCCACCATATATTGATTGAGCCCACTGCACACATTGATATATGCAAACTGAAGCCTGGAGAGAAGCTGATGGACACACAGAACTGGTGCTTTATAAAAAAGACATGGTGAATGCCTGCTAGAGACAGGGGGATGGCAGATAAAAAGAAGATATAAGAGGGATATTAAACTCACAATGTTGCCAGAAGGATGAGCCCTGCCTAACTTGAGAAATCAGCAAGCAGGTAAAGATAAACTTGCAAAGATAATTATAAACTATGAGTTTTTCATCAGGTTGTAAGTTTACACAAGAGTAACTTTCCCTTTATGTATTGCAGTCCAAGTAAGGCTAATTTTTTGGAAGTTTTTAAACAGAAGAGAGTTGTAAGTTAGATACAGCATGGAAACTGTCAGGAGAATATAAATATGAGAGGTATCAGAAATTGATGCATCTGAACAGTGATGAAGCAGAAGAATAAGACTGAGTAAAGATGGAGCTACAAGAGGTTAGTGTTTGAGTGCAAATTCCTCCAACTCGTTCATCTGGCCTCTATAACAGCTCCTTACTGTAAACCAGCCCAGAAACATATTCTGTTTCACCTGAAGAACTACACAGAAACCATTATTTCCATATCAAAGGAAAGCATATTTTTCCTAATGTTCAGCCTGTAAATCACAAGTGATTTACCTGCTAATGTCCATAACACAGATTTTTTTGTGCACTTGCAATCCAATTTACATTCGTGCCTTCAAGCAAGGTCTCCTCACCATTTTTAAGCACTTTACCTTTATCTAGTGCAGTTCCAGTGTACACCAATCCAATAACAATTCTATGTTTTTTTTACATTCTCACTGCTATAGAGTTTAATATATAAAAAACTTCATAAACATAAATTAAATAATGATAAAATCTTTTCATGGGAGTTACATTAACAGATGCTGCTCTGCCCATAGGAAAGATACAATAGATGCCAACAGTTAGTGAAAGCAAAGGTTGAACTAATATTCAAAATCTGACCCTTACTCTACCTTCTAGTAATTTCCATCTTCAATTCAGTCCATGATATCAAGTACCCCTAAACAAGTGCTCAAGTCAGTTCACAGCCAGTAGGTACTGTTCCATAAATAATGATGAAACATCTTTTCATGTTTCTGTTGTATCTGCAGAAAAAATTAAATGGGCATATTTTTAAAAAAATAACCCTTCATTCTCATGTTTAATGAAGTCATCTCAGTGACTTCTACCCTCTTGCAGCTTTATCCCTTTCCAGGAAAGGTAATACTTCTCCATTTCAGCTAGCAGTGCATCTTCGCTACTTCAATTTTTCTGTGTTCAGAAATTGTAAAATCAATTGACTCAACATGCCAGGAGCAAAGGAAGATTATGCAGGAACATAAGTGAAGGTCCTCAAACAGAGACAGGTTACATAATTCAAGAATAATATTTCTGCAAACCTTGCCCACTAAAGCTTCATGCACATGTTGATACACTAAAATCTTTCTTGTTTCACCCACCAGCTTTCGGAAAACTGAGCTATGTCAAATAGGCTACACGCATTCCTGCAGCTGAAAATCGACACAGAAATGAGAAAATATGTTGCTCATAATGTACTGGAAAATGGAAAAAGAAACCAGCCCCAGCAATAACAAAAGCCAAAAGCCAACTCTTAGAAGATAAAAAATATAATATGTCAAGACTGGAAATTACCTATCTGAAGCAGAAATAGAGTGAAGCCTTAAATATTCACAGGGATTATGGTTAAACATAGTGCATTCAGGATACATAAATTCAGGGCATCATGCTATTCAGATGTTTGAATTGTTTAGAAGACAGTAATTTACAGTTGTTGAGGTGTTTAGGATGTTAGTTGCTCCTTCAATTGCATACTTGCCTCCCTATCCTAAACTAATAGAGGTACTCAGTCTTCAGCTGACATTACAATGAGGAAAAAAAAAAAAAAAAAAAAAGCTAAATACTGAAATAAAAATCATCTGTAATCTTCTGAATCTGAGAGAGGATCTACTGGAGGATTGTGAGGATGATGAGGGAACTGAAGCACCTGTTCCATGCAGGTAGAGCTAGGCCTGTTTAGCCTGAAGAAGAAGAAGCATCTGAGAAGGGATCTTAGAATGCATACAAATGTCTTGAGGGCAAGTGACAAGAAGATACAGCCAGACTCTTTTCAGTGGTATTCAGTGGCAGGACGCCAATGAGCACAAACTCAAAAGTTCTGTCTGAATAAGAAGAAAAGTATCTTCATTTTGACTGTGATCGACCATTGGAACAGGTTGCTCAAAGAAACTGTGGAGTCTGCTCTGGAGATAAACAAAGCCCATCTGGACTAGATCCTGTGCACATGCTCAGGGTGAACCTGCTCAAGCCGGTTCACCCTGAGCAGATTTGAAATAGATGATCTTGAGAAGTCCTTTCGAACCCCAGCTATTCTATGGCTCTGTGATTACAAGTACATTTAATGCCATAATGTCTAGAGGCTCTCTCAGAGCTACTCCTGCTTTCCTAAAGGATGTAGCAACAGCCAAAATGGTTTGATCCATCTGCATATTGCAGTAATTTTGTGACCACTATTCTCTAAGGCAGGCCTAAAAGTATGAATTTCTGACCAGGAGATTCAGTTGAATCTCAGGGCTTTCCAGGAATTGCTCTCAGAGACCTTTGGTAAGACTTAGAGCTGAGTGTACTTATCAGTGATGTAGTAAATATAATAACAGAAGACAACAAAAATATTATTTGTTTCTGTATATAGTACTAAAAGAAGAATTGAGAGTAAGACCTAATAACAGGTATTCTCCACGTCAATATTTAGTGAATTTTTAGCTATTTTAGTTGGAAAGTGTTTTGCTTTTGAAAGGTTTTGTTTTTTACCTAAATTTCTAGATTGGTTTTTTATTTGCTAAAAATAGAAAAGCTAAAATGAATATTTTATTTAAATACAACAGATGGATTTTTTTCATCAAGAAAACTTCCTTACATTAGAAAAGAGGATTGTCTTGCTAAGCAAAATACATTTTAAAAAACCTAAGTTCATTTTCCCACTTGAAGCCAAATGAATACTGCTAAGCTATTCTCTATAAGGAAAATATATTTTCCAAAATGGGTACATCTAAGTTAAGATCGGTCTTTGGGTTCTGCTTTGAAAGCTACTACATGGTAAGTTACATGACTTGTATAGCCCTTTGGATATAAAATCTGCTTAAAGGTACAAAACCCAGCAGTGATTTGATCAAGGATCTGGTTTAAAAATAAAATATTTTCTAGAGTTACAATCACTTATTAGTGTTTTAAATAAATAGGCAGTCTTCTCTATTTCCTAAAGCCCTTTTGGGAGATATTTTGTCCAGAGAAGCATTTCCCAGAGGGTTTTTTCATGTCTGGAAAGAGGGTTATTCACAAAGTACTATTTATGATTTTTCTTCAAGGTATATTCTAGTTTTTAGACATTATTTTCTGTGGAAAAAACAAATAGTTCAAGACAGATTATCTTTAATTTCTAAACCATCTAAATTTCTCCTTGCCAAATGACAAGTAAGTTAATCTAATGTCTGAGAGTTATTAAAAATCATTTGTAAGTATGTCTGAGACTCATGTCTCATGTAAGTATTTGAAAATATTCAGCAATGATCAGATTGCTGAACTTTCAGCACACCCTGGTTACTGGTAACCTTGGCACTACACACAATACTTTTGCATAATTTTCCAATAAAACCAGGAAATCCTTAATGTCAGGTACTTGCCTGCCCTAGCTGGACTCCAAAATGAGATCTGACATGACTTCAGCAAGTAAATGGAAAGTTGTTGACCACATTCTGCAACCACTTCAGGATTTCTCTCCAACTTCTACTGGGTGATTTATCAGAGTGAATCAGTAGATACACTCCTAAAAGCCAAGATTTTATCACTTATTCATTTTATCACATATTCCACTTCATGTCCAAAGCCCTGAAATCCCTCCTTTTATTACTTCAATGAGAAAACTACTCGTTCAGAAGAAAATTGCTTACTTCCTTAATCTTAAATTACCAATCCACATCATCAGGAGCCTCCCACTTTTTTTTCTGAAATTATCTTCTGGATGTTTTTTTTTCCTCAAGGACATTTAACTAAAGGATATGTAGCTAATGAGTTATTTCAGAATTTGAAGAATAGCAGTAGTCTACAAAGGAAAATTATATTGCAGCAGGTGGGAAGAGATAGAAGAAAATGGAGGAGAATCAGCTGTGGTTTCTGAATTTCTTGCAGGTGTACAGATCAGACTGCTCTGAAGAGTAAAAAGGCACTTACTGAAGTTTGTGTTACAGGTCAGACTGTTCAATGTAATTCCCACTGTGAAAGGAAAGAGAAATTTTCCAACCATTTTAACATATATGATTTTATTTCACTGCAACACAACTGGGAATAACATGTCCATCCAAATGACTTGCATGAGTCAGCAGTAGTCTAATCACATCTTATTTAGGTTGACAGGTTATGCGGAAAAACAGTTTAATTAACTCAAATCCTTTTCCAGCTCAGGAGCTGTATTTCCATTAGCGTGAAAACTGGGGATATTTTTGTTGTAGTGACTGTGCATAAGGTACTCAGTCACAAAGCTGCATGTACATCTGTCTCAATGCCTTCTATAATGTAAAGTTCTTATCAACAGATTAAAAAAAAAAGCATAAAAACTTTCTTTTTAAAAGTTAGCTGAATGATCTTTTCAATTTTGTAATTTTCAAAATTCAAATGTGGAGTGATCTCTCTTCAGTTTTATTAACTAAAAGGTTCCTCAAGATCATTAGGTTGTGTTTGGTTCCTATAATTTTGTTCATGATGAATGAGCACAGAATTCAGGAGCAAATGATCCTAGATAATGAATTTAAGGAAAATTCTTCTTTATATACCGTAGTTTGCCATTAATATTCCAAATGTAAGTAGAGGTACAAATCAGTCATAAAGGATACTATTTTCTTGCAATCTTGATTCATGTCTCTATGAGCCACTTTTGCCTGCGAATATGGGAAGAGAAAACAAAGAAAAAAGGACTATTGAAAGTGGATGTTAAAAGATATTTCAAACTGTAGTGCTTTAACTCCTTTTCCAAATAGAAATGTTCACTGCTGTATCAGTTGAGTTCAGTATCATTCTTGACTATTGTGAATCTTGTCGAAATATGTAGATAATTTTTAGCTTTTTTAATGTTATGCTTGCAATCTTATTTTCCCTGTGAAGAGTATAGTGTAATAATGGTGAAATCAGCTTGCTAAGGTAAAATTAGTATTTAGGAGAAAAGACTTTCACACAAGAACTGACAAAATAATGTAATAAATTAAGCATTTATTATGAGAAGTCATGAGAATTATTTTGTCAATTGTCAGCAAAACATCAAGTATTTTCATGTTAACTTGGAAATAGCAGTTCCCATTAAGAGATCCCAGCAGCTGAAATCCTGCAATTCACAAGTAAATAATAAGAAAAAAAACCCTTACAAAACAATATCGCTTTGTGTTATCTAAAATACCCTATGCATGAGTTCTTCTCTTTAATATCACCATTTTGTTTCACACTGATGTATTTAATGGCCTCATTTGTGTATTGGTTCACATTTTCATTATATTTTGCAATTTAGCATTCTCCCTGATTGTGTCTCATTGAACAGATGCACTACAATTTCTCTGCAGCAAATTCTATGATCCTTAATTAGATGTCAATATGTTTCTTGTAATGCTATTGTGAATTGAACACATTTTTAGTTACATGGACATTAATTAAAATCATATGCTGAATTGTTACATCTTTTCAAGCCAGTTGGAGAAAATATTTCTGGTTTACTTGAGAGCTGTAAAACATTCAATTTTATTTCTTCATTAGTTACTGTACTGAAGATTCTATCCCATCCTACTTCAAATGACGCAGTATATATAAATGTGCATAAAAAGATGCCCTGCCCTGCATGCACAGATATAAGTGCTAAACAATGCCTTCAGTCATGCTCCCTTAAATGGAAGATGACAGCTTCTCTTTGGGAGATGAGATGTATATTTGTTAAACATGACAGAGGGAAGGAAAGACCTAGAATGTACCTTCTTCTCAGGAGTCACTGCTTATAAAGGGGGCATATTGGAGAAATAAATGTGACTTAAAATCAAAGAAGTACCAGGTCTGTAGTCCCAAACTAAGTGCTACAAGAAAATTTTAGAAACTTCACTGTTGTTGACAGATAGGAGGAACAGAGGGAACAAGAGTAGTACCAAGATCTTGCATAATCATTGACATGATTTATATACCAAATGATGTAATTTTTTTTTTCCCTGTAGCAGAATCAGTTTTGATGGGCAGGAGCTAAGGATTTTTTTTTAAAAAATCCATAGCAGTAAATTTTTGAGGAGATTTCAAGCAGGTCTCAACAGAATGAATGGCATAAGGCTGGCATAAGATGTGTGAAATAACTGTAAACAGCTAGTGGGATGTGAGCTAGTGAGAAAAAGAGCAAAGAACAGCTTAAAATATTAAGGCAAACTAGTGAGAACCAATATTCTTCCCTATTATTGTAGGTGGCATGTCCTTCCAAAAACACCCTTTTGGTTAGTATAACATTTATTTCTGCATCCTACTCAGTGAGAGCAAGTTTTTCCTCTACTTTTTAGTTGCCAAAGTTTCCAAGACAGAAATTATGAGATTCAGAAGGGAAGCTGAGGTTCATACTCTTCTTTTTTGGTGGAGGCTCACTCCATGGAAAATATTGCTGCAGATTACAAAGGGGCAGAGAAAGGTAGACGAGGTATGCAACAAAAAACCAAACCAAACCAAACAAAAGACAACAACAACAACAAGAAGAAGAAAAAAAACCCCAAACAAACAAAAAAACCTCAACCCAAAAACTACAAAACAACTGAAAAACCGATCAAAAGAAAACAATGAGAGAAAAGAACTCCATGGATCCATTATTTAAACCCTCCATGTCAGGTAAAATGAGGCTGAACTATTCAATGAAACGGTTCTCCACTACTCCTTTTTATTCCTCTGCTGTGACAGCCCCTTTTTGCTCAGCTCCTCTCCAGAGAGTTTAGTTAGTTAGGTGTAAGGTTACTCCAGGAAGAATCAAGGACCTAGAGGAGAGGTAAATTCTGCTTTTTCATATGATTGTATCACACATACTACAGTATTTAAGAAACTTTCAACAGACAGGCCAAGGATCTGATTAGGAAAGTATAGCTGAACATAAAGAGTAAAAAGAGATTAGTCCAAGCCTCTAAACAAGCCCACCAAGCTCACAGGTGTTTTGCTGCAGTGGGAAGATGCTGCTAACTAGAGTACAAAACCAATATTTTTGCAATTTTTTGCTCACTGTCCTCCCTTACCCCTCTCCCTATGCAGCCCTGTAAGGAAGATTATAACTAGATCTTGTGGGGACATTCTTTCACCACTTTCCAGATTAAAATTTGAATTTTTATGAGGTGGGTATTTGCAAAATATATTCAGAAGGAGAAATGGAAAAAATTTTATTCATCCCATTTCATTGTTATTTTAGCGAAATGTTCAAATTTTTAGCATTCAGAAAATACAGGGAGACTTATATGAAAACAAAAAAATTATATAGACAACAGTCTTTTTCCAAGTTTCAGCTTGTAAAACTTAGAGAGACTGCAATTTCTCCTCCTGACTTAGCTCTATTTTCAGTGAGAGCACATGCGGTTCTAATGAGTGCCATTAGGTCCATGACAAATTTTCTGTGTATCAAACCAGCTTATGGTAAAACACAGACTTCACAAAATTAAAAATAGAGTACTGAGTTCTTAGGAGATTGAAAGGCAAACATTCTGAACTGTGAATAAGTAATTTTTTTAAAACCTGTAAGAAATCTCAAATTTAGAGAGGAGCTCAATTTACATGCAAGATTTACTGCAAATTTTGAACACAAATGTCATCAAAATGTTCACAGAATTAGGTTACACAGAAGACAAATTCTGACTGAAGACTATTATTTTCAAGTATCACATAGACAGATAGCTAAAGCAGTTATGAGTTTAAAGTCTGTGGATCAAGGCTTGGATTCATATTTGAACATATCAAAAAGTCTCATAACAGCTCCCAAGGTTCTGCTGATTAACCCAGTAGGATATTAATTAAGGAAACATCTGCCATCCATACTCAGCATTGTCTTTCACCAATTAGGAGAGATCTGGGTAATTCAGACTTCTGAAGCCCTTTTTATTCCCCCCCCTTTCTTTTTCCACTGAGAATTAAGTCTGTACAGCACTGATTGAAATAAGCCAGTTTACAACTAAAACATACTGCAACACCTACTGGATGTAGGAGAACTGAAGTGAAAGGGAGATTATAATTTTAAAAAATACTTCGAGCTACCTGACCCACTTTTCTCAAGCTGACATCTTCCTGTTCCTGTACTGGAAGAACAAGCAGCTAGCTAGTCCCTTCCCAGAGAAAAGGCTCTGAAGCAAAGCAAAACAACCAAACAGTTTAGAGAATCTCCACACAAAAAAAAAAAAAAAAAAAAAAAAAAAAAAAGAGTAGTTAAGGAGAAGAGGATTAATATCTTTTGAAGTTGAATACAAGGAGGTCAAATTTAGAAATAGGTTAGTCACTTTCCTTTAGTGTACTTGCCTTCATATGATCTTGTGGCGCTATGGAACATTGAAGGTGACATTTGTTTGACTACAAAGGTACAGTGATGCTTGTGTGACATCTACTTTGCAGCAGTTTATACATTTCAATTAAATATACACCACAGCTCAGCAAATTAACAGCAGAATTTTTTTATCCTTCTTGACAGAGGATAGCCTTACCAGTTTCACTCCCTTCCATCTTGACTCCTCTAACCAAAGCCAGCAAACACTGAAGCCAATTACGCCTATGTAAACCTTGCAGAGACCTATCACTCTCCCAAAGCTTCCATGTCATCTTTCTTGCAGTCCATGTATTTCCCCCTTCTTCAACCTGCTGCAATATCCAGCGTGTACTCCCACACGGTCACAGTTATCTCTATTTGGACTCTATTGAGATGACAAAACCTCCAACTGACCAGTGGCAGACACTTCCCTTATGCTTTCACACTCACTGTCTGTCAGAACACGGGGCTGGAAAATAACAATTTAATTTTCATGTTTCAAAAGTAACCTTAAAAATTCTCCTCTGCCATGATGCTTGAAAAAAATTGTCCATGGTTAAGCAGCTGGTGTGCCAAGACCACTGCACACTGTGCCAGTCAATTTCCTCTTATTTTTAACGCTCCCCTTGCAAGACCAGCCATCTGTTTCTTGTTTTATCCCTTGATTGCAATCTTTTGGGGATGGGTTTATTTCTGTACATTTAGCACCAGCCAGACTGGGGTCAATGAACCTAGGCAGCCCCATTCAGTAGTTTATAAATACATCATCTAGCCCTTCCTACTGTAGTGGTGGGGATTGGGTATATTTTCCCTTACCATTGCAATGGGAAGAAATCCAGCAATTTCTTCTCAGTTAATTTTTATTATTTTTTTAATTAGAGTCAAATAAATGCAGAAAAAAATGAATTTTTAAAAAATTGTTAAGTATTAGAGGCCATGAAGTAATAACATTTAAGAATATAATTGATTGCTGAATACCAAATAACTGCAGTGAACCTTTCTACCCCACATAAGAACACTGAATATTAAATCAATCTATGCCACATTAGGTTTGTTTCTTAATTCTTAATTACCACAAAGAGAGATTACATATTGATCTGTGATTATCTTTACAACAAAAGAAGTTAAAGTAGATAAGAACTGGAATAAAATGACAAAAGTTGGGAGCCTTGAAAGACATCTAAAGGGTTTTATTTCAGTGGTTGCAGTAAGACTTCCTTTGGATCAGTGGAAGATTTACAAACTAGAATTACAGAACTCATGTAGATTGTACCCATTACAAAACTTATGTAGATTGTGCCCTCTGGGTGGTGCCATCCAATTCATTGCTAAATTGCAGGATGCATCAAACAGATGCCATGCCTTTCCAAATTAGCTGTCATTGCTGCCACCAAATAGATTACTCTTTTTTCCCTGCTTGTTTCACAAAGCCTTTGTTCTTCTGCTTTGCAAAGTATGGGTATGGCATGTGGCAGATTATTTTGAAGAATGTGAATAGACATTCTTATTACAACAGAAAAAAGTGAGACAGGGGATTTCACACATTCTTTTTGCCTTAGAAAGCTTGAATGTAGTTTCCCATTTTAGCTCTTTAACTATCCAGAAACAGGTAAGTCTGTGGTGAAGCTGTACTAACTCCTTCACCTGAAAATTTTTCATTCTTTTAGGCAATGCTAAGTAACTTTTGCCACAAACTCTACTCCTCTTTGGAATAGAATTATGTGTGTTGTTCACCAGCTCATATACTTTTCTGCCATTTGTTCATAGCCCTGTGTATTTTCACAGATACAAACCCTTGGAATACTTACTTTATAAAGGCTTGAGGGAATCAAATATTTTGGTGAGTATTTCTCAGAACAGAAAATCTTGCTTATTCCCAGATATGCCGAGAAGATGAAATTTCTTACAAAATTTCTCTTCTGAAAAAGTAGGCTGGAATGGACTTGAGTTTCAGAAGTTACATGCTGAAGAGATTGATATAATAATCAGAATTTTGCCTTGAGGTGAAGAATGGTCATTAATCACCTAATCACTTATGCATACAATATTCCCCAATTTCTAAAATGGTCCAGTAGGAAAAATGGCAGTGTGGTACAGCTGTTACAGGCAAACAAAAAAGATAATGCAGTTAAAACAAAAAAAGAGATAGAAAACGAGAGAGAGAGAGAGAAAGAAGTCCAAGTTAGTACAGAAGAGAGATTGAGAAAAAAAAAGACAATCAGCAGTTAGGCTGTCATTTTATCTTGCTGTCATTCTCCATTCATGAAATCCAAGAGAAAAACAGTACTTAAATTTAAAAATTTGTTCCTTAGATGTTTGCTGGGATTTCAGGTCACACTATGAAAGCCACTTCATTTTAAGAATTTTCAGATGATTATTTCTTTTGTATCGCTGGGATCTCTCAGCTGTTTTGCATCTCACCTTCATGAAAAGGAGAGGCTAATAAAAATTAATCATATCCACACTTGTACAAAATTGTGCAATCTGTCACACAAACAAAAAGACCTCAAAACATAGGTGCACAGTCCTGCAGGGTTTTATTCAATTAAATCTTATTTCCCCAAAGACAAGTCTAGAATAGAGTTCATGTTATTGCACAGAAGCAGTATGCACAATCCTTCACATCCGGAGTACTCTGGAGCAGAAATTTAAAAGTGCAAAGTTATGTGGTGCTTGCTGTAGTAACAAATGTCTGCTGGGGATCTATAGGGGAAATTTAGCTTTGGCAAGACTAATAAAAATTTACTAATATGCTAATACTTCTCCACCTCAAACATTCATCTTTCTGTAGGTGGATAGGGACCAACAAACTTGTCCATTCCTGATCTAAACCAAAGAATAAGCCCAGAGATGAAACCCACTGTACCAATAAATATTTTTTTTCCTACTCTGGATTCATAGGTTGCACAATAAAGGAGTTTAGGCTACCATTCATTTTGGCTTGGTCCTAGCATTCTGTATGAAAGCAGTGGCTGATGAGCAGCTGCATCATCCTTGTTCAAACATAAGGAATTTGACCTAAAATAAATACAGATCACTTCAGTTATTAAGAGAAAATATAAACAGAAGAGGAGATGATTATTCTATCATATTTTACTCTTCTCTGAAATATCTTGATTTTGTTTGATTTTTCCCCAGGAAGTGCCAGAAAGCCTGTCAACAACTTTCAGGTTTCTTTTACAAAGCTATAGATTTTCCAAGACTGTGCACCAAACCAGAATTTGTGATGACTTACACCCACTCATGCTGTATGTGCAGATGGAAATCCAAACAATGAAATAAGGCCCATACATATCCTCCCTTTTCTGACCTGCACTGCAGAACTTTATGCAGAGCACCCAACAGTATGAGTTGTTTTGTATTGAGTATTCTCAACAGATTTTTGTAATCTAGGGATTACAAAAATATTACAGCTCACCTCAAAACAAACTAACAAAACCAACCAAAACCAAACAAATCCCCTCCAAAAATAAACAAGCAAAAAACCTATGTCCTGACAACAATAGGCTCAATCTTGTTTCTATCCTTTTTCTGAAGACCAAGGTGTTTTCCCATGTGCTTCACTGACCTGTGAGATTTGTGTGAGGCTCAGGCAGTGGAGAAACCCCATTTCCTTTTTGTCCAGATTACATATCAATATAGCCCTTTTTACCTACCGTCCAGAGTGCTGCAAAAAAGTAAAGAAAAAAGTCTACCTCTGCTTACATGCACCCGATTTGATCGCCAGGAGAGGGGAGAAGCAGATCTAAAAGTTTCTCTTCAGAAACCTCTTGGCTCTGGTTTCCATCAATTATCAGTCAATTGATACTCAAAAGGACCCATGTTGTTAGGCTTTTCCTTCATGTGATGAATGAATGCTGCTAAAGAAGTTAAACTGTGAGTTCACAGGTAAGCCACCAAATTTAGCTATAAACCTAAGTAGATGAGAGCTTCTTAGACAGATAACTGGAGTAATTCAGTGGATAATTAGCATAAAAGACTCAAACTTGCCTCAGAACTTACAGGGGGTATTTCTGGATTTTTTTGAAAGAACCAAGAATTTCTTGTGTTTTCTATATTTCATCCTTCCCAGGTGTTTTTTATACTCCATCACCTGCATTTGCAATATCACCATCAATACCAATATAAATTTTTCCATTCAGAGTAACACTTCAAATCATCTAATTTTAGATAACACTTCTGTATAACCCAGTAATCACTAGGATATGTATCATATATATACCTTCTGATATGTAGAATACAAGAATTAGAACTCATCTCTCTGTTTTTTTAGTGAACATAAATAATTTGCAATATTATTATATTTCTAAGAAACAGTAAAACAAAAAAATCAGGTTTATTATTTGAATTCCTGTCAAGGATTTGACTAATGCCTAAGTTGTTCTTTGTTTTGGGAATGAGGAGGTTAACATCTTAATGCCCAATCACAGTGTAATCTTATATTACCAGAATTATTGTGATGAGTTGAGTGTATTCTATTAAAAATTACTATTACTACTAAATTGAGACAAACTTGTAATTCTGACCAAAAGTAATGTGTAATTTGATGTGATTTGGATTGTAAAGAAACCACTTTCAGACTTCGTGCTATTCAAAAAACAAGGTTACATTTCTTATATTCCCTTCTATCTTCAAAAATATAAACTTTTAAATTGTGAAATCAGCAACCTATTGTCACTAAGGCACACATGTTACTAACCTACTCTTGCCTATAGTGCATTGCATGATGCACACCCAGCATATACACTCTGTACAAGGCTTGTCTGTTAGCAGAGACTGTAACCAGCTGTTCACCATCCATTTCAGATTGTAACAGGATTGATGGATCTCAGGGCCAGCACTGCCTATGCTGAAAAGCGCAACATAAAATTAAGCTAGAAAAAGCCCAGATCCTGATAATTTCCATATTCATGTTTGGACTTTTGACCATTATTGTACCAGATAGGCTATAAATTAAGTCTCCTCACCTGCCCCTGGTCAAGAGTGGGAACTTTAATGTTCAAAGAGAAATGACCATGCCTGAGTACTCACTGTTTCCCTATCTTAAATGTATTTCGTACTTCTGTAAGCTGGTTGCGTCAGAAAAAAAAAAAAGAAATGTTAAACCCACACTGTATTTTGAACCATTAGGACGTGCACCAACTTATTTCACATGGCCAAAGTGTCACTTTCTGGGAAAGTTATCATTATGTGATGGCCTAACTATATAGCCCATACAGAAGTAAAGTCTCTCAAATATTTTTGCGTAAAATTACTCTCTCTCTTTTTCTCTTCTTTCATTTGTGCTTCCAAACACTCACTCAATACTGGAGAAATTTGTCCATGTGAGGAACAGTGCCAGGGAGATTCAGTCTCTTCAGCTACATTGCAAGAGGTGCCACAGACCCACTGCACCTCCTGTGCTGGAGAGGGGTGAGAATCTCAGAGAAAACACCTTCCATTTCATAGAGCCGACTGCTATTCACTTTTCTCATTATTATTATTTTGCAGCTCTGCTCAGTCCATCATAGTGCTGTAAGATAAAGAGCTTTTAAGATATGTTATTGTTTTTATGTATGTTTAAGTACTTTTGACTATGTTTCCTTTAACAGCCAGGATTGTGTTGGATTTTTTTCCATAGCTATTTCTTTGTGGACCACTGCTAATCATATATGTAACAGTATTCTGAACTGAAATAAATTTATTCAGTTTTAAAATCTGTTATGTTCCCTTACCTTGTCCCTGTGCCTGTTACTACAAGTAATTTTCACAGACCGGTTTTATGAAGGGTTGTTTGGTGATGGTTGGGGTTGGCTGGGGGTTTTTTTCATCTAAACACATCCTTCCAAAGCTGTCATTATAAAACAGAAAGGTGTTTCCACCATGTTTCATTATTTGCTGACATTATCTACTTGCATTGAAAAGAACTTACAGAACCAGAAATTAGTACAAAAATCTATATAGCAATAATATACTTAGAGTGCCTCATAATTCCTGGGCATGAAAGAAGTTTGGCTATTTTGTGAATTTAGGCCTTAAGAACCTCATTTTACCAAAAACTCAATAGTACCCTGATTTATAAACAATGGATTCCTTAAAAGTTTCAATACTTCCACACATTTCATCTTGCCCAAAACAAGCTAGTCTTGCTTCCACAGTCTTGCTTCTTGTTAAAGGTCTTTACTGCAAATTATTAATTTAAATACACGGTGGAGGAGAAAAGCAGAGGTCCCACCACACCCAACCACAAGTAAGTTGCAGGGAAAATTTTTAAGTTTCACATTAAGGGAGATTTTTATATGTAATAGTGGATGAGAAGGTAAAGGCAGTAATTTAATTTCCTTTCACAAGAACCCTGTTAACTAAAAGTCAAATTATCCAGTAGTCATTAGACATATAGAAGATGCAACCCATTATTAGATGTATTGACATATACAGAAGAATTATCTCCTACATCCCTCTGCTACTCTTAAAAAAGGAGATGGGAACTAGAAGACATTAAACAGGCAGCAAAAAGACATCAACTGTCTACTCTAAAACAGGTCAGCAAAATAGCGTTATTGATCAGAGGAACATCAGGAGAGTTAATCAAGAAATTTTTTTGCTATCTTTATCCTTCCTTTCTTTACAATGTTGAGCACAAGCACTATGGGGCTAAAATCTACATGATGAAAGGAGCAAGGTCCATTTCATAAGGATTTTGCATGGAACATTTTCATTCAGTCACAAACCTATGCCTTGTGAAGCTCCAAGCAGATGTCCAGAAGGTTCATAAAAAAAAAAATTTGCCTGTTTTATTATCAAATTTATTGATCAAATGTATATCTTTTTTCATAGATGTATTAGATTTCAGTAGGGGATTCCTGTAAATTGATAGCTCTAATTTGAAAACATTTAATAAATAATGAAAACATTTAATAAAATACATATTGCACAATGTGAAAAGCAACTCCATTGGAGGAAAAGCAGGAGAGGGCAACATGTTTGCCATCACAGGAATACAATTAATTAATTAAACACTGAACTTCTGTGAGGCTGATCATCATTTCCTCAGGCTTACAATAACGAAAAGTTTCACTTCAACAAAATTGGTGAGGGGAACTAGAGAAGGCTGCATCTATCTTGCATAGGAGCTCTTGCACATCCTAAATGACCCATTCTCACAAAAGTTCTCTCTTTTAAGACTATGACTTCCAGTACAAACTGGAAGCAAAGTAGCACATAAGTAAGTGCAGTGGTAGGAAAATATATTTTCTTCTAGGAAGGACCTGTTTCACTGCAACTTATGGTTTCCAGTGGAGTAATACTCAACAGGAATAGTACTACTACAATTTGTGATTACATTAAAGAATAGTGTTATATTTGAGGAGCTGCTTTTCCATAAGCCCTTGGCAGAGAGTTTTCTTTCATCCGACATCATCTTTCTGAAAAGGCCTGACTTCTTTCCCCTAGTACTTTTACAGAGTGAAGTCCTATTAGTTACATTTAGCTCCTAGGACTCTAAATTTCTGTAAAGAAACAAACTTGACTGATTTGCTTTTCTTGTGCTCTGCTATCAAACATCACCAAGTTTTTTTAAACAGCAATAACAATGTAAAATTCTCCATATTTCAAACCAGAAAGCTCAAATCGAATGTTTTTCCCTTTAAAAAAACTTGAAAACCCTGTCTGTAGATTATCTTTTATCCAGAAAAAAAGCCATACATAATTGAAAATTCTGTCCATTCCTAGTCTTTAAAATTCCTTCAAACGTCAGTAGCAGAGGTATTATCCCATGTACCGCGCCAAATGGAAGCAACTCTATTCCACCCACCTATGTTCTTTCTTTAGTTTAATTGAATAGTTTAATTGAAGTGTTTTCATTTCCTGCACTAAAATAGTATGCAACATCCCAGCTCGGACTTATCCACCTTCTTTCAGTCAGCAGTGTCTTTCTGTGGAAATGTAAAACATTCCACTATGTGTATAAAATAATTTGTGATCTCAGGTACTATAAGACCCTGATAAAGAGCATTATTTAGACTCAATTTAATAGAGTGGGCAGGATCATTGTCTGGGCTTTATGGCTTGCCAATGCTCCCAGTGACTCCAGCAAATGAGCCTACTCAAGAGTTACAAAGAAACCTTCAGCTTTTCACTTATTTAACATCCAAATAAACCAGATATGGAAAATATTGATAAGGTTTGTGCAGAAAAGTGAGAGAGCCAGAATTATTCTTTCCAGCCTTTGCCTACCAAACACATTAAGAAGTTATTTTACATCTAATATTAGAGAGCAGAATTGGACCTCTAGCACAAGTCTCCAGAAAGTCATTCAGCAGGGATGAATGTGGCTCCACATGAGATGACACAAGAATACATATGTTGTGTCAGGTTATCACTAAGCTTCAGACGGCTTATCTGGAGGACAGATGTTGCCAAGAGCAATGAATTTTGCCTGTAGAAGGAGGGTATGCTCCAATCAAACATACCCTACAATGCTACCACAATTTTCAAAAGATCCTTTCAGTGTTTCAGGGACCTTAGAGATGATGGGCTGGGGGCAGAGACAATAGCTCATTAACTATTTCTCTCCAGTGTATACCAAAAAATAGTTTCTAATTGAAAATTATCACAACTACAGAGAAAATGATCTGAAAATAACTCTTACTTCTTTCACTTCCTTCCCCCCCCCGCCTCCCCCCCCCGCCACTGGCCCCCACCCCATTTCTTCAAATTTCTTGGCTTTAAGACTTCCCACACTCCTCTCTCTGCTTCCCCCTCTCCCACCTCTCACCTCCTCCCTTTCCAATCTGTCTTCCCCGCCTCCCTTGGCAGGCTCTTAAGCTTTAATTCAATAGTTAAAAGGCTGAATCAAAACTTGTATAACGGGCTTGAAAAACTTTTATTCCATGTCAGAAAAGGAGAAGAGGTTAAGAACAACCCAGATTTGATTTTGCATCCATGAGAGCGAGCACAGTGACCTAACAATATTTCCCCCTTTACATGGATATATTATTTGCCAGGTGTTAAATGTTACCTGCATAGTCAAGAGCAGCCGTAGGGGAATCTCAGAGACAGGTATGAAGCACAACAAGGCTGTTCCTTAGACCCTTCTCATCTGAGACATTTCATTAATGCTGTAATCTGAAACCCGAAACGTAGAAGCTGCTTTAGCTTTAGTGGAAGGCAAATTTCAGGGAGAAAAAAAAAACAGAATGAGGTAATGAAATTAGACAGATAGAAGTATGAAAAACGTGGAGAAAGAATGGCCAGTTTTATTCTTTCTATCCAAAGCAGCTCAATTTCACTTTAAATAAGTGCAGAACATGCAGATAGGTACTGTGAGAAGTCTGCCATGCAGGGGAGAGCAGAAAATTACTTGTTTGGCCTGATAAAAATGCTGATATATGCTATGACTGATAAACCTAATTTTAAAGAATGAGCACAAGTCAGGGAGAAAATCCACCAGTGCTAGAAGACAGTATTAACACAAAACCAAGTATAAGTGTGCTGTTGGCCAGCTTTAACACCCTGAATAATTAATATTATGCTGACACCAGTAATAGAGTCTCTGTAACCTGGTAACCCCAATGCCTGATCCAGCAGCTGGTTTGTCATAGGATGATCACAACTTGATATTGATCAGGACTCAAATAATTTGGTATAATGAGGTTCAGGTATCAGAATAATGCAAACAAGAATCAGCAGGTGATAAGAGAGCAATGTCTGAAAATGCTAGAAATGTATTAGATACCACTGTATTTGCTTTTATTTTTGCCCTTGCTATAATTCAGTATGAATATGAGGAAGAAGTTCTTTGCACTGCTAGTGGCTATGCACTGTAACAGATTACCCAGGGAGGTTGTGGGGTCTCCCTCAGTAAAGATATTTAAGAACCATGTGGACACAATTCAGTGCCATATCCTTTATGATGACTCTTCTCGAGGCAGGGAGGTAGCATCAGATGGTTAAATTTAGTCCTTTCCAAAATGAACCATTCTGTGATTCTGTGGTCTAGAAGATTTTAGTAGAAAAAGGGAAAAACAAGTTTTACTCACTTGGGAGAATTGCTTTTAGATTGTTTTAAATTTTTAGATTTTTAGATTTTTAATTGTTTTTAGATTAAAAATTTTAAAAAGGAAATAAATCATGCTTCTTTATACAGCTAATAAAAGGAACAAAACCAATACACAGATTTTTCATCATGCCATTGAGAGAAGAATCAGGCCAATTTTTTGTCAAAGGTCAGCATTGCACCATTTGAGTTTCATGTAATCTAAAAATAATAAATAAAGTTACATATTTTATGTGTTGGAGCCCAGGTACTTGTTCTTTTCAAACTATTTCCTTTAAGGTAAATGGTAAAATTAGAAATACAGACTATATAAATTTATTCTGGCTGTACTTGGTTTTGTTAAGTTTTTTCCCCCAGCAATTTAAGGGTTTAAAAATAAATCAGCCATACTGCATTTCTTGAGAAAAAAAAACTTCGATCTCAGATATAACTTCTAAAGAGAATTTTTTTTTTAATTAATCCTAGGATTTTAAAATCTGCAAAGCATGTGGGGGCTGCACACATATCTTCACATGCACTGAAGCCAGACATTGTACAAGGGCAAAGTTTTAGCGGGAAGTGAGACTTACAAGGAATGGATGCACACCACAGCAGCAGTGCCACACATCTCTCAGATCCTCACCACACACAGCCGTGTGTGTTTTGCATACAAAATATTCAAATTGCACACACTTTATAAACAAGATTAAAAATTTTACCAAGTTGTAATCAGTCACAACTATTGCATATTTAGACTTTTCTTTTTGTTTGAATTTTTTCCATGAGTTCATCTTGCTGTTCGTAATGACAATATACATAATAAACCTATTATTTCTTTGTGATAGGGGAAAATAAAGAAACTACGATAATCAGAAAATATTTACATTAGTTGCCATCACCTAAAAAACAATACTAATTTTTTTTTGAGACTGATATTTAGGAGCACTATTTCCTGATTTCTTCTTAAAACATATAAAAAACCTGAACATTTTCTGTCAATTTTTAATTACTTATTGGCAACTTAATAAAAAAAAAAGAAAAAGAAACTAAGGAAAGCAGAGACTGTGACTACAGCTTGTTAGTACAAGGGTTTTTTTATTGCAAAGAAAAAGCCAAAAGTTGCATTCATTTCATCTCCTTCTCCAATGTTTTCCTTTCCCCTCATACATGCACATCCACCCTACACACAGTGTGTGCATATGGGACATTGAAATTAGTATTAGCTCAGTGTGGAAGCTTTGACGTGCGATACTTTGCAGAGCTGCCAGCAGAATGACAGTCTACTTACCACAATGCAAAGACTATTCTTTATCTATTGAGCTCACTTCCAATAGTCTTATATCAGTGTCACAAAGAAGATTGTGCCTTCCAAAAGAAGAACTTGCACCCCTCAGGGTTAGTTCTTTCTCCCAGAGGATTGAATAACAGTTCTGAAGATTTTTAGAATTTTTATCAGATGAAAACAAGGGTTAAATGCAATCAAATGAAGAGAAGTGAAAACAAACAGGCCAAAATATAATAAGTAGACAAAGTAGAATTTGTGTTTCTAGTACATTGTTTCCAGAGGCAAGAACTTGGTTTTTGTAGCATGGAGATTTTTTTGTAGCAGCGAAGCTGGGACTTCCTCTTTGAGCATCTAAAGTATATTGCACTATGAATTCAACTGTACAGATTGCAGCAGTTAAACATAACTGCTTTCTCCTGGAAAATTCATTGCAATGTGCTGTTCCATGAGATAGATGTGTTGCATTGAAAACTATAAATGGTGCTACATATGGACACCAGAAGACCATGAGAAACACCTCAGAAGCTAACACATCTCTTAGTACCTGTGTCTCCATTCTGGTACCAGTGCCCATTGCAAGCATAATATTCTTTGAGTGGGTTTGTGGATCCAAGGAGAGAAGGTACCACATAATTTGCCAATTCTTGCTGAGGTTATAAGACCACAATGCTAGGTGCTATAGGAGAAAAAAAAAAAAAAAAAAAAAAAAAGCCATCTGGAAGATTTACAGGGAGACAAAATAGGATGGATAAGTAACTTCCTATAGTGATATAGCAATATAGTGGCAGAGATAAGAACAAAGAATAGGTCCTTAATCCTAGCCTAGCAGTTCCCTCTTCCCCATTCCATTTCCCACCATGGTATTAACTGTACTTCTAAGAACTAATTTTTAAGGCTGTATTACCTGTAAGTGTGGGAACATTTTGTGTGGAGGAGTGCTGCTAAAAGGCTGTTTAAAAGAACAAAAATACCATATGCTTCCTGGATTAATTTTGAAGCCTCATTAAGGTCAACATCAAAGACTCAGATACACTACTGACTTGGCATGTCCCTCGATCAGAGAGGGGTAGTATTTTTGTAAATAAAGTTGCTAATTTAACCCAGTCCTGAATAAACTTGTGGGTAAATATTCTAAGCTGCAATGTTGCTGTACCTTGGTAGAAGAAATGCCAAATAGATGCCAAATTTACTAATCCTAAATAACTATGGCACTTCATTTATGAATACAACAGGCAATAAAGAAAATTTGTATTATCTAGCAACTCCAAAGCTGTTTCCTACCAAACTAGCAGCCAGTTCTACAAACTGGTAACCCAAAATTGACACAGAGGCTATGTCAGAAAGGGTGTGTAATGTTGTTTCTGTTAATAGAAAACTATGTTTTAAATAAGGGTAACACCTTCCAATACTGTCATGTTATTCTTACTACTAAGAATAAATAAAATACTTGAGAAGGAAAGTCTAAGAATCTACCCTGAAATATTCCAGTGATACCAAATTTAGTTCCAATATCCATGAATATAAAAAAAAGTAATTCATTAACTATATCCATATAAAATCTAAGTGCATGATTCTATTGCAGTATCAGTTCTGTAAATAAAATAGTATTGATGTTAGTGAACATACAGCAGGTGTTTTCAGATTGAAAAATATTTACTTTCAAATTGCCAGCCAAAGACCTACAATTCCATTTTGAAAGGTCTGGCATTTATTTTCATGTTAACAAAGCTTTTTTTTTTTAATTTCAGTTATCAATCAGTGGAATAAAAGGTAAGAAAAATCATTATTTCTAATCTGACAGAAGGAGCTGTTTTGCATAACCTTACTTTGAAACTAATATATTCCTTATTTGAAGAACAACGTCTGCAGAAATTTCATTTAATTCTACAGTTCTCAGAATCTTATTTGATGCACAGAGAAAAGTAAGGATGGGCACATTTGATCAAACCAAAAGTACTTGTTCCTCTTTAACTCTATTGACTGAAAACTTGTATTCATAATATAATTTTTAATAGGCAATTGAATCCAACCCAACTTAATTTAAAATCGTCTTTAAAATGATGATTTTTCAAGTGATTTTCAAATTATTACATTTTCAAGGTAATAATTACAATACCAAAGGGCAAAGGCTGGCAGGTTATAAAAATAAATTTGATGTTAGGGGAAAAAGCAGATGTACTAAATAGTAAATACAGCTGTTCAGCTTTTTCAACTTTCAAGTTTATGCCTCTATTTGCAACTTTTTTATGAACCTATTTCTGTAAAAAAAAAAATCTGTGCAAATCCACTTTTCAGTCCTAAAACAGACCTTACTTTCAGTCTAAAGAATGTTGAATGACAAAAATCTTTAACTTAAAAAAAATCAGTAACAAAAAATAAAACTTTCTAAAGGGAGATTTTGGTTTCTTATATTGTTTATAAGACGACACTCTTTCCCTCTAATTTTTTCTGTATTTTTTCCCTATCTAATTACTTCAACTGATGTTAATTTAGGATATGTCCATTTGCTGCCAGAATTTGTACCCACATGTCAAAGCTATGCTACTTTAGTCACAGAATAATAATTACTTCCCTGTAAGATGTTTAGGTGAAAATCATTGTGTAAGTGAATTTCACTTAAACTCAAGAAGATCTGAATGTTGACAGGCCCTCAGGAAAATGCTTCAACAGACCTACCCCATTGACTAAATGCTCTAATGTATTAAATGTATTACATCCCTCTAAAGTCTCTTCAGATGCAATTCAGAGTGTATTAGGATACCTTCTTTGGAGGAATTCTCAACCACTAGGAAAAATATAACTATGTTCATAAGGCTGAGTTTAAAACATCTAAATACAGCAATGTAAAATCAGTATGTGTCAGCCACTTTGCTGTTAGGAATGTATTAGCAGTAGGAGTAGTGGCAGGACAATGTTCTACGACTGCAAAAGCCCAATTCTCCCCCATCACACCTGACACTTGCATAAAATTTCCCACCTAAAGGTCTTTGATGAAAGATCCTACCTAGAAAGGCAGTGATATCTTTTCTAGTATTTTTCTTTTCCATTATCCCAGTCCTAATAAACAGTTAAAATTTTTGCAGTTAAAATGCTTCTTTTTTTTTTTTTTTTGGTCTGCTCCTTGGGCACAGGGAATAACTTTGTTAACCTTCTCAGAGCAAAACTGGTGAGTTATTAAACACTTTGCTACAGTAATATCGTTCAAAGTTGCAGAAGCCCAAATCACTTGATCCTTTCTAGCACATCATATTTTCTGGATCTCCAATCACTGTCTCACAAGCAGCCATACTAATAGCCATGAATCCAGACTTCCATGGAGAAAGGCACAAATAATTGGACTTTTCTTCAACTATAATGTCATCAGACATTATAGAATAGAATAGAATAGAATAGAATAGAATAGAATAGAATAGAATAGAATAGAATAGAATAGAATGTTTTCTTCCTCTCTTATAGAAAAGTTTTGCTTCAGTACAGATTTGCATTTTTTTTTCTTCCTTTTATTTCTGTAATACAATAATGCAAGCAACTCATTCTAGCTGCAGAGGACCCCACAGCCCAGTATCATCCAGACAGAAGGCATGTACAGATATTTAGTCTCACTCAAATATAGGTGTTTATACTTGATCATGTTGCATTACGTTAATGGATGTCTTGGCATCGTTACAAATTTGCCAAGACTCTTTTTGTTTCTGAATTCCAGCCTGCAGGACTTCAACCTCCCATGTTATGCATAAAGCTAAAAAGACCACAATGCATGGTCATCCAGGATTTCAGAGTTTCCATTAATGACAGATCAAGAGTGATCCTTACAGAAACTCATTTTGACAGAAATAATTTGAAACAGTTTTGAGTGTCATTTTGCAAATAGACTTTTACTTATTGTCTTATGCTTTAATTTAGATAGATTGTAAGGAACTGTCAAAAACCTTACTACGTTAAAGATATACATCTGGGACAATTACCATGACTCTAAGTGCCATTCCTCTAACCAAATAATTGGCTACCTTATTATGAAACAGGAAATCAGGGAGAAAAATACCTGATTCCAAATTATTTGTTAAATTAGCAATCTGAAATTATTTTTTTTCTTAGAAAACTGAAGAGAAAGAAATTTTAAGAAGAAAACATTGGTTCCAATAATATATAAACTCTTTTTGTACCAAGTATTACTGTCTTCTCTGCAATTTTGAGGAACCAAAAAAGTGTTGATGACATCACCACAAGAAGGGGTATGCAAAAGAAACACTCAAAATGTATATAAAAATGTACAGAAAAGATTTAAAAAGAACATGAGGGTTACTAATTGAGCATGTTCCAACAAATGTAGGACAAGCTTATGGTAATGGGAGGTTGGCAGGAGGGAAAACAGAGGTGAGCAAACAATTTGAAGGCCATACATCAAACAAAATCAGAACACACTACCACAGCATGAACAGACAATGCCTCACAGGAATTATTTTTCTTCTGTATGTACCTAAGATAATGAATAAATACATGGAGAGTAGAACAATAACCATTTCAATGCCAAAAACAAAAACAAAAGTAAAAAGAGTAAAAACACAACATAGCACAGTCTGAGGAGCTGATCAATCAGTACAGTAGTAAAAAAAAATAAATTCATATGCAAAAATTTGCTAAAAGTGCAAACAAAAAAATATTTTTAAAACACAATTAACACACATTTGGGTATTGCTTTCATATTTCTTTTTTGATGAAAAGTAAGTGAACAGAGGCAAGGACTAATTACCTGTTCTTTTTAGGTAAATCCCCAAAGCCATTATCAGGTCTTGTTGAATTTAATTTTGATCAGCATTTAAAAGAATGGGTGAGAATATTATGTTTCCCATCCACATACCTGCCCAGCAGCACAGGAAGCCACTGGGCACACTTAGCCATTATGTACATATAGAATTTCTTATAGTAACAGATTTGGGATCTGTTCAGGGGGCTCTCTGAATAAAGAGTAGGCACAGCCTTGACTACATTTTGACTGCAACAGCAGAGCTTCATCAGTGAAGAGTTGGAGTCCCATCAACTTATTTTCCAAGTACCCACAGTTTTCCCCTTCCACTCTGCTCAGTGTAAACCATCCTACTTTAATGTCAGTGTTGATCTTAATACTGCTTTGGACATTGACCTGTAATTTTTGCAAGAAAGTCTTTACAATTCTCTACAGCTATATAAATAATTGAAAGCAATTAACTACTGCTTCACCTGTGCAAGAAGTAAAGACAGTGATCTATCACCAGAAGTAAAAAATTACTGAAGGCATTACTTCAGCCAAGCTCTCCAAAAGGACGTTTCTGTATCCCTTTCTGTTGTGTTGTTTTGTTTTTCAAAGTATGTATATTGAATGGTACTTTCTGCATAAAAAATATTTCATTAGTTTTCTGAGATTTTCAGAGGTACAAGCAGCAGCTAGGGTGCCAATCTCAATATGCTGCTGCTCATAATTCCTGCTTTTAACAATCAGCACAGTTCAGAGTTTGGAATGATGCTTCTGTTTTTACTCATAGGTTGAACTTGATGATCTCAGAGGTCTTTTCCAACCTAGTTCATTCTGTGATTCTGTGTTTCTATGATCCTGTGATTCTTATTTTACTTATGAGGAGTGCCAATTCTAAAGACACCACAGCATCTCACATTCATTCACACAACCCCATTCCAGATGTGAGCATTTTTTAAACAGGTGACCAAGTACAGCCTCTTACCATCAATAACTTTTCTTCTGTTTGCATAGTCTAATGGATTATCTACAATTTTCTCTTGCCACAACATATTGCAAGTCATACTTGGTTGGAACGACACAGCTGTAGTAGGAAAAAAATTTGTAGTTACTTGTAGTTAGGAAAAAAAATCCAACACCCTGTGCTGAAAGAATAAACTAGCATCTATAGGTGGTCAAAATTCCGATTTCCAGGCACTCTTGCATTTCTTGTCCCCTCCTGACTAGATAGATCTTGTAAGCACAGGTATGGCTAGCATGCCTATCAGGGCAACTGACACTTGAGATTGAAGAATTCCAAGTTTTCTTAGTAATTTAGACCCAAAAATCTGTATTCTCATCACAAATACAACAAAAGAAAAATATGAGACTCTCCTGAATTATTTCCTGCATGTTAATTTTGAGAAATGCTTGCAATCCTCCAGTACTAAAGACTAACAAAAGATAGATACAAAGTTATTTTAATACTAGGAATGGAGAAAAAAACCCTTTGATATCTTTGAGGGTTGGGTGGTGCTTTTTCTTTTTTTTTCCTTAAGCAAAATTTCTGCGTTGGTGTAAGGCAGATTTTCCAGGCTTCAACAAACCAGATGGCCATCCAAAATTGTGATATGAAATTTTTATAGGAAGCTAAGAGCTGAACCCATCTATGGGAGAGATTTTTCAGAGATTCCAAACTTTTAAAAATAAATATTACAGCAAGATCTTATGTATCTACATTGAACTGCAATGAGTCAATAAATAACCACAGTGATAATTACCTAAATTCTATATTTAGAAGGAACAGAACACATGCAATAAACAATAGCACATTGTGATATTAATGAAGCACTTGCTTCCTCTAAATGTAGAAATTCAGCAATTATCACCAGAATTGGCATGTATAAAGGTGCCGGTGACAATTTTAAAAAGGCATATTGCTTATATGATAGACCAGAATGCATGCTTTGGACCCAGTGCATTCTGTTATGAAGGATTCAGTGACACAGTCCCACACTGAGCCAAGCTTATGCGCAGCACAGCATCGGCTCTGGTGGAGAGGAAGAGGTGATTGCAAGCCTTCCTTCTGCTTGCCCCAACTATGTGTTGGCCAGAGGCCAGCTCAGCCATCAGCACAAACTGGATCTGCTAAAAAGATGTTCTACTTTACACCAGCAGGTTTGGACCCCTGAGGAGTGCACCACTCAGGCATTACAGCATGTATTGAACTACAGACCTTCCCTATCAAACCTCTGTCAGACTCCTTCCCTGCTAAAAGGTGTCTCCATTATGCTCTCAGGCATTGCCCCCACACATTTAAACCCTGTCAGAAAAGCTGGCAGGGTTGGGCACACTGAGCTGAAATGTCTCTCAGGCACAGGATTTGCCTTCTTGAGCTTTAGGGTCACTCTTAGTAATTCTCCTTTGTAGATGAAGATTTGGCCTGAAGACCTGCTGTCAAAGAAATACTTCCAGGCAGCTTGCTTTTCCAGACCTGCACCCCTGGCCTCGTGTGCACACAGAGGCAAGCTGCTTTGATGCCTGTACCTCTCCAGCCTGCCTTTTTGTCTTTATCCATCTTTCTTTCCTGGGTGAAAAATATCCTGCTTATATTTTTCCTTAGATGTTTTCATGGCATGTGGTTTCCTACAACCCTATTGTATTTCCCTCAAAGAAAGAAAATATACTTCATAGATATAGGAAACTGATAATTTACCACCTGGCTAACTGCAGGGTTTGAGTTTTGGTTTTCCACCCTATTACACGCCAAGAAAAGTCAGCCACAGAGCAGAGATCTCAGACAATGGACTAAGTCTTCTCTAATTCTCTGGGCAATGAAGGCTTCATGCTCATACTTCACACTATAGTTGCTGTGCAGAAAGCATTGCTGAACTGCTAGGAACAATTTCTTTACTGAGTACTACCTTGCCAAGGAATCTGCAGCACAGCCTGCTGTGATCAGAAGGGTATCCTTGTGTTTAGGAACTTGGCATAGGTTTTAAAGAAAATTTATTACTGAAAGGGAAGGGTAGTAATTTTCCAAATTAGAGAATTCAGTTGTTTTGTTCATTCACCAGCATTCTGAATGTGTATATTCCACAATAGAAGTGTAAGTGGTTACTGTGACTCTGCTCCTCTCAGTGCACCCTGAAAGATGAACGGCTGGAGCTCTGCACATCTCCTGCACTCACACAGATGTGTGAAATGATTGCATACGGTCTTGATGGAGAGCATCAGTAGTCAGTCATGCTCCTTCATCTCTGCCTCAGGAAGTCTCACCAGAAGCTGACTCCTGTAGTTTCAGGGACATATTCACAGGCAGATGCTCCCAGCCTCAGGGAGATGACAACAATCACACATTGCCAGGATGAGAAGACAATTGCAATATTTTGGAGCATTATATCACTGAACATATACAAGATCACATGGAGAAGATAACATGCAAAGAAGAATTAATATATCAGCTATGTCAAAAAAGGATATGAATAAAAGTGCAGCTCATGCTTTCCTTTTCTAAGAGGTAACACTTCCAGAGAACACAGGGTACAGAAAACTCTCAATAGGAATCTACAGTGTCATGGTTTAACCCCGACAGTAACCAAGTCCCACACAGCAGTTCATCCACTATTTCACCTAGGATCAGGGATAAAAACTGGAAGGGTAAATGCCAGAAAGCTCCTGGGTTGAGATGAAGACTGTTCAATAGAGAAAGCAAAGCCCACACATACAAAGAAAGTGAATTAATTCACTGCTTCCCAGAGGAAGGAAGGTGTTCAACCATCTCCAGGAGAGCAGAGCCCCATTATATGTAATAGTTACTTGGGAAGAAAAACATCATCATGCCAGATGTTCCCATAGTGCTTTCTTCCTTGTCTCACTTTATATATTGAACATGATGTTACATGGTTTAGTCAGCTGGAGTCACCTGTCCCTGACATGTCCCATCCCAGCCTCCCAGGCACTTCCAACCTCCTCACCAGCATGGCAAGTATATGAGAAGTAGAAAAGGTCTTGGTTCTGTGGAAGCCCTGCTCAGTAATAACAAAAGCATCTCTGTATCACCAACCCTGACAACTTCCACACAAATCCAAAACACAGCCACTGTGAAGAAAATTGACTCTACCCCAGCTGAAACAAGTACAAGAGACAGCCTAAGCAGATTTTTAAGAGGAACAATTGAATTTTTTTCTACAGAAACTTGCATGATAGCATGCATGATTACATTCACATCACTGAGACTCTAAATATGCTGATCTAAATGTCTGTTAATATAAACTGCTTAGAACTGACCCCACAGAATTAGAGCTCAGAAGCTTGTAAGGTCAGTAAGTTGATTCATTTGGCAGCTGTGCTGACTCTTACATCTCTACTGCCACCATATAATGTTCTCCTCCACAAAAGAGCCAAAGACCCTTTGTGATGATAGTGGAAAAATTGCCACAAGGATCACAGAATCATTAAGACTGGAAAAGAGTTCCAAAATCATCAAGTCTACCCTTTGACCAAATTCCACCATGCCCACTGAACCATACCACATCTATTCACCAGGGATGGTAGCTTTACCCCTAGGGACCTTGCTCCAATGCTGACTAACCTTTCAGTGAAGAAATTTTTCCTGATATCCAACCTCAACCTCTCCCAGTGCAACTTGTCTTATCAGTAGTTGTGTAGGAAAAAGCACTGCACCCCACTTTGCTACAATCTCCTTTAAGGTAGTCGGAGAGGGCAATTAGGTCTCCTCTGAGCCTTCTTTTCTCCAAGCTAGAAAACTCTGTCTGCAAGGACAGGAGAGACAATACCTCTCAGCCACCTAACCACTGGATGTCTTTCTGACTTGAAAAAAGTATTTGAAGTTCCCAAACACTAAGATGGGAGCTCTTATCACAGCAACCAGAAAGGGACTGCTCGTCTCACTCTAGGATAAGTCTCTCCATCTGTTTCCAAATAAAACCTGAATTGTTTCCTTCTTCCCATCAGTTATGTGAACACTTGAAAATCATGTACTGTGAGGCGTCTTGGTCAAATAACCTAATAAACACAGGAATTACTGTGTCTGAGAAAACATACATTTCCCCTGTGCCTGTCTGTGCTGGGCTGTAATGACAAAATACATGCTGTAGGGGCATGTATCCTAGCTATGAGAACTGGGATGTATTGAGTATGCATAGGCACTGCTAAGCAAATGTGCAATCTAACTGCTCTACTCTGCTCTTCTCAAGATGCTCTGTGCTCATACAAGCTCTTGTTGTGTTTTCCTCTTAGCAGTGGAAAGCACTACACGACTCTCTACAAAAACATAGTTATAAACAAGCGCACCAACTGGTTTTCAACATGGAACAGAAACATTGGGTGGTGAATGCACTGGGAAATTCCCCATTTTGCCCCTTTTGTTCCAAGGCTGATAATGTATTTTCTATGAGAATTTCTTCTGTAATGGAAAAATATTTTAGGCAAATAACTTATTTATTATTAGAATGACAGGCAGAAATAGGAGTATAACAGAGTTTTAAACAGAGATATTCTGTAAGGAAAATATTTTAAATTGCAGAAGTATGTTTCAAAAGTAGCCATATTTTATAGGAACTGACACTTCAAGGCCTCACAGTCAAAACCTTCTGAATTGCATTCAGATTAGCTGAACCACAGTCTGCAGCACTATTATGTGCATACAGAATTGTAGAATCAAGTCTTTATTACTGAGTATGGGACTGAACCACCTTAAGGATTTTTTTCACAATCAAACGCACTGTCCTTATGAAGATGAAGCCATTCCCCTAGACAAAATCAAAATGAAAATGGACACCATGCCTCCTAACATGCTGGGCTATGTTTAGTGTGCAATCTGCCATGAGCTTATTGATGTTGCTCCTCTGAGGTCATCTAGTTGATGGATGGACAAAAAGACGAGTTACCTACCTCTGGAGCAAAGTCCTGAAGCAGCCCTCCAAGAATTGTCTGACTGATGTTCAGCATCCTATCTATGAAAATGAAGCACAGGATGCAAGGAGAAAAAATTAGGAGAATTGGTGAAATAAAAGGAGCAATTATGCAGCTGTAATGAAGTAGAGGAGGGGTTGAAATGGAGATGAACACACATATAAAAGAACTGCTCAGAACTAATTCTGCAGTTTAAATACTGCCATTCCCTGTGTTTTTCAAAGCAGCCCTCCTGTATCAGATAATGCATGGCATTTGTCTCTTAATCCTCTTAGCATGCCTAAGCAGCACTGCAGTCCATTGACTGAATTGCTGCAAAACTGACTATAACTACAATATGGATATCCTGCTATCAACAGCAGCCATAAACTCTGTAAAATAAAATCCACACATGTAATAATATGCACAGGAGAATTAAATTTTAAATAGCAACAGCTCTGTAAACATTCTATATGTTTATACATAGCTTTTAAACATGTCTTGTCTGCAAGAAGTGCATAACTGAGGGTTACAAAACATCTTTTAGCCTTTTCTCAGTATTTGTGATGTAGTCTTTTCCTCTGGCTATTTTCCTAAGGCACAATCTGTTTTTAGGCTATGCAAACAACAACAGTTTTTGCCTTTTCATTCAGGGTAAGCAAGGCCTATAATGGCTGGAAAGGCACCTGAAGTGAGCATCATGGGCCCTTCTCTTCTGCAGTGGCATTGTGGTTTTGCGATAGGGACAGTCAAAGGAAATAATTGTATTAATAAACATAGTTCTATGCAGTGCTCATTCTGAACATGTGACTTAGGAGTGAAAATAAAAGGAGTGTACACTGCCCATAATTGATATTCTTGAGCTCATTCTGCTATACCCCAATCACTTAGCCTTCTACAGCAGTCTCGTGTCTTCTTTACCATGAAGATTCAGCAAACATATACATAGCCAAATTCTTGTGCAAAACTTGATTTATGGTCACCAAATTCAATTTCAATGAAAACTTTCCCAAAATATCAAGGTGGTTTTGATTTTCCAAGAGCAGAAAGAAAAAGAAAACAAAACCTTACTTCTTTGGAATGTCACAAATACTATATATTCCTCTAAATTTCCACATAAGAGCTCATAGCATCAGCTTGCATAGAAAAGGTTAGTGGTATCTTTAGCACAGCTAAAGCCTTGTAAAAATCTCTTCATCTTTCCAGCTGCAGGTTAGGCATATTTTAAGGGTGAAAGGATAAGAAAGGTACAATTAAGGGGTCAGTGGTTCTATCTTAAACTGCTGTTTTGTAGGGGGAATAACCTGCCAAGGACTGGAGAAGATAGTTGCTTGCCATTGCCTAAGGTCATACAGCATTTAAAATTTTGATTAAATAATGTAGCAAATGCTGAACAGCAGCTCTTTTCTGCTCTGTTGCAATGTTCATGGTCACATAAGCATGGATAGTATATTGAGGTCCAATCAGGATCTTGCTTTCTTGATAGTATGGCTAGCTTATCCATAGCAAAACCCCCATCTTTCCCTTCTGAATAGATTTCTTATGTAGAGTGTCACTATTTTTTTTTTTGTGGGGGGGAGGGGGTTGGTGAGAGAAAGAGGAGTATAGAAAAAAAACCCACAAACAGCAATCCCATAGGTTCCATAAAATTGAGGTTAATTTTAGCATCTTCCAATCAGCATAGCTCAGTCTCTTCTGAAAAGGAAGGATCTTCTCAGACACTCTCTTATCTGCCCCATTATCACAGTTCTGCCTCTTTTTTTTCTGACCTGAATCTTTATCTGAGCAAATTCAGCCCACAAAAGCTGAAGAAAGTTATTTTTCTTCATTTTTCCAGCAGGTCCCTGGGTTGAGATTATTCTGAGGGGGGTGGTAATACAAAGCTCCAGAATAGGGCACTTGGGGATTTCAACAGCAATATTCAAGCCAAAACAGGATTTTTGAGTTTTTGGTTGTTTGGGGGATTTTTTTTTTTTTGGTTTTTTTTTTTTTTTTAGTTTTTCTTTAGGTTTTTTTTTGTCAGCAAGATTTGCGCAGATGGACAGTATCTTTACAGAAGCTATCAATAGGATTGTGTCCTCACCCACAAAAGGGCTCCACTGACAGCTTTGAAGAAAGGGAAGGAAGTGAAGCTATTTGAGCCACCAGCACCTTGTCTGACTTTTGAAGCCACAGGAGTTCACTGACTATCAGGCACACTGTGATCTGGTCTTCACCACATAACCATGCAACACAATGCAGACAACACCTTGGATCAGAAAACTAAATCCTCTTCATCTGCTAAGACAGACTCAGATGTCAGGCTAACAAAGTGCCTGGTAAACTGAACTCATGGAAGAAGAAGTCTGACTTTTCTTACAGCTTCCTGGCAACCATATGCAGGATTGCCTGTTGCCCTTCAATCAGCAAGGACTAAATTACTCTAAACCCAAATTTGACCAATCCCTAGTTACTACATGTATACCTTAAAACAGCAAGCGAAGAAAATTAACCCAGAAGTTAGAAGGGGCCAGGGAGAGATCCTTGGAAATAATATTACTATTTTTCTTCTATGTAGTTTTGTATTTGTTTGATGTGTTGGTACTTAGACTGTTTGTCTTAAAACAAATCACAAATGTTTAATAAGTAATACAGCTAAAAAAAAGACTTAGCACAGAAAATTATTTGTAAATAATCATTTGAAAGCAGATTTTTTCTTTTTGTAATGCCAGTTTTGTAATTGCAGACAGGTTTTGCCATTGATGATGTTCCCCCTTCTTCTGTATAGAACACAAAAGCAATGTTAATTTTCTTAGACCTGATGATCTAGGCAAAGACAGCAAAGATTGCTCTAGCCTGGCAGGAATTAAAGCACTGCACCATTTTCTTTGCAATCCCTTAACAAATGCTTGTATGTACCACTAGCAAGCTAGGACATACCAGGGTTGTTCTGAACCAGTGCCTGAAGCAGTAACCCTGGTTTCTTGACCCCTAAAGCTACTTCTGCCTACAAGTCCATTAGTTCAGCAAACTTTGAGGATCCTCATCCAAGCTCTGCTCATACAGGATGAAGTGACTGTCCAAGCCTACCTTTCTCTAATCAGCTGGAGATGTTCCATCCTCCAACTAAACTGTTAAACCGGAATCAGCACAAATGGTGGACATCGATAGACTGTGAATGAAACAAAGAAACAAAACCCCCACAAAAACTCAAGCAAAAAGCCAAATGCAAAACCCACCAAAACAAAACAACAAAACCCCCCAAAACATCAAAATCCTTTAGGAAAGTATTGCCACTTGAACCCAGTTTAAATATTTCACCTTCTTGACCCAATACTAAAAAAGGTGTGGCAAAAAAGGGGTGGCTGAAAGACAGATAGTCTACTTTTTATCAGCACCATAAAGAAGAAAACAGAAAAAATTTACTTAGTTTGTTTCAGTTAAATTAAAGGTGGTTTTGTCTTTTAAACTAACTCCAAACCAAGACTCCATCCAGTCTTTTATCCAGTTTTTGGTCTCAATGGGTAAGAATTAATTGTATTATTCAGATTAATCTTCAAAAGTAGCATGAAATTCCTTTCTATGCAGATATTATGTGGGGGGCCATGTATTTTGTGGAGTCAGTGGCTGGAGAGAAGGACAACACACACCCTGATGTCCATGTGGCAGTAGAGAGTGTCTTATTGTATGAACCCAGCCTTATATAGGGGGTTTTTAATGTCCTGATCTAAAACACTCATTGGTCTGCTCTTAGCACTGCCCAGCTCCTAGACCAGCGAAAAGTCTGCAGCTTAGGATGGAATGTAATCGGGTGAAGTCCCTGTGTGTATTCAAATCTACCCTATCATCTCTCAGGCAGGGATTTGTTTATGGAACCAAGTTGGGTTTCTTATTTATAGATAAATTAATTTCCTAGTACAAGCCAGACTGTACTGTGACGTGCAGAAGCCTTTGAAAAAATAAGGAAGCCACACCAGCAGTTACACTGTCTCTACTTTGCTTTTGAGTCAGCTCTTCTGTTGAAGGCCTTTTTCTAGTTTCATTCAGGAAAGCCACAAAGTTATGTGTAGAATGAGAAGAGATTGCGACACCCAGAAACCCAGGTGCTGTTTACTTTCAAAGAGACTCTCAAATGTACTATGCCTGGAGTACTTTTCAAAATGAAAGCAGGTCATTCAGATTCTGACTCTCAGATGTATTTAATAAAATATACATGTTTAAATATCTTGGCTATCAGTACCTCTGAGCCTACATTACATTACTAATGTAATTTAGCAATACTAATGTAATTTAGCCCATGATGCTAAAACTCCAGTAGGATTACTGGGAAAATCACATGTGGTGCTGAGATACTAACCTTCTCCTATGATTTGCCTCAGTTTTTTACAAGCAAGTATGCGGTATTCTGAACATGGTTTCTATATTTTTGTTGTACAACAGTGAAAAAATTTCCACATTAAAAGGAAAAATTTGAACACATTTGAGTTACACATTTGAGTTGCACATTTTGAACACATTTGAATTGCAGACGCAGTGAGACCAAAATATCTTTCTGGTGCTAGTGATTACTGGCTTTGTCCTTCATGCAGTCCTTTTTCCTCTTTTGTCTCTTTCTCTTTTTATTATAACAAAGTAATAATAGCAGTCCATCACCTGTACTGACAAGACTGAGATGATTTACTTTCCTTCCCCTAGGAGGCTGCTTTCCCATGGACTGTCCTTCTGCTGGGGTGACAGCAGAAATGAAGCACCCAAAGGGTTTATTTCTCTGCCCCAGTTAGGCCCATGCAGCTCCCTAGAACAGCATAATTAACTCTGTCCCATTAAAGCATTGTGGCAGCCCATCAACCCTGGTACTTGATAGATTTGTCCTAGTTACTCACAGAACTGCCCATTATGTTTTGAGACACAACTACTTTAAAGCCTGGAAATAATATCATTGAAATGAATGACTACTGATGACTAAACTGTACATTTTAAATTTAAAGTCAAAATGCCAATGATACTTATAGGTAGAAGCTGCAACATTCCAGCATGTTGATGTTTGTGTGTCTCCAAGCTTCTCTCTGCAATATCAACCAGCACATAAGGGGGAGGAGGAGTACTGTGGAAACAGATTTCTCTTAAAAATCATTTGACCAAAAAGCTCTGACTTATCTTGATATGTAATATAAAATACTAAAAGCCTGATTGTGCAGCAACATTTTCCAACTAGCAGGCAATGTTATACAAAACACAATTGTGCTAAACTGATTTTAAGGTGAAAACTCCAACAATTATCCTTCTCCCTGACACCAATTAACTTTTTAAAATTTGGCTATTTCTAAAGGACATAGAGAAAAACTAAGAACTTATAAATGCATTTGATTTTGAATATGAAATGTAACTTGCTTAACAACAGACAATCTTTCATTTTTGGGATTCAAGATCTGCACATATTGCAGTGTCACCTCCCAGCATTCCCCACTGTGAACCTCAAGTTCATGGGAATGACCAATACTAATGATCTCTGAACTGTTTCCCACAGCCAAATGACAGCTGTGATTCTTTAGCCCCAGCTCTCTTCCTCAGAGCTGATTCAGTGGTAAATTTATGGCACTTCCTCTGAAGCGTCCCATGCTGGTTTGGACATTTATCACCCAACCTTAGCATCAGAAGATGCATTTTCTTCATAACTCATAGTCTAGTGCCTACTTCACAAGACCATGGGTAGTAGGAAAATGCAGGTTTGTATACATTCTGGGAGATGACCAAGGCATTTATCTCATTACCTTCTTTCTTCAGTGGAGGTGGAATAATGGTGGATCTTCATGCAAAACATGGAAGAACTCTGTCTGAAACAATGGTTCCAAAGAAGCTTTGGGTATTTCTAAAACAGGATACTCTGCTGAATCTATTTCAGTTTTGAGACTTCTATACTGCCCACCTTAGAACACATAAGAATTATCTATATCAAAGTGTATCTGCTGGCATGAAACCAGTTAAGTGCTGTAGAAGCTAAACAGGAATTATTCAGGTGTCATTACCCAAATCTATGGCAGTTAATCAACACATCTCTGAGTAAATCCATGGCAGATTTAACATTTATTATCTTCCTAATCATTCCATTATAACGCAAATAACACTAAGAACTTGGTCTTCCCATGTATAAAAATGATCCTTAAAGACAGGATACATTTCTGAGTTTACTGCTCAATCTATTACAGCTCATGTGAAAAAAAAATCTGCACCAGATAAGCAATATTTCCTCCAGCAAGAAGAGCTCAATGCTTAACAATTGAAATGGAGCTCCCCTGTTTAGCCATAGCTGAAAGTAAAATCAGTGTGAAATTCTGACCAGAAAGGGACTATACAAAACCTAATATTGTTCTGACTGTGGCTTGTTCTTGCAAAATAGGGTGATGTTTGGCCACTGCAGGTTTTTTACTTAGGCAGAGAGAAGGGCACTAGTAGGAGAAACAGATTCCAGATTCATATATGGATTTCAAATCCCTTCTTTTCCTTCCCAATCTCAGCTTCTCCAAGCAATATTTTATTCTTAAATGAGGGCAAAACCCAGTGTCTTTAACTTCATAACTTTTTGCTCAGAAACTCTAGCAGTGTGTGAGAGTCTCGTTAAGAACTGTTTATCCTGCAGCCATGCCAGCAAAGCAGTGCACCCTTGATCTTTCCATATGAGCTGTTACACAGAGAGCAGGTTTCACAGCAGGTTCCATGGCACAAAAGACATCATAATGCAGAAATAATGCTCCAAACAGCCAGACACATTGTCACTTCTACAAATGCCTGAGTAAACATCCGCATCTGGTATTCTAATTTTTTGTTGTTGTTGTTTCAAAGAATTATGAGTATTAGCTCTTGTACTGTGCCATTCAGTGACTCAAACAAAGAGTTCTTGCTTCAGATCTGGCTGGAATTTGGTCACTGTATCAGGAGCACATCTTCAGCATGATCTGTGCAGAAGAGATTTGAAATCCAAGGGATATTTTGTCATCACAATAGAAACAGTGAAGGATAAGCTATCAGAAAACCAGCATGTTTTTCAATGTTCTGTAGCTGCATATTCAAATACCATTTTAATTTATACCAAGAAAAACATTTTTCATCCATTTTGAAATATCACTGAAGTTCTCATTCAAAGTGTTGCTATTCCATCTGGGTAGTCAAAATGAGACACGTAAATCCTGAGCAAACAAATCAGACTTTTGCACCTCACTCTGTAAAGACAAATATTAAAATTGCAAACAGTAGATAAATAGAAACATTCTAAAATGCAAATTAATTGTTACCAGCAATGTAAGGCCAAGACAGTAAAGCAATCTCATTAAGAAGCTTTACGGAGGCCATAGATTTAATTATCAGGGGCAGTTGTACAACTCGTTCTGACCTTGTAGCAGCATTTTGGTTTGCACAGATGGGCCATAGTGCTGTCTCTTTCCTTCATCTATCTTTTCTGTTCCCAAGAACAGGCAAATTACTGAAATCTGTAAGTATTCTGCTCAGCAAAGCTCTCACCCTTTCTTGTCAGTCTTGAATGCAGCAAGCTTTCTTCTGGCAGTAGAGGTGGAGACAATTTTCAAGTCTGTGAAAATCTTGTAAATTTCATTCCTTAATAATTATTATTCTGCAGTTGGCAAAGATTAAATGCAGCCTGTTCTCCCTGCTCATTTTCTGCTAGCAGCAGTTAGTATCCTACATACTTAAATCATTTCTCATGAACGTACAGGGTGGAGGACAAAGACAAAGCTTACACAGTTGGCTTAATAAATAAGGACTTTCAACTCTTTCACCAAGAATATATGATTCCTTTCACTCGCCATGACATAGTGAAGTTTGTGTGCTGGTAAAGGACACATACCATACTCGACCATGTTAGTTGTACAAAGAAGGACAAGGATTTGTGAGAAGACTGGACTTGTTTCCCTGAGAGGAGAAATTAAACTGTGCACAGAACACACAAACATTACACACACACACACACACACACACACACACACACACAAACAAAACAAAACAAACAAAATAAGCAACCAACCAAGAAAACCAAACCAAACAAACAAAAACCTCCAAAAACACGCAAACTGAAAAACAAACAACAACAAACATTAAAAACAGGCCAACTACAGAGTATTGAAAATTCCACAAAATAAGGCCGTGAAATTTTTTTCTATTTAATTGTTCTTCACAAAAGTTAATTTACCCTGATTGCTGGAAGAATGTCATCTGTGCTCCCAGCCAGGAGTCCCTGCTCCTATCATTCTGGTTATTCCTTTGCGTAATCAGTTTTCTGTAATCCTGTATTTCTGTTCTCTCACCAAGTAAATGCATTAAAAGTATGTGTAGGCATTCAACACTTGTAATACTTGCATTGAAAATTTTGGGCATATCAGCACTGTCAGAAAATATTTTTCAGTCTATGCCTCTGGCAAAAAAAAAAAAAAAAAGACAGGAAATATCCTAGGTGTTGTGCCATCTTCAGAACTTTATTCTTGGGGCAATAATCTTGCATCCCCAACACATACCTGAAGAATAAAAATTTCTGCATAAAGTTCCTCATTGGTCGTAAAGAACAAGAACAGTAGAAAGCATAACTTTCCTCTGCAACGCTATGTAAATTGATAAACTAATATCTGACCTGACCATTTCTGATATATTTAAAAAATTCTGAGTGCCTGTAAATATACTGCCATATAATGAGTCTATAGGATTTCTCAAATCTCAGGTTTATATATTTTATGTTAAGAGGACCTGTCCTACATTTGCCTTGACACTTTCCTTCATCTTTTCGGATCTGTTTCTCAGCAAAGGTTAAAAGAAAGAGTTTCTGCCTGGGCTCATGGCTTCTGGCCCACACCACTCAGAAAGTTAGGGTGTCATATAAGGTAATAATTTTCCCACAGAATCCAGTTCTGAACACTAAACTTGCTTTTAATGAACTTAATTTTAAAAACAATTTTCTTTACATTTATATATCCATGTACTTAAACTACAGTGAAAATATTTCCATATTTCCCAGCACTGATGTTTAATTTCTCTTTGAGACATCCTAACTGCATTTTTCTTTTCCTGATGCTCGGTGCCAGCCCTATATTGCCTAAGTTTCACACAGTGTGGTTGCATTCACTGTTTTAATCTTAAGTTACATACATTTTTTGTCACTCCATGTGTTTCTTATTCCCAAGCACCCGCAGTAATACAGCTGCTCTATTTGGCAGCTGCTAGTGCCCACAAACCCCTTTGTCTTCCTCTTTTACACTGTTCTAGGTGCTGTCTTTCAGCACTAAAGTGAAAACAATTATAATCAGATGCAAAGTATAAAAAAACCTCCAATACATCTGCACATAAGCTATCTTCATATAAGAAATTACATGCAAAATTACCACAACCAGACAATGAATTTCCAAGACATGATTGGTGGTTGAGCAGACAAAGGTAAAGGCAGAGCTGACCACGGCACCCCTGTCTGAAAGCTCATCACACCTGCATCCAGAGCTGCCTGGCTTGACTTAGAAGGTTCAGCTATCTTCCTAAACCACTCTGTGCATTTCCTGACTGGCTAATGACCCCACTGGAGGTTGTTGCTTTATGGTGGAAAATGTAAATATTCTGCATTACTCAGGTTTGCAGCATGAGAGCCAGTTAGGGAAAGGGCTGTGTTATATATATTGCACATGCAGAGCAAATGGGTCTTCAATTTGGTGTCTCTGATCTCACCTTGGGAAGGCATGAAACTGAAATGCACAGTGCTCATTTTATCTCTCACACAAGAATGAAGAGTGCAGCCAAACCCAGCACTGACTGAACCTCTGGTTTGAAGAGGTCTAGGTCTTTTAAAACCAATCCCCAAACACCTGAGACATCCTGAGTGCAAAAGTCCTCAGTTCATAGGTGCACTGGGCTGTGAGCATCAGTCTAGATACAGGCTGGAAATCAAACTGCATCAATCAGGGCAGATAAACAGTGCTGCTCCTGTGTCTGCATCACCACAGTCTTGATTTACTGGGCTAAACAATCTAGTAGGTCTGTAATAAGAGTTTCTGGTAGAAAATTACTATTTGCATGTAGAAAGGAACAGAAAGAAAGTAATGAGTGAGTCTGAATCTCATATTCAGTTTTCATAGGAGATCCTGCAAAAAAGGTTAAAAACAGTCATGTAGGACAGAAAAATCTTTTCTTATAAGGCAAGGGTGCACAATCCACACATGCAATAATTGTGATGTTTCTACAGAGTTTAGTGTTATATCAGGGTAGGAAAGAGCTTCTACAAAATATGCTGCAGCAATATAAGTTTTCCTTTGACAACTTAATAAAGAGAAGAAGAGTTAGTGTAGGGCATGCAGAATTCCTGATGAATCACACATATTAATACAGACTTCATTTTAGTGTTTCAATTATACACATTGCTAACATGAACAGCAACATAGAATTTTCTGGTAATAAATATGATATCTGTTGAAATTGATAACATCAGTTCAGTAATTACTGATCCATTATTGTCAGGCATCAGGAAAAAAAGTGGAAGGATGTCCTAGTTATTAAAGTTTAGTGTCAGCACTGAAGAAATAAGTGTGAGGGGTATTTACCTATAGGCACAATACTTAGCACAAGTCCAAAAGGTGACAAAGGGTGCATATAGATCCAATTAGGAGGCAAGGGAGAGTGGAACAATAGCTTAATAACTGGAGAACCAGACAGAGGGTTGGGAGATTTGTGTTTGATTCTCGTGTCTATCACAGCTTTCCTCTGTCATTTAAGTCAAGTTATTTCATCTCGTTATGCCTCAACTCCCTATCTGAAATAACAATAACACAATATGCAATACACCCCTCACCCAGAATTTTGTTGCAATTAACTTTTTCTCTTACACAATTGTCAAGAATAATTTCTAAACCAGTGTTCTTAAAATGCCATTTTGCATCCAGGCTTTCCAAGGAAAATTTCCTTTTTCTTTCTCCCAAATATGGTAAGAAGGAAGGCAATATCATCCCTGGCAGAGCTGACAGCAGAGAGTGGTGGATGAGAGTTTAACTGCAAATTCAACCAAATCCTTTGGTTTTGTTCCCAAAGAAAGCTACTTTCTCAGCTACAGAAAATTAAAAATTTGCAAGAGGTGAAAACACTTGCAGATGCCAGGGGTCTTATATTACAGCAGGTTTTTCCCTTTTAAAGTAACAGCAGCTTGAAATCAAGTATAGATGTTTATTTCTCTAGTAACCTATCCAAAGTTACTTATACTACCATAAATACATACACATGAAATAGGCTTCTGCTATAATTGTCTTTGAGTGTATTCATAATTACCTCTACCAGGTTTACTGATCAAGAGCCTCTCCTGAGAGAACAGCTGGAAATGGCTCCTAATGCAACTTTCTAAGAAACAATATCTACTTTACCTCCTCTTTGTCAGAGACCAATAGTGTGCAAAGCACCTGACTACTATATACCAAAAAAATATCTGTTAAAAATTCATGTTGCCTTGATGAGAGGTGCTTTTTTTCATCAAGTAAAGCACTAGGATCTTAAAAGTATGGAACAATTCTAGTCAGGCATTATTATAAGAGCAGTGTTATAAGAGCAACAAAAAATACATTCACTTCATAAAAAATACATACACTTCAGTGCACAAAATAATACTAAGAGAGAGATGAAGAGGAAGCCAAAGAAGCCTCTCCCTTTAACCTATAGGTTTACACCATTTTTTGAAATCTACATAGAAGACATGGAAACAAAGGCCATGAATAAGCAAGAGATTATTTCCTGAAAGGATTTAGGCACAAAAAACCAGATAAGTATCAATACAAGATTTGAGCAAACTCTACCTGATATGGTAGATCATCGTGCTCAGTCTAGAGCTGTCATGGATGTCTACTGCTAAAGCTGTTCTCCTGTTTAACCCACGTTTGATTGTTACTAAGAATTACTCCAGTTGTTCCACCTGCATATCTTTGTTGTTTTTTTTCTCTCTGGAAAATATTGACTTGTCAAAATGTAGATGATCCATGGGAACAGATGATTTTCATGAAGTTCTTGTGGAAGCCAAGAAAACTGGAGCTTTGCAGTTTTTAAAATCTTACTCAGGAAGGTTTCTAAAATTATCCCATGTGACTTTCTGCCTGTTCACCTGATACACTGCTAAAGTAACCAAGTTCCCTCAAGTCCCAGGCCATGGACTAGGCACACCTGGAAACATAGATACTCAAGATGTCACTTCTGGAGTTTGCCAAGGTTTGGGAAAGTTCAGGTAAAACTTGAAATTATTTACAAAAAATAGAATTTTTATTTTTGTTAAACAGAGCTGTGGACATATTTAGGAAGACATTTTGGAAGTTTGTCTTTCATGTGATTTTTTAACTCTATTTTTATTTTTTCTATTGAGTGCCTGACAGCAGAGTATATTTCTTTGGTTTGTAGTTACCACTGCAAAGCCATTTAAATTGTTCAATAAAAACTTGCAGCAGCCCTGGTGACTTTCTCCTCAGATAAGATGGCTCTGTGAAAGAACTGACCTGTGGAGATGCTTTGGCATTTCCTGTCTGTGGAAAGACCTGCATGGCTAACTGAAACTAGACTCATATAGAAATTCAAGACAGGTACAGTTCAGAAAGATAAATCCTATTCATAAACATTAAAATCCTCTGAATTTAGAACAGATTCGGCATGGCACCTAGCCTAACTGGAAGACATAATCTATTATGTCTACGTATAATAATTCTATAATCTATAATAATGTATATAATCTATATGTCTATAATCTATTCATTCTAATCAGTTGCCTAGTTTCATACTTTGTATTCAGAATATTACAAAGCAGAATTAGTAAACATGAGAGTTTGTGTCGCAAATTTAGGGTTTTTTTCCCAGTGTCTGAAGTTATTACTCTATTTTCACGGCTTTTTAGTGTACCAAAATGGCAGCTATTTTCAAGTTCATCTAGGTATGGTTGCCACCTTTATCAAATGTCTATTTAGCACTGCTTGCTATCTTACTCTTGTGTTTATTGTCTCACCCTTATCCTGAAGTTTTTATGACTTTCCCCCGCCATTCCTATTGTAGCAAGTTACCCTTCAGTTTTCCCTTTTCTGTCTCCACCTTGAAGAAGGGATGTAACTTCCCAGTTTTGATTATTGTAACAACAGCTTTATTTCAGCAGCTGCTCATTTTGGTGCTTGAAAGTGGCTGTCAGAGGTTTAAAATTCTTCATTGTTTTCACATTCCCCTTTCTATGATGTTCATTGTACACAACCTCTGATGTACCCATGTGGTTTCTCTCCCCTCTTCCAAATGATTTGTAGGGTGCTGTAATCTACTGGAGAAAAAACCCTGAAATTCTGTTTTCATTCTGCCACTTCTTTAGGAATAGCTATAATAAGAAAATTTGTTTTCAGGCTTAGGGAGTCTGCAGGCCTTTAGATGTCTGAAACTTTTTCTATTTTAGATAATTCATGTTCCATCTTCCTTAGCTTCACTGGACAGATCTGTTTCTTTGAGCATGGAAAAGTTCTCCTTAGCTGTTCTTTAAATGTGAAACAAGATTTTTGCTCTTACAACAAAAAACACCATATTAATCAGTTTACAGAGATGTAAAGTGTTTGTCAGAACACAATGCCAGCAACACAATTTTATTTGACAACAATCTTAATAGCAAGGGCCCCTGGGATGGAAATGAGTAATCAAACAAAAATGGGGATGAAACTTTGAGAAGCCACCTTTTTCCTATGCATCTGCAGTGCAATGAGACCTCACACAAAGCACTGGGAAACAAAATTGGCTTCTCTTTCAGAATCAGAAATCAGATTTGTGCCACAAAAGTAGATACATTCCTCAATATGAGAAATTAAGTACAGGAAAATCAAGCCTTTGCCTAAATATGCCCCCCTATAACCTGATTGTCCCCAAATTCAACAGTTTTATTGACAATCACAGTGAGATTAAAACAAAATCAGTTTTGGAAATCACATACAAAATCATGTAAAAAAGTTACACAACTATGCATTTTAGATATAGCAGAATCAAATCAATCAATTTTTAATGCCTTGTTTTGGAATTAATCTTGTGCCTATGCCCATAGAGGAGTATTGCCATAGCCCAAAGCATGAGAAAAGCTAAGAACATCTAATTTTCTCTCACCAGATACTACATGGATGACACAAAATTTATTGAATAAAAAGTGCTCTTTTTTCCTATTAATTTGCCTTGCTTCTGTCCTCAGATCATCACTGAGCCGCACAATCAGGCTGCACAACAAAATTAACCGATTGAAACACGACTCTCAGCAGAACTGGAACAGCCCCATAGTTTATTTTTTACTTTCATGTGTGTGAGATGGAGGGGGAGAGCAAGAAAGGGCAATTGAACTTTAAACTTCCTGATAAGCTGTATTGTGGGAAAGTGCCAGTTTTAGGTTTACATGAAGGACCTACCTCTGAGAATGCCTTTTTAGCCTGTGAAAAAGCCAGAATCATCCCAGGAAGTCTCCAAAACATTGCAGCACTGAGAGAATTTGTAGAAAAATAAACACTGGATTATTTCAGTACTACTCCCTTGAGAAAATGAGACCAAATTACTCAGAGCTACTAGCATAATCTTGAGAGAGAAAGAGAAAGCAACTAATGCCAGGGCTTTTTTGGGGTTTTTTTTTGTTTGTTTGTTTTTTTGGGGTTTTTTTTCTCTTTCTTCTTAGTGTAAAGTAATACTTGGAAGAGGCAGCAAAGGCAGATTAAGCTTGTGATTTGAAATAGGCTCCAAGCTGGAGGACAGCAAACCAATCAAGAAGGAGTGCTTTTAAAAGTTATAAACTGGAATTCACAAAAACATGAGAGTTTGGAAAGCATCTAGTGACAGACACAATCCAAAAGCAGAAAAATTCTGGTCCCTAGAGTTCAGGGGATTTTTTAATGCTTTTTGTCAAGCATTTTTCTCAGGTAAAATTAAGACATGGAAGACACAATGAGTGACACTGGGTCCCATGCCACTGTAAAAGGTCTTTCTAAGCCTTGTCAGAAAAGTCCTTCATTTCACGGAAAAGTAATTATTCTGGGTTTTCACTGGAAGTGTTTAGAATGTCACACTGTGAAAAAACCCACACTTTATTCAGCATTGATCCTGGTAAATGGTCGTAAAAAAACACATGAGATGTGATTTCAGTTATCTACTGGTGATCTCTAAAAATCAAGAGAAAGATGTGCAAAGCATGGAGCAGGAAGTCTGAAGCAGGATGATCTGAAGCCATGATTCTAAAAATTTATGTGTAAAACAGGAATTAGAATGAAGGCATCTTCTCCACAGTTATGAACTATACCACAACACTGATCAAAGCTGAGCAATTCTTTTTTTTGGCGACCTGGACGTCCCTCTGGCTGCCATGGCAGGGGGCTTGGAGGCCTTGGCATGAAGTCAAAAACACCTGTGACTTTGATTTTAGCCCGTGGAAAAAACTGCCAACTCTGTATGAAGAATTACAAGCCACAAGGGTTTGAGTAGCATGGGAGTTGAATTAGCACAGGGTCAAAAGGTAGAATTTTGGGGTCTTTAGAATGGGGTCCAAGGGGACAAGATGGAGGGCATGTCCTGACCTTCTTCTCCTTCTTGTCCTCCATGTCTTGGTGTGATGGTGACACTTTTCTATTGGTTTAAGGTAAAGACACACTGTCCAACATACATTATAGATATTGGCATGATATTGTAAACATAGTACACGTAGTTTTTAGTATAAAATATAAACACCGCCCTGGAGGGCAGACAGAATGCCATGGCAGACTGGCTGAAGAGAGCTCAGCAGGTCAGAGAAAAAATGTTATAGATAAGGAAATATAAACAACCTTGAGAAGCCAATCCTATGCATTTCAGACTCCTCCTTTGGCTGCATGGGCTGGGAGAACAAGGACCTTTACAATCTTGGGGTCACCTCGAGACCATGGACCCCAAGATTCTTTCGTGGAAAATGTGCATCAAAACCCTTCTGAGAGTGTTTGTATTTACTCAGAGGAGAGAACAAGCTAGTATTGTGCAGAATTCAGAGCACTGCTCCAAAGCAAAGACTTTATTAATGGTCTGACACTTGAGGTATGAGCTTCAGCTTTTAACTTACTATTGCTCCCTGGCATGGTGCTAGGAAGATCAGGAAGACAACATAATGCAATAGGGAAAAAAAAAAGACAAACAAACAGAAAGAAGGTGTTATGTCTGCTATCTTGGCTGACTCTGTATTCAACAGCCAAAAAGAGTTTCTTTAATCTGAGCTGGAAAGCCAGGATTTTTATCTGGACATGTAACAAACCTATATTTCCCTGGAATGAAACAGATGGGATCCCTCAGCAAGCATTGAAAAAGCAATGCAGAAGTAGACACTGCTACAACTCTTTGGCAAAACTTCCAGGCAACCCAAGAGTGAAGGTAAACAGATTTTGATCCTTTTGCTATCATACTGGCCAACAAAAGAAGATGAAGGTAAGAATCTCCAGTATGAACTAATACAAAGCAAAGAAATGGCTTCACAACAGGGAGAAATCAACACCTTCAGAAGCAGAAGGAAAAAGATATATGTTTTTAGCTTCACTGTCCAATCAAGTTAATAAAATTCTTCAAAAATCACCATAAAACCGTCTCTCTACAGTGAAAATTTAATGGCATTAGCAACATCATTAATAACAAATGTCTGTTTAATTACTCTTGCTAAGATTAAAAAGGTCATTATTCTTGTAACACAAGAAATTTATTAGCTGAAAAGTCTGTTTAATGCCAAATGAAGCACCCTTAAAGGCACAGAGTTCATTATTTGTAGATACTTCTGACATTCAGGCATTTGTGTTGCTTGAAGGAGTACTAGCTGGGCTGAAGGTCATGATGTGACAATGAGGAAGTGCTGCTACATTTGAGAAGATCAGATGAAGCTAGAAGACATTTGATAACAGTGACTCTCATTTAGAACTCACTTTTTAATATGCACAAGCATAGAATACGGTTCTCAGAAGTAACTAAATCACAACCTTTCATCTAAATGAAGAAAAAAATAAATTCTTCTGAAAGATGGTTATATTACCCAGCAAATTTTTGGAAACACTGCCCCATAATCATCAGCTTTTTCTTGTCATGTGCTGAAAGGGACTTGCACCAACACTATCAACCCTAATGCTCATGGATTATGCAATGTGCACCTTCTGTAACCAGATCCTTAGGACAATAAACACACCTGTTTTCCTTATTATTCAAAAGAGGAAAATACAGCTAATGCCATAGTGCCTGGATCTATGTATTGGTCTGTCTGATATCAACTTTTTAGTGGTCGTAAACAATGTGTATTCCATCTGTGGAACTGAATGTAGTTGTATAAACAATCCCATACTTCTGCAGCTGCAGAAGTAATTACATCCTTCTAAAGTTTGAAACACTGCACTTCTGGAGTCCAGGGCTAGCAGAAGATCTGATCTGTGGCAGATGGAAAGGTAAATGCATATCCTACCTCTAAGCTTTATGGCTGGAAGGTTATAGAGAAAAATTATTGCAGCTCACAGCAATAGCAAAGAGGGATGTGTTTAGCAGTGTAATTCATTCTGAGATCAAGAGTAATCCTCAGTTTATGTGCCCCCCAGTTGGCTCACCTCCACATCATACATGCTCTGAAATCACAGCAACAACGAGGGTGACTTACCAGAACAGCAGTAAAAGTGTAGTTGTCAGAAAAGATACTCAAGTATCCATATCTCAAAAAAAAAATGCTGAAAAAGGCTCCCTGCTCAGCCTGTTTCACTTACCAGGAGCTGCACACCAATGTCTGTTAAATATCTTTTGTATTTTAAAACTGTTCAATTAACTCTCCAATGAAATACATTTTTAAGGCTGGATTGAGGGATGTTAGAAAATATAAAGAGTAGCATTATACAGTCAAGATTTGTTGAATGCTGTATTTGTCTTTGAGGCAAGGACAGTCAGTGACTTACCCTCTTTCCCTCATTTCCCTAGAAAATACTAACAGTCGTAGATGCAGTTGTTATTGATGTGATGGTAACAGGAAACCATGAAGAGTTCTTCCACTACTTGATGCAATACCAGGATGACAAATTGAGAATGACTATCACATTATTAAAACAACAGATGTATGCCAGATCTTAAGAATAATTCATAGCCACCAGACCTAATTCTTGGGCATATTTGCTCTGTTTTTCTGTTTCTGACAGAGACATCTACTGATACCAGAAGTTCAGTCTCTGTGTTGTTTTTTATGCAGTTTTAACATTTGAGCCTTTTGCTTTGTGTTATATCACCCCCATTTCATGTCCATTTGGAGATGATTCCATTTTTCCCATCATGCTGCCAAGGAACTTTTACCACAGTGGGATGTAAATAGTTCCCTCTGAAAAAAAAAACAACAACTTGTGATGATAACACATCATTGATTAGCAGTTATAGCTCAGGGATACACCTCCCACGTGACACATTGTATGCTTCTACATAGTGAAAGCATGAGTTGATATTATGAGGAAGTAGATGTCAGGGAACCCAAGTTGTAATTTGGAAAACTACTAAGTTTGATTCCTAAATAGAAATCTATCTGCCACACCCTAATTACTGATGATCAAAAACTTTGTTTTGCAGTCACTTTCCAGCAACATATAAAAGCACCTCCTTCACACTGGGCACCAATATATGAGTATCTACCACAAAGTCACAAACATATGCTAGAAGAGCTTTTTATAAGCACTTCTGTCTCATTTCTAGGTCATGCGAGAAGGTACACTAATTCAGTGTCAAAAGGAGTAATATTGTCAGTCAATAATTCTGTTACTACAAATAACGGTATGTTACTTGTATTAGAAAATATTTTTTTCACATTTAATTTTGCAGTCAAGCAACTGTTTTGCTCTGTTTAGCTTTGCATATGGATAGCAGATGGATTGAAACAACAACTGTAAATTTGGTAAGAAAGGAGTTGTGGGTTCAAGAAGGAAGAACAAAGGGCATAAACTATTTTCTTTCTCCCTTAGTTTTCAGTGCTTTGCTCAACTTATTAAGCCTTTAATAGTTAGCTTTGAAATGCCATATTCATTCAGTTATACCTTGTTTATCTGAGAAATTTTACATCAGAAGCAAGAAATAGAATTTCCAAAGAGCAGTGTAACAAACAAAATCACTACAGATTAACTGTAGTGATTATCTGCTTTCTGAAATAGGTAAGGAACTCACAATAAGCCTTGAAGTGTCTATGACTGATCAGAGTTGTCAGGAACGCTGGTGTATTTCTTAATCCCAAGTGAATGGGTAGATTGTCTAGGCTCCCAGTTTAATTTTTAGAGCTTAAACCTGAATACGATTAGTAGACATAAAATCCAACCACATTCTTGTTAACATCATCAGTCAACTAACTGTCTGATACATATGCAAGCATAATATACAAGAGATAATGACAGAAATGAAAAATAATTATATGTGTATATGATTGCTACATTCTTTTCCTTAAGAGCAATATGATTCCCATACACATCCAGCTATCATACACTCTAGGTTAAATTAAGCCATGGTACAAATAAAACTAGTTTAAATTATATCACCCGGGGTCACTTTGACCCATCACATGCCAATTTCATCCCTGAAAATCGATACTTTTCTTTTATAAGGTAAATAGCCTTTTCTAAAATTAGTTTTAGAAAAAATGGGGTTTGTTTGTTTTTTCAAGAAAATTACATATTTGCAGAGTTCCTGGACTACTTATGCCATTACAAATTACATCTGTTTTCCTCCACTGGTGCTGTCCAAGCCAGTTTTAAAGGTAAAGCTAATCCAGAGCAATCCAAAGATCTGACTAAATTCTATAAGCTAAGATACAGCCAAGCCACAGAAAATATTTAGGCATGAGGCTCCTGCCCACAGCCCAGCACAGCAATCTCCAGGAATGCACTGCAATTGCTCTACAATCTACAGCTGGATCCTGGCTGCAGCCTCTATGGCTGAAGCAGGTGTTTCTTCCCATTCCTGTCCAGGACAGCCCCAAGACAGAAGCCGTTGTTGGATTTGGGTGTCTCCCCTTCTTCCCTTCACCTCATAGTGGCTGTTTATCACCTCTGGTGGTAATCAGCCACCCTGAGGTTAAGGGGTGATGGGGTTAAGGGCACTTTTCCCCTTCCTGACTTAGGCAGGAAGATGAACAAACCTCCTGATGTTTGAGGATGTACAAACAATCACTCTTCCTTCTTTGCAAAAATAACTCAGGTCCACAGGTGCTTCTCCTTGCAAAGTCAAACACCTGACCAGGCAGCATGATTTTGTCTGCTTATTTCTTTGTTATTAAGGGAAAGAGTGAGATGTGTATCCAACATTGTAAAAGCTGGGTTGCCAGAAGGGCGTTATCTGGATACAAAGTGTCTAACCATAACTCTGAGTCATTTCTTTATTATATTTTTTGTCTGTCTTTTCCCTTTTTAATTTCACTGTCTACAGGATAATTCAAATCCTAAAAGGGCATATGAGCTTGCTAAGCAAAACTCTGGCTCCAAAAGAGTTTTGCAGCTGATTTCATAAGCATAAAGAAAGTATAGATATTTATCCCTTACAAAAAGACATATTAACTATATATATATCATAATAAAACCTCTGTGTTTATTTGCAGAGAAGGGACGTGAAAACCACCAGTGTTGCCATAGGTGCAGAGCACTATTCAGTGTAAAATATTACTTTACCTCACTATAAGAATCCCTGGCTAAAGGTAATTGAACATTCACCTTGAAAAATGGCCATGTAACTGAAAGAAAGATTCTTACTTCTGTCTCTCCTTTCTATAGCTGTAGCATTTGAACATAAATTCTTCTTATATCTCCTCTTCAAAAAGCAGATCAGATCCAGGCAAAGTTGAGAAAAACAATGAAATCTTTTACCAGGAAAAGGTACACACTGAAGTAGTGGGAAGAATCAATTTATTGAATAATTGTGCTTATGGTTCCCAGTCTCAGCCACCCACTCAAGTTACTTGTGTATGTGTATGCATACAGATGCACCACAGAGGAGAAACCTCTCTGCTCAACATGGCAGCTGAGAGTAAAAGTGGGAAAGACTTAACCCTTCTGGAAATTTTATGTCTTCGAGAGAAGCACCTCTGAGAAAATTTCCCTAAAGTGACCACACACTTGTATCCTTAAGTTTGGTGAGGCTGTTCCCCTTTGCTGAGTACCTATGCCTCCCCTTCAGGTACGCTTTCTCTTCTCACCTTCCCCAAATGCCTTAGCAGGGCTCTTCTGCCATAGCCTGCTTCCAAAAACGAACTGTCAGAAACTACAATTATTTATATTAACATTTCAGCAGTGACATTTTCTGCCTATCTAAAAGGAAGATTACAGGGCTAGGACTGATAATTTTTTTTAACTTTTTTTATTTTTATAATAAATTGCCAATCAGGATTACAGAAAAGAATAACAATTGCAAAATCCTACCACTCACATATCTTTTGTCACATTTTCACTGACTTACTCACCCAGCACATGCCAAGTTTTGCCTTGTACTAGTAGCCTTCTTGGTCATTATCAATTTTGTGTAATTTACAAGGGAAAATTATGTTCTTTGATTCTTGTTTGTAATTTGAGAAAATTGCAAACTAGTTATTCCTAAAGAGGAATATTTTTCATTTGAGAAAGAAAGAACCAGTGGATTTTGCCTTAAAATGTCTGATCCTTGCTTTGTTAAGACAGATATGTCCTATTATCTAGGAGGAAAACAACAGCAAATCTGAAGACCATGCAATCTAAACATATCTTTTCTTGCCATTTGAGGAAATACCTGGTGAAATAGAGATGAAGGAAAACCAGTTAAAATTTTAGGTGCATTTTAAAAATATCTGTCCCTTTAACATATAAGTTTTTTCATGTTCCAAATAGCTAGCTTGCATTTTAATCTTCTTTAAACTAGTTGTTCTTAACCTTTTTAAAGATTAGTTAAAATAGTATCAATAGTTTCAAGTTAAGCCTAAATTTATATGAAACACCTTCTGTTCCCATTGCATTCCAGGTTGGTAGTTTGTTGTTTTGGTTTGGCGCTTTTTTTTTAATTAAGGAGGCTCTAGCCGTCATTTTTGACTGCTGTAACATCTCTGCAAATCCTTTCTTCATCTCTACTAAAATGAGTTCGTTCATTTGTGTCATTCAAATCTTTGCTTTTTAAATGTCCTCTTATAAATCTGAAACTTCAATAACAAGAAGGAGAGTGAATAAATTAATAGAAAGGAACCCAGATAAAAATTAAAATACTGTTCTGTACTGTTAGGGATGCCGACAGGATAGTATTTTAACTTTGTCTTCTTTTGAGTTTCTTTCTTCACCCCACTTCACTCTTCCATCTTCAGCTTGTTAGCAAAGCTTCTGATTAAGCACAGGAACAGGGTATCGTACATAACATGTCCTGGATATCTTTAAAAAGCAGAAGAAGCAGTGACACCAGTTAAGAATCACTGTGTCTCAACCAAGAAGAAAGGATCTTTTCTTTAATTAATTAGATACCAAGTGATCCCCACAGAGAAAACATTCTTACTGCCTAAATAATGATTAAAAACAGTGTCTTTTAACCCTTGCTCTCCACCTGTCCATGATTTACAGTTATATTATGTGACCAACTGCTTTTTCATGCTCATGCAAAATCTATTTGCAGACCTCTCCACCAAACCTCCCTAAAACAAACAGTTCAGGAGTACTTTCAGCCCATAGCTAAGAAACTGAATTTTGTTGGATTTTTTAACTTGTAGGCATGACTGTTTTCTCTTTCCCTCAGTTTAGGGAGAAGCAAGCATTTTTTTAGATTCCTTATTTATTGCGTATCCAGGTAACAAACTACTTAAAATCAAGCAAACAAAACTTGATAATTGGCCCCCATCCTCATCTGAGCTGCAGAAGGATGTAACCATGGCAATATGTAGTTTAACGAAGACCATTTAATGTACCTTTCAGGATTTGAGCTTATCGTAGTCTATCCATCCCTAGGCAGAATTATCACTCTAGAAGCAGTTTGTTCTTTATTTTAAATGATGGTTAAAGCTGGGGGCAGAAATAATCCTGACAACATGTTCTGGGGTGGAGGGAAGAAGTATTGAGGGTGATATGGATGCACACACAAAAAGTGAAACAAAACAAAAAAAACTCAAAGTTCCCCCCCCCCAACAAGGAAGAAACAGGAGCAAACACTGCAAAAGATGGTAATTAAGGAAGAGTTAAACCCAGCAGGTTGTCAAAAAGCTTACCAGAAAGTGTGTCTTCTCTTAAGAAGTGTGGAACAGCCCTGAGGTCCAGCATTACTTTCCTTGCTGTAGGTAATTCTTATTGTAAATTTGTGCATATATATCAATAAAGAAATACATCTTTGGAAAGAAATTTAAGGCAGTAGACCACAAAACAACAGACCCATTGTAGTGCTTTGACACTGGCCAAACACATGACAGCCACAAAAACCATTCACTCCTGGGCAGAGGAGAGGGGAAAAAATTAATGAAGGGTTCATGAGTTGAGATGACAACTGGAAGAAAACACTGGGCAAAACAGGTTCAAATGTAAAGATACAAAGTAAATTTATTATTAACAGTCAGAGGAGGATAATGAAAAGTAAAATTACCCTTTAAAACATTTTTTTCCCTAGCCTCTCCCTTCTTCCCACTGATAGCACAGATAGACACAGCATGGGAGTTTTGGTCAGTTAATCTCTTGAGATCTGTTTGCTCAGGGAGAGGAGTCCTTCCTCTGCTATGCTGTGGGGCCCCTCCCATAGAAGACAGTTCCACATGAACTTGTCCGGCATGGCTCTAATTCCATGAGCAGCAGTCCTGCCAAAACTGCTACAACATGAGTCTTTGCCATGGGCAAGCAGTCTTCCCAAAACTGCTGCTTTGTGAGTCACCCATCCACGGTGTGCATTACCAGGTTTTGTTTTGGAAGCAAGGGACCTCACTCTCCCTCTATCTCTGTAGCAGACCCTCGGTCTCTCTCTATTTGGTTCTCCCACTAGATTACAGCTTTCTACAGCACCACCCACTCTGGCAAGAGCACTTTTCACATGGGCTGCAAGTGGACCTTTGCATCCCCTGTAGACTTCATGGGCTGCAGAGGGACAGCTGCTTCACCACAGTCCTCACCACAACTTGAAGAGGAGTCTCGAGTCCGACCCTTGGAACGCTTCTTCCCCCTCCTTCTCTGGTGCCACTATGTTGGTCTCCCTAGCAGGTCGTCACTTCCTCCTCTTCTCAGACTAGAAGAAAAATTGCTGCATGTTGGCACCATTGCCAACAAGTTCTACCAATTCAAAGATTCTTCCAGGATCCTTCAGAACCAAGAAGTTGATCTCATCTAGGTTGCATGTTGGGGAATCAATTGTCATGTTTCCACCACCAACCGGCAGCCCCACCACCATTGCGAGGGCAGTGATGACCGCTGGCACTGGCACTATTTAACATTTCTCTTCAAGCTGGGCGCTGGGAAGGGGAAGCCACCGCCACCCCTGCCCTTCTGCCCATGGCACGGCTGTGTTGGGGTGGGCAGGTAGGCAAGGCTCGCCATGGGCTGTGCTGAGATGGCAGTGGCCACGATGGTGCATCGACACGGGCTGAGATGGCCCCGACAATGACGCCTCTTCACCCCTGGAAAAAATTGTGCCTGTGCTGTTTTGATTTTCTTCTTAAATACATTATGACAGAGACATTACCAGCCTCTCTAACTGGGCCAGCAGCATGTCCATCTTCAGAGCCATCAGAGATTGGGACTGTTGGACTTGGAGGAAGCTTCTTGTAGCTTCTCACAGAAGCTACTTCTGTGGCCCTCCCCTGCTACCAAAAAACCAGGCTGTGCCAAATCAACACACCCACATTGGTTACATGGTAACTTCTTTTTTTATTATGGGGATTCAGGATTTAATGAAACTAAGTCAATTGAATTTTTTTCCCATTACATAATATTTTCTAGGTTTTTTTCTATCTGTGTAATCTAGCCATCCTTGTATATAGGCAGCTAATACTTCTGTAACATTACTGTGTTCATATAGCCCTGCATATAATTTTGCTTTCTTCTTATATTTCGCTAATTAAATTTTATTTTTAATGTAATTAAGAGTGGGTCTTGAAATCCATTCTGCTAATGTTCGTTTTCAGTTTTCCTTTTGAAACAGAAACTACAAACATAACAGATTTTAGCTCTTTATGTAAGAAAAGTCACATTGTTTAACCAGACCCTGATTAATCAAATTAACTGACATGAGAACACTCGTTTCTCTGAAGAGAAGAGGTAATGGGCTACACAAGACAATGCTGAGAAATTTCTTGACATGGAAATCTAAGGGAGGAATATGTATTCCAATTGTTAAATAATTAGATTTGAACCAGAATAAAAATAGTCAGAATGAAATATATTCATGCATTCTCATATTCTGTTAACCCCTGCAGCACATGAACAGAGAAACATTAATGCAGCTGTATTATTGCCTAGAGTATATGTCATGGAAACCTACATTCCAGAGTGTATAATGCCATAAAATGTAACATACACAGGAACACTTCCTTATAACTGTGCAGTAATCAGAGCTAGTGCTTTTCACTCATAGTGCACACTGCTTCCCTGAGTTAGCACATTCCATGTCTCCTTTTCTTTCTCTTCTTTTTTCTTTCTCTTTTATTTTCTTTTTTTGCAACACTTACTACTGTAGGTGTCCTGTGCATCTTTCTTAAAAACACCAGTTTAAAATCAAAAAGAAATTAATGGAAAGACAATTACAATATTCAAAGGTGATCTACAGTCAAGTCTGAGTTTTACATGGCTAAGATTAGATTTTAGGCCTGCAGGAGTAGGTATGCTTGTTATTAGTTCTCTAACTTCAAGGAGCAACCAAAAATAGACCATCAAGTTAGATTATAATTACTGTGTTCCTACCAATCTTACTGTCATCACTATTGCTGCTACTGTTACTACTGTTACTAATTTTTTTCAAAGAATAAGTAGGATTTTATTAACCAGCAAATAAATATTTCTTGCTACTTAATTTTATGCTCAGAGAATTTTGCATCTTGCACACTTTGATAGAAATATAAGCTCATTAACAGAATATTTTTTAACCAGACCATTATAACTTAATTTTGAATCAAAGCTCATTAAAACAATTATAATCAAATGTTTCATTTTCTTTTTCCCTTGTGAGGAACAGCTGAAAAGGTTATGTTTGTTTTTCTTTATATGACTCTCTAGCGTTATATAAACAGAATATATGGACCTGGTTTTACTTCTTTTTTTTTCCATTTAAGGGTTTGCTCAGCAGAGTATGGATGAATGCTGTTACTGGGATCCAAGAAGAGTTGTAACATGAGTTGCAACCCAGGCGACACTCAAAACAGATATAGTTTCCAGTTTTGTGCCCAACTATGCTGCTTCACTACCAAAGGTCCAAAGAGGGGACATCTCTTGATGCTATATCATTTGAGAGTAAGCACATCAGGGATAGGTTTGCTTTTCCTTGCCTTGCTCCACTTGCAGGAACCTACACCCTGTGAGCAGGAGGAAAGTGTAAGATGGAACAGGTGAGAACTGCCCCACTCCTATTTTAGGTTTAGTAGTTCATCATTCAAGACAAGAACGACCAATTAAGAGACAATGTATGCTCAAAACCCAGTAAATCAATGTAACAATAAATTTAGCAGTAATAAACCTTCCTCTCACAGCATTACTTTCATATGGAAAATGGAAAATTTTTTTCTTTTGAAATAGCTAACAAGTACACATCATCTGCAAACCAGAATATCGGCACTTAGCTATAGTCCAGAATCACTTGCTTCACATTAAACATTAATTTTTTTCATTAATGAGATTAAAACCAGAAAGTTGAAAAGGGGATAGTAGCTGAAAGCTCCAAGTTTGTTCAGACTTCCCTGTTTCTGTTGAAAATAACAATGTTTGCTATCCTAATATCCCAGAATTTCTTTACCTGCAGGCATATGATGTGCAAAGCTCTAAAAGGACAAGGAATAAGTAACACAAATATATATTTTTTTTTAATCAGCTTTAATGCACAGTTTTTCAACTGCTCATTGACTTGGAATTGTATGTCTAATTTTAAGGGAAGAGATAATACAAGATACATGGCCATATCTTAAAGTAAATAATACTTTAGCACTTTCTAGAAGCAAACTTCTTGGTAAAGCTGTATTTATTTCTGACAACCATATTACCTAGTGGTTAGGATGATCTCTTGGACTTATGGCTTAAAGCCAACTGTTTCTGGAGGGAAAGGAGAGAACCTGTTACCCATCTCTTCTACCTCAGCACAAGACAAAGAGGCAACAATCTCAGAAGTTTTTCAACACCATAAAGGCCTGAGTTTTTCAGCTACTCTCCCAGACCTATCTATCGTCCTTTTCTTTTTTTCAATTTATGGATCCTTTCCTAGGTTGTGAGGTTTTTCATGACATCACAGCAGTAAATAGGAATGGCTTTCACAAATCTGCTGGACTAGTATATTAGACAATCATTTGCTCTAAGTATATATATGCATATCCATTATTCCTTATTTTAGCTTTTTTAACATAAATGCTATCTAAACACATTGCTAGCTCAAGCAGGAAGATCACTGTCATTTTTATTTTTTCTTTATGCCATTTTTTTCTTTTTCTTCTTTTCTTAATATATTTTTCTTTTTTTCTGTCCAATCTTTTTTTCTGTCCATTCTTTTTTTTTTTCTTCTTCTTTTTTTTTTTTTCCTTTCTCCTTTCTCCTCCAGGCTCTAACAAGATCAAAAAATTTCCTAACCACAGATGAAGGATTGTGAGGAATGTGTGAGGAAATCTCCTTGCACAGTAGTGGACATGAGAGCTCTGCTCTTTCTGCTTTTCTGTTGAGAGATCTTCCATTGATGACAGGTGTGAGCCAGGTGGGCCAGCAACAATATTTTAAAGGACGGCACATAAAAATTAGATAATGTGTCAAGTCTAAGGATCCAGCTAATTCTTTATAATAAACTAGAATAATAGTAAAATTAATAGACGGGATAGTTGTAGTTAATAGTTCATTTCTAAGACTGTTTCCAAATGCCGACCTCTAAACCAATGATAATGGACATTAGATTTATTTCCATTTTATATCAGTTTAAATTTCAGGATAGAACTGTGTTGTCAATCATCCCTAGTCAATTGTCAGGAGTGAGGTGCAGAAGAACAGGAGGGCAAGGTACAGAAGGAAGCAAAGCAAGAAATATCTTGCAGTTTCCAGACTTTACTTTGGCCCTTCCTAATTAAATTTTTTTTCCCAAGAGACAAGACATGGACATTGCATTGTGTGACGGAGCATGTGAATTTTTTTTTAACTCTGTTATTTAGGAAGGCCAAGCATGACCCTTGTGTCAAATCAGTTCTACATCTGGGGTATTTTGCAGTAGTCCAAAGAAGAACTGCTTCTTTCAGGACAGTGCTACTCTGTCCATACTTCTCCAGCTCCCACACCACAGCTGTAGCCCTTGCACCCTACTCACCAGTGATCAAGTGTATTCAAGACCGTTTTGCCTACATAAAGATGATATTTTCCTCATCACAATGATATTTTCCTGGAGGATCCAAATTTTCTTCGAGAAAGAGTATATATTTAAACTTTTTTTATTGTTGTTGATTTTGTTGTTGTTGTTAGCTAGTTGTTTTATGGACAGCAGCAGACTAAAAGGCAGTGAGCTATTCATGGATGCTGAGATCATTTAAACACAGGCAGAATGGCCAAACCCAGACATTCCAAAGTCATGAATCAGGCCTCAAAAATCGAGATAGCCTCAAAATAATGATTAAAAAAAAAAAAGTGCTCTTTTCTCACCACTATTTTCTGGCTTTGTCATCTTTTAAGATATACATTAGATCAAATTTTCAAATTCTTCTCATCTAACATGAGTAGTATGTATTTCTTTTTAAGGAAAACTGATGTTAAAATACTAAATGATGTGCAGAACTTTAGTCTTCAAGAAAAACATCAAATATGACCTCTCTTGTGATAATATCACAAGAGCGAGAAACAAAAGAATAATGTATATACATTGCAATATTCTTTTCCAGTCACTTTTATAAGACTTAAGCATTTCATATACTAGCTGTGCTTTAATTAAAACCAGTTACTTACTTTTGTTTGTAATAGCTGAAACAATTCAGCACTTAAAAAGAAAGGAAAAAAATAGAAGAAGCTATCTGGATGAGTTTCTAATAGTGGGTGTAAATCCATTCATAATCAAGATTTATTTGTACATATAATTTCAGTGGGAAAATATAGCCTCCAAAATGTGCATTTAGTTAAGTGTCATACCAAACCTTTTTAATCTTTCTGTTAGACCTGGCTAGTGTTTATGTACTTTGTAAGTCAAACATAACAAGAACATAATCATAAATAATTTCTATTTATCATGAAAAGCTGACTCTAGTGTCAATCAATGGGGGTTGGTACTTGTAAATGCTTAAAGGTAAAAGCAACTTTATTATTACAGATTAAATCACAGTAAAATATTAATTTATGAACCCTCTTCAGACTTCAAAAGTTAGGCAGCATTTTTTGCCTCTCATCTGAATTCCTCAATAATGCATTAGAAGACCAAATTTTCTGAAGAATTTGTTTGAGATTTCTTCTTTTGCTTCATTGCAGTTCCCAATGTGCAATGCATCATCCAAACATATTCTAGAAATTAGCGTCTGCATTCCATTATGCATTCAGACATTTATAGCAGAATGATAAACCTGTCTGTACCTCGGGGAGTTGGCTTGATAAATCAGGACTTTCTGTAAAAAGATTATATTCCTATTTGAAATTATTTGGATTCTCAGTCCTCTTTCCATATCACATTGTAGTATACAGCAGAAAAAGAAAGGAGAATGGAATAAAGTGTAGAAAAAGTGAGGTATTATTAGAGACAAAATGTGTTACTACTTCATTTTGATTTTCTGAAAGAAAACCTGAGATTCTGAAGGTTTAGTGTTGAATGCTTCACTATTACAGAGCTTATTAAAAAAATTAAAAACCCAAAACAAAACAGAATAAACAGAAAAAACCTTTCATCTCTTAATCTATTTTTGAAACTTAACTGCTTCTGCAATACCAGAAAACCTCTTGACGTCTTTCATGGATTTATCATCATAGAATTCCTCTGAGGGAGGAAAATGCTGTTATTGCTGTTTTAGATATCAGATGTTAAAGCACAACTCCTCAGGTCTCACAGGTGAGCTCTGACACAGCCAGGGATTGAGCCAGTGTCTCCCAACCCAAAGGTCACACAGGAGATAGGGAAATTAGAAATGCAGTCACAGCATCACAGAATATTCTGAGTTGGAAAGAGTTCAACTCAGAGTTGAACTCAAAGATCATTGAGTTCAACTCTGAGTGAGTGGTCCACAGGAAAGAATCCCTTTTCAGCACCAGGACAGAGCGGGTTAGGACACACTCTCATTAGCAATAAGAACGGATTTGGATGGGACATTTGTGGTGTGAATGTCCTCAAGACACCACAGGACAGTGCTCTTGGTGCCATGTCATCTGTCTCACAGGTAAGATGCTTCAGCTGAGCTCAGAATTTCACTACCTTAGTAAACGCAGTGAGAAATTAGTCTGCTAATGTGTGAGGAGAAGAAATTTGAATTACACAGGGGACATTCACTTATGACCATCCCCATGTCTTCTTCCACCATACATCAAATATTCCTCTCAAGCCTCAATAGGACCTTTCTGAGATGCCTGATGTGGTAGATAGGGACAGGCGGAGCGGAAGATCACGGGATGTCACGGAAAGACAGACCCCTCCCCCTCTCTCTTCCCCACTTATCTATTAACCCCAGGAGTCCCAGAAGAATGTAGCCACACCTGCTCTGGTAAATTTCCACTACCCACTATCCCTGAGACCCCCAGCCCCCCTCTGACGTAGCAAAGACCCCTAAAAGCTATTTAAACCCACGAGATAGGATAATAAACGCTTTTCAACCGTCTGCCATATTGGTGTCTGCGTCTGTTGATTAGCCCGAGTGGCTTGGGCGAGACCAGGCCGCCGTGCTGCCACCTGAACCAGGTCCCTGGTTGTCTTTCATAAAGGCAACAGCCTGTATTGCAAAGTATGGTCAATATAACAATAATGGTCACACAAAACCAGGTGATTAGATGTGCAACAAGGTCTTATTTTTCTTGAAAAAGAAAGCTTTTTCTCTGTGATGTCAAGTGAGCATAACATCCTCTGAAAAATTTGGTATACCTTATATTAAGAAGCCAGTATACATAGCAAGGTTCATTAGGACAAGAATTTGAATAAGAAATATTAAAACTAAAAAGAATTAGGTAATATAAGAAATTGGATGGAGAATGTGAAATCATCTATGGTTTTCTGCTTATGTGTTGTAGTAATTGACTTCGTGTCATTTATGTCTGTAAATTTAATATCTGAGTGTTCCTCAGCAGACATTCCTTTCCCCTGACAATCTGCCTCAAAATACTTTGTTAATTGTATCCTCTGCACATTCAATACCTGAAAGAAAACTTCATGATGGAGATGAATGAAAATTTTGGAGGTAGGTGAATCTCAAAAGTCACCTCCCTAAGTGTTAACACTGGAATATACATGTGAACTGCAAATTTTCTTAATTTTGTTACTTAAAATTCTGCAACAGAATTTCAGATCTTAGAATTAAAAAACTCACTAAGCTAAACTGATAAAATCTTGTTCTTGTAGGTCAAATCACTTAGTCCAGTAAATGGCCTGAGATCCTATTAATACAGAGAGTTAGGTGTTCGGGTTCTTTAATTTATGCCACAAGTCATACCCACAGTGATTTCAGTATCTACACATTATCTTCTTTAAAGCCACAATGACTTATCATCTCTGTATTAACTGTATTAACTGAATGAAACAGAGCTCTCTAGGGCTGAAACTACTCCTGAGAGCTACAGTTTGCATCCTCCTTGAAATCGAAAGGCTTCATAGCTCTGCAAACCACCAAAGGACACCACTATATGTGTTCATATGACACTAGAACCTCACCGGAAAAAAATATTTTCACATGTGTATAAATAAAACCATCCTTCTTAATTTTTTTCTTTTTTTCTTAAGAAATAAAGTCTTGTCCATATTTTAAAAGATTTAAAAAAGATTTTTAAAAGATTTCACATCTTTATTTTTCTATCTGCAATCAAAGGTTTCATGCACCACCCTTAATTTTCTTAAAACTTGAAACATTTTTTAATTGAATGACACATTGATATTCCACCAATAGCTTAAGTGTAAGCTATTTGCCACTCTACCATTAAAAACCTACTCAAAACCAAAGTCCTATAAGTTAATTTGAAGAAGAAAATTTATCCTACATTGTTCACTTAATTTTGTATTTAGAATAAGGAAGCTATGGAAATAAAATCTGCAAGAGGATTCCAATTTGACAATCAGTAGTCCTTACTGTTTCCTAGTTTGTTGCAATTAGAGATGTAGCACAATATGCACAAGGACTCAGGGACATATTGAGAATTGATTCCCTTCTGTGCTAGTTTCTTATTTTATTTTTACACTGTGAAATACTCCTGAGATGCACGCAAACTCTGAGGTGGCCACACAGAGATGCTATACCAGCACTACAGAACAAAGTAATTCAGTGTATCCAATCTTAAGACCATAACCATTAATCTTTTGATGCAGTGCATCTCTGAGTGTAGACTCATAAAGCATATAATAAAACACAGATGTGCAACAATGATTAGAGTCAAGTCCTGCCTTTTCTCAGCCATTTGACTTATAACAGCAGAGTAAGAGTATGGGAATGAGCACAGGGAAAAGTCAACAGTCACTTTGTTCTCTAGGACATTAGATCCATTTAAGGGATAATTTTTAGTTTTGCAGGTTGAGTATAAAACCACCTAGTCTACAGTGATGTCTACTTTAGCTTATTGACATTTTACACTGTTAAACCATCAGTTTTACAGTTTAAAATCTTTAAAAAATTAATCATCCAAGTAAAACTCTTCTAAACCTTATGTTGGAATTTGGGAATATTTCAGAATATTACCGACAGTTTAATTAGCCATATCCGAGATTGGCTAATTGTGATTTCTTTGTTAGAAAATAAATAAAAAAATCTGTGGTGATTTTTTTGTTAGAAAATATTTTTTTTTTCTGAACAGTTTTCTCTGTTTTCTCTGAACAGTTTGAATTTGTCAGCTTCTAGGGAATGTAAATGAAATTTGACAAAGGGTGGCATTTGAATTACATGTATGACTTTGACTCTTTCTGGGAAATTGTACCCAAATTTATATAAAATCACAAGCCTATTTTACAGCTCAAAGGACCAGAATGGAAACATAAAGAAATTCTGTGAAAGCTGTTTGTACTGCTGCATAAAACCAAAGGCACTAAAACAACATATCTGCCTGGGCATCTTTTTTTTTTTTTAATGTGTGTTTATGTGGGATTATTAGTTACAGCTTTTTATACCTCTTTTCATGAAGCAGTGATGAGATCCATACAAGATGTTAAGAAATAAATCACAGTGGTTTTAGAACAAAGCTTTAAACAAAGTAAAGGCTGACAACTGGAGGAAAGAAAACAAAATATCAGATAATTAATAATAATTAATCAGCAACAATTTCGGTAACTAAATGAGGTAGTCATCTTTGAAAAAACTAGTTATGTGATCATAAAATTTAAAAGTAAATAATAAAGCTTGGGCATTTTTTAATGTTATTTTCTCATCTTCAGGTGCCTAACGTGATCTTGTTAATGTAATCTTGGTGACAATTGTATTTTATTCATAGTGAGAGGTGATAATAAAAGCTGGATTTCTGGGAAAATCATGAATTTTATCAGACAAAGTGCAGGTATACCTACAATCTGTTCCTCTGATGCTCCTCAAGAGGGTATTCATAAGATGTGTGCACATCTGTGTGTATGCATATTTCATAGATAAGTAATATAAGAAAGACGTGGTTCATGTGTGAGAGAAAAATCCCATTGAACTACAACAGTCACAGATATTTGGGGTTTTTTAGTATATGCAGAGAGTAGCTTCCCCTTAAATAGCTTGCCAACTTCTTAGATTGTTCACTGTACTCATCAATCCAGAGTCACCAGAAAACAACCAGAGCAATTATATATATATATGTATATATATATATATATATATATATATATATATATAACGAGGCCTAGAATGTTTGTATATTTTTAGCAAACATAGTTATTTTTTACCAAACTGTGCCCTCTGCTATTTTTCATATTGATTTTGTTGCTTAAAGATCAAAAAAGCACAGGAATAAACAGTATATTGCAAAGAAAGGAAATGAGGAGGTAAAACTTTGATAGTTTAAAAACCTCTCTGGCATCTCTCCAAAACACAAAATACAATTGTAGAGATATTCTTGAATATTACATTATGTACCTTGTGTAGGACCAGAATATCTGCATTGTTTGGCTTATGTTACTCAAACTTCCAAATACTGAAATTCTCTTAGGAGGTTTTCACAGCCTCATTATCTTTTGTACCATCAGCTACATGAGCCTCAAAGAAGCAATTTTAACTTTCAATATGGCTAATGTAATAATTAAATTTAAAAGGTCTTTTGTATCCTGTCTGAATGTGAATATGTTTTTCTTATAGTCTCCTTTCCTTGACAATAATTAAAACTGTGTCACAGACTGCTGAGGACTTTTTCTCCATTTATTCTTTAGAATCTTAAATCACAGGAAAGTATCCCACAAAAAGAAAAACTAAAATTATTTAGCTGGAAGATGATTGAGAGATGTAAATGTAATATCAGTGAGAGCTTTTCATTTGAGCAGAAATGGCAGGAGTGAGAAAGCTGCTCTATGTGCCCAAAAGTTGGGAGGCCTGCCCAGGGTGTTGTGTTCATGGTAGGGTGAAGTCATATGGGTTCAAGAGTTCAACAGGGATCAGCTGCAAACACAGTAGACTGCAGAATAGCTGGTTGTGGGAGGAAAGCATGCCAGGGAAAGATATAAGAAACAGTTATGCATGGGAAGAGGTCACCTTTGCTTAGTGACCCACAAAGATAAACTGAGATTTATGAGCAATGAATTTCCATAGTGTTTGTTTCTATTACATGCCAAAAAGATTTTTAGCCCAAGAAATAACTTCTTTCTCTTTCTTAATTCATGTGGGCATTTTTGTTGGTTGAGTTGGATTGAGTTTCCTTGTGGTGGAAACGACATCTAAAGTCTTGAAATCTTACCACTTGAACCCAAATCCCCAATATTCTTATGCTTAAGTTCTGAAATCATCATAAGATATGTACAACATAAATCTCTAATGCTGAAATCCAGTCTCTTGTATTCTCTGATCTTGTATTCTACGCAAGTAGAGCCAGACAAAGTGAATCCTTATGCAGCAAAAAATGCAATTACTTTTCTGTGTGCCCCACCTGAAGAAAGGTTTCTTGATATGAGCAGGAAAAGTGCTTTTACTTCCTATTCAACTTCATTAGGCCACAATTAAAGCATGTGGGCATGTGCTGATATGTTTCTGTAGAAAATATAAGTGCCTTGATTGTTCTAGATTATTGCACCAGATAGTGGCAAAGTGTATGTAGACCTAGATTTTTTACTAAATGAAGTTTCAGAGGGAAAGCGTGGCTTAAAGTTGCACATTAAGCTCCTGTTGACAACAAAAGGCTCTGAAGGGCACTCACATGCAAAGGAAAGGTCTGGACCACAGCTACATCATAGGAGTTCTGACACTGAAAATGCGTTTATTTAAGTTCACAAAAACACTGAGAAATATATCAAAGTGCAGTGCAAGCACACAGGAAGGGAGATGCATAAAATAGGCTGTGGAGTGAGCACTAGGGAAGAAAGATGCAAAGTGACGTGCTAGAAAAGCAAACATCTGGCATACATGGAACCAAAGGTTGTCTGGATAAAGTGGAAAAGTAGTGACTCAAAAACTGGAGGATCAAAAGGCATTTGAAATTAAGTGAGAGCACAGCAGCTGAAATACTGAAAAGTAAAGGAAATTTTAAAGATACTTTCTGTGTGGGTCAAAATAAGCACCAATAGAGCAGAGTTCTCTGCTGTTAAATTTATCTATATAGTGAAGAAAAATAAATGGAAATTTTGTTGAGATCACACTGTTTCTAGATACTTCTATGTACAATATAGACTCAGAGGGAGATTTGTTTCTTTAGGTATCTATCAATTTCCAAAACAGCCATTGAACTAGAGAAAGGAAGGGATAAAAAAAAAAAAAAAAAAAAGACAACAAACTGATATTTACTTCAAATTCCAGGAATAGAAATTGTCTGACTTGAAATGTAGAAAATTATTTAGAAAATGTTTTTTGTACGTATGTGAGTCATAAAGACTGATGGATAGGTATATTTATATATTAATAGACAGACATCTATATATTTACAGTGACAGCAGAGGAGAATTTTGAATTTAAACAATACAAGTAAAAATACAGGGCTTTTCTGAAATACCAGTGTTAGTAGTGCAGTATCTTTCATCTCTTGTAGATGAATCCTGTGCAGGACAACTCTGAAGTACTCATTATTGCTGTGAGAGTTTGTGCACAAATTAATCTTTTTTTTTCTTTCTTTTTCCTAAATCTCCTCTCCCAGGAATCAGTGCCCACATTTGAAAACAAATCTGCAGCAAAACTGCCGCTCTCAGAGGCCTACCTGAGAAAGCTGCCCTTCTCCTTGGACTAAGAAATTCCAGAGCTACTGCTACACTGGCCCAACCATATATTACAACCTGCCTCGAAGCTAAGGTAATTGAGGTCCTTTTTAATCCCTTGGGATAGATTAGAGTGAAATGACACTGAATGACCAGTGTTTACATAGACATATGTAAGGTTTATTTTAGAACAATTTGATTGCAATGGAAAGCATGTATGTAATCATTCTGGCTATTTTTATTATTTATAGTTATATATCAGTATAAAAGTATGAAAATTAAAAGACTATATTAGGAAAATAAAGGAAAAAAAAAAAAGAATGGATATGAGAAGAGTAGATAGAGATGAAATATATCACCACCTGTGGATTCAGTGACAAGACTTAATTGTTGCAATTTCAGTGTCCATTTGTAGAGGTGATGGTCACAGTCCTGACCTGCCAAGGGCTGCAAAAAGCCCATGAAACACAAAGATCAATTGGTTAATGTACATTCGGGTTTTGGTGGAATGTACCTCCCCTGGGCGGGAGGAAGAAGTATTACACTGTCTATTTCAGCGCTGTGTTTCTGTTGTAACACTGTGAATCTTGTACAGTCCTCTGGTGGCAGACCTTAGGAGAAAAGTCTGGGGGGCACTTTAGGGGTATTTGATGATTTATGAGCCTTTCTAAGAGATGACAGCTGCCTCTGTCATCAGTGTAGTTGAGACAGTTATGCCCCACCAGAAGGGATAAATTAACCTCCATCCTTCCTGTGAATGTGACCTTCTCTGGGGCTGGAGCAGGAGGGGGAGTTTTACAACTGAGCCAGTTGTGTAAGGGAGGATATTTGCATGATAAAAATCACTTCTCCACCTCAGAAGGGTCTGCTTCTTATGATCTCCTCCTTTATCGGTTCAAAATCCAGAGCCTCCAGGGCTCACCCTCTGTCTTATGTGGATCAAAGGTTTCATCACCACATACAAAGACCTCTCCTCTTCCACTTCTGTTTGGGGGTGCAAACCTTGATTCAGAAAAGCACACTCTGCCTTTGCAAATGGCCAGCTCTTTGAGTATTACCAATTTACATGTCAGTCTCACACCCCATCCCAAAAAGCATTATGGTTTTAAGGATAAGCAGATGGAAGGCCAAGGGATTTGGAAAGTTTCAACTTCACTCATAGCCCTTCACCTGCCTCGCTTCTCCATATCCCATTTGCTCCCACTCTCTATACCTTGAATCCCATCTCTGCTCTAAAGACAAAGAAATTGAGAGAAAAAGCACTGTAGTGCCAAAAGTGAAAGAAAATACATATGCTAAAAGGAATCATTCTTCTTCTCAATAAGAGATTTGTTTTCACAAGGAAATTCGTAATCAGCTAAAAAGGCAAAATCATAGCCTTCTTTTTGAATAAATTCGATTTTTAGACAAAGCTTGAAAATAGAGAAAATAGAGAAAATGTCAATAGGGAAAATGTCCTTCTGAGCTCTACTCATGTCAGTTTCAGTGGGTTTAAGTCTTAATTCCTTTTTGGGCAACAGTCTTCTTTGACCTTACTGATAAGTCTCAAGGTTTGGCATGAAAAGTTTTATTATGGCCCTAGTACAAGGCACATACATAGGTTGTTTTATTCATTAGTACACAAAAGCACTCCACAGTCCCCAACATCTACATTTATAGACTGAAAAGATAATCTGTTTTAATATAATCTCACATACTGAAGAAAATAACTATCCTTTTCCCATCTGTCAATTAAAATACTC